>NC_051220.1:29791468-30155218 GCF_015220715.1 Pygocentrus nattereri | reverse complement strand
GAGAGAGAGAGAGAGAGAGAGAGAGAGAGAGAGAGAGGGAGCGAGCGAGCGAGAGGGAGAGGGAGCGAGCGAGAGGGAGCGAGCGAGAGAGAGAGAGAGGGGGAGAGAGAGAGGGAGCGAGGGAGCGAGAGAGAGAGAGAGAGAGAGAGAGAGAGAGAGAGAGAGAGAGAGAGAGAGAGAGAGAGAGAGAGAGAGAGAGAGAGGGAGAGGGAGCGAGCGAGAGGGAGCGAGCGAGAGAGAGAGAGAGGGGGAGAGAGAGAGGGAGCGAGGGAGCGAGAGAGAGAGGGGGAGAGAGAGAGAGGGAGAGAGAGAGACGGACGGGGAGAGAGAGAGAGAGAGAGAGAGAGACGGACAAGAGAGAGAGAGAGAGAGAGAGAGAGGAGAGAGAGAGAGACGGACAAGAGAGAGGAAAGAGAGAGAGACGGACGAGAGAGAGAGAGAGACAGGAGAGAGACAGGAGAGAGAGAGAGAGAGGAGAGAGAGACGGACGGGGAGAGAGAGAGAGAGAGAGAGAGAGAGAGAGAGAGGAAAGAGAGAGAGAGAGAGAGAGAGACGGACGGGGAGAGAGAGAGAGAGAGAGAGAGAGAGACAGAGAGAGAGAGAGAGAGGAGAGAGAGAGAGACGGACAAGAGAGAGGAAAGAGAGAGAGACGGACGAGAGAGAGAGAGAGACAGGAGAGAGACAGGAGAGAGAGAGAGAGAGGAGAGAGAGACGGACGGGGAGAGAGAGAGACGGACGGGGAGAGAGAGAGAGAGAGAGAGAGAGAGAGAGAGAGAGAGAGACGGGGAGAGAGAGAGAGAGAGACGGGGAGAGAGAGAGAGAGAGAGAGAGGAGAGAGAGACGGACGGGGAGAGAGAGAGAGAGAGAGAGAGAGAGAGAGAGAGAGAGAGAGAGAGAGAGAGAGAGAGAGAGAGAGAGAGAGAGAGAGAGAGAGAGAGAGACGGACAAGAGAGAGAGAGAGAGAGAGAGAGAGAGACGGACAAGAGAGAGAGAGAGAGAGAGAGAGAGGAGAGAGAGACGGACGGGGAGAGAGAGAGAGACAGACAGGAGAGAGACAGAGAGAGAGAGAGAGAGAGACAGACCGACCGACCGAGAGAGACAGAGATAGACCGACCGACAGAGAGAGACAGAGAGAGGAAAGAGAGAGAGACGGACAAGAGAGAGGAAAGAGAGAGAGACGGACGCAGAGAGAGAGAGAGAGAGAGACGGACGAGAGAGAGAGAGAGACAGGAGAGAGACAGGAGAGAGAGAGAGAGAGGAGAGAGAGACGGACGGGGAGAGAGAGAGAGAGAGAGAGAGAGAGAGAGAGAGAGAGAGAGAGAGAGACGGACAAGAGAGAGAGAGAGAGAGAGAGAGGAGAGAGAGACGGACGGGGAGAGAGAGAGAGACAGACAGGAGAGAGACAGAGAGACAGAGAGAGAGAGAGAGAGAGAGACAGACCGACCGACCGAGAGAGACAGAGATAGACCGACCGACAGAGAGAGACAGAGAGAGGAAAGAGAGAGAGACGGACAAGAGAGAGGAAAGAGAGAGAGACGGACGCAGAGAGAGAGAGAGACGGACGAGAGACAGGAGAGAGAGAGAGAGAGGAGAGAGAGACGGACGGGGAGAGAGAGAGAGAGAGAGAGAGAGAGAGAGAGAGAGAGAGAGAGAGAGAGAGAGAGAGAGAGAGAGAGAGAGAGAGAGAGAGAGAGAGAGACGGACAAGAGAGAGAGAGAGAGAGAGAGAGGAGAGAGAGACGGACGGGGAGAGAGAGAGAGACAGACAGGAGAGAGACAGAGAGACAGAGAGAGAGAGAGAGAGAGAGAGAGAGAGAGAGAGAGAGAGAGAGAGAGACGGACGAGAGAGAGAGAGAGAGACGGACGAGAGAGAGAGAGAGAGACGGGGAGAGAGAGAGAGAGAGAGAGAGAGAGAGAGAGAGAGAGAGAGAGAGAGAGAGAGAGAGAGAGAGAGAGAGAGAGAGAGAGAGAGAGAGAGAGAGAGAGAGAGAGAGGGAGCGAGCGAGCGAGAGGGAGAGAGAGATGGACGGAGAGAGAGAGGAAGAGAGAGATGGACGGAGAGAGGAGAGAGAGCCGGACGGAGAGAGAGAGAGAGAGAGAAGAGATCCGGACGGAGAGAGAGAGAGAGAGAGAAGAGATCCGGACGGAGAGAGAGAGAGAGAGAGAAGAGATCCGGACGGAGAGAGAGAGAGAGAGAGAGAGAGAGAGAGAGAGAGAGAGAGAGAGAGAGAGAGAGAGAGAGAGAGAGAGAGAGAGAGAAGAGATCCGGACGGACGGAGAGAGAGAGAGAGAGAGAGAGAGAGAGAGAGAGAGAGAGAGAGAGAGAGAGAGAGAGAGAGAGAGAGAGAGAGAGAGAGAGAGAGAGAGAGAGAGAGAGAGACGGACGGGGAGAGAGAGGAGAAGAGAGAGATGGACGGAGAGAGAGAGGAAGAGAGAGATGGACGGAGAGAGAGAGGAAGAGAGAGATGGACGAGAGAGAGAGAGAGAGAGATGGACGAGAGAGAGACGAGAGAGAGAGAGAGAGAGAGAGAGAGAGAGAGGAGAGAGAGAGAGAGAGAGAGAGAGAGAGAGAGAGAGAGAGTGTCATTGTAAAACAACAACAACAACAACAACAACAAGCTCTGGAAATGACAGCAAGGACAAACAAAAAGAAAAGCAACATACACAAGGTTTTAAAACTGCAGCATTAAGACAGCACAACTATGATGCTAACTCATTTCATTTTTAAGCCACTTTTCTTCAGATTTTGCTCAGCAAAGCCAACAACACGGCCAAAAGTAATGAAGCGTTTCAACTACGAACACAGTTACTGCGACGGAGAAAAGCTCCTGAGGCCTACGCAAGAACAATGCCCTTAAACTAACCTTGGTCCAGGACATATCTCACGATGTTCCCCCTCACTCCATACTCCGGCACCGTGCACGGATCCGGGTCAGAGTCCGCTCGTGCTCGATCAGTCTTTTTAAAGATTCTCCACAACAGCGAGGGCACAGAACCACGTCTCGACGGCCTGGGTCGACTCGAAAGCCCCAGTGAACTTAAAACCAGTCTCTCCTGAACTTGCACGTCCTCTGTGCTGACAAGCTCAAAGGCGCAAACAAACAAGATCAAGAAAAACCTAAAAATCGCCATAATGGTGGACGGTAACGGGTCTGAACGCTCTTTTCTCAGTACGCTGTTTAAAAAAGCGACCCTGCGCGAGGAGCGACTTTTGATTGGTGGGGAGGCAGAAGGCGCGACAAATAGATGTGCGCGAAATCGAATTGATATGCAAAATAGGTGTCTTTGAAGTGCGCGTGGGTTTTGGATAGGTGTGAACAGAGATAAAAATTCTGTTTACTCTTTCACCTCAAGTTTGGTATAGAGGGAATATACACAGGCCTGCACGTCAATTAGCTTCTCAGTTTAAACTCTGCTCCACTGAGACCAATAAGCATTAGTATCATGGCTACGTTAAGGTTATGCTAGCTTAATGGGGCAGTTTTTGAAACCTTGGGTCTGATGCTATGATGCATTTGATATTGAGAAGAAAACTGGTGTTTACTACAAACCTCTTATCCTTTTCCTCATGTCCACATAAAGCATCCTTCTGGGGCATAAAGAAACAATGTTTTTCATCAAACACATTCCACGAGCCAATGCTAAAAGCACTGACAAGACACAACAGATTGATCCATCAGTGTGCTCCTGATAACAGTTTCTTGGCTGAACTCTCTGCCTACATTCCACTTCTCGAACAGCACTAATGTGAAAAATAGAGACCAATGAGTTGTGAACAGGCCCTGAAGAGTGGGCAAAGCTTAAAAGTTTGGGTTCAGTTGTTTGACTTGATATTTAGAAACCATGTAATGTGAATGAAGAGACTCGTGTTTGTGAATGTTTTGGCTCTGTCTTGCCTCTATTATGCATTAAAATGCAATTTCCACCTGACCTCTTCACACATCCGTATTATCCTTATCAGTTTACAGACCTGAAAAGTTACCAAAAGGATGTCCAAAGCTGTTCCAATATGACAAAGAAGTGACTTGCAAGATGCTAATATACTCCTGTTGTGTGTGGTTTTACACTGATATCATTATGACATGGAGCACAATAGTCTCTGCAGACAAGACAGGAGTGAAATATGGACAATTTTAAACAAGATACCATTATTTGTCACAATCACACTTTGTGCTCCAAGTTTACTCATCAGCTCACATTAGATAGAGTTTCAAACACAGAGGCCACAAAAAAGTTGTGGTCCACATCCAGGGACACAATGAATAATGCTTGTAAAAAATGAGTGGGCCTTAGTCATGGCCGAGTCACCGTCATGATGTTTTCCAAGCCTTGTGTTTCACTTCATAGGATAATTTATTCAGTGCTACGGTGGATTTGTCTATATCATGCTACAAAAAGCCCCCTCTTTTTAATGTGTACGTAATGACTGTGTTCTGAAAACACTGTGAAATTATCCTGGAGCACGGTGCAGTGTTAGACACTACTGAACTATTAAAGCCTTCACCATTTACCCGTTCAGACTATCATTTCAGGTCATTTGTGTGATCTAGTGTGATACTGAAGAACACTGTTGCTCTACATATTTTATTTAGTATGGAGATATATAGTATACTCTTAAATATAAAAGTTTCTAAACACTGTGAAAAATGGTTCTAGCTAAATAAATAAATAAATATAAAACTACATGTGGAAACAAATTTGTTTTCTTCCATTAGAATTTTTTGAATGAGGCAATGCAATGGAAAAAATGGTAGTTTAGATGAACAAAAGCAATATTTTACATCAATTCAAATCAGTTTAAACATTTACTTTGTTGCAATTTAGCAATAAGCTGTTTGTTGTTGGTCATTGATTGCAGCTACTAAAGTACAAGCCTAGAGTAGCAAACTACCAATATTTAGTACTACTTCTTCACTACCGATATTTAGTACTACTTCTTCACTACCGATATTTAGTACTACTTCTTCACTACCGATATTTAGTATTGCCCAACTAATGACTGAAACAACTCAAGCTCAAGTAAACAAACATCACTCAATCACATCACTGCTGCCTTCTAGTGTAATGATGGGCATTGCTGTTCATTTCAGCATGTCAGATCAATTGGCTCAGCTCACCAATAAGCCCTTTTGGCTTCCAAACGGCTCTTCTTTTAGTAGTGCTGATATTTTTTGTTTCTAATGAAAGTAAAATTAGCAATATCATTTATAATTTTCAATAAAACCTTTGAATACTTAATACTTTTTCTTTTGCTATACTTTTATACAATACTAATACTTTTGCTATGTGGGTAATGAACTAAAATGAACGAAATTGCATTGTATTTGTTACTTTAAAAGTTAAATAAGTCTTGATAAGTATTGATATGAAGTTGTATTTTATGAATTTTGAGAGGCAGGGACCACAACATAGGCAGTCAGGTTGTTCTAGCAATTTGCTATATCCATCAAACAGCCATATTGTGCATGCATATGTCGAGTTACAAGTATAACTTGTTTTGCTAACATTTCACTGTGTTTTTATGTTGATTCAGCTCTACTTTATGTGTATTATGTAGATTCAGCCTAAAGAGCAAATTCATTTGTGAACTTTAAATCACTTCTCTAAAGATACTACAGCACCATCAGGCCTAGGCTACTGACTTAGAAGTCATTAGGGAAATGGCATATGTTTGATTCCTTAAGATATTTGGCAAATTGGTCATGGTCATGTACTAGTAGCATACATTGGAAAAGAATCTTCTAATTGGTGACAGATTCACTGTCAAATCAAGACTAGAGATAAGTATTGTGGATTCTGGCCGAACACTTCACCTGCATTCATACAAAGACTAAATATCGAACACTTCACATTTGTCTTTTTAAATGAGTGCACAAATGTATTTTTTTCCAGTTTTTAATATTTTGAATGCATGCATGTATAAGCTATAAATACACTACAAAATGCACCAAAACTTTTAGCAAACGAAGCTTGATATCACGTGATAATGGAATACGCATCCTGTGCTCTCAGCGTCTGTCGCCCTCACCAGTACTTCACTCAATTACAGAGTAGAGGCATGCTAGACATTACATCAATGGCACAAACAATCATCTAGTGTCTGCTCCCTCAAAGCAGGGTCAGCTGTGGAGGTGGATTAGGAAGATAGCAATCTTGATCACCACTGAGACACACCAGCAGAGCAGAATAATGTGGAATTCAGCTTAAGCAGATTTAGCATTGCTGTGAAACATAATGGTATGAATGTGGCAGGACTGTTATAAACTGCTCTTTAGAGACGACTACTAAAGCTTTCTAGGTGTCCAGCACTGGGACATGAGTTCACTAACACAGTCTACTTGAGCATCATAACAAAGAGAGGTGAGGAGGGCAAAAGGAGTAACTGAAACTCTCATTTGGAGAGCCCCTAAGATGCCATTCATAGGTTCAGGAGTCGTATTTCCATGCCAGCAATGACATGATAAGTGTTTAAAGGGGATTTTTCAACAGGATTCATGAATATCCAGATAGACGGATCATTTATATGTTAATACTGTTTCATTATGTAAAGTCCTTTGTCACTTGATATGCTGACTATATAACATGGACAGACACCCTTCAGGGTACATCTCAGTAACTTTAGTCAGTTAACATAATTGTATCACAATCCATTGAACGTACATTGTCTAAGTTGTATTGGCTTCACACACCCCGTCTCGACTCCAGGTTTTCTATTTAATATTTTATGTTCTGTTTTAAAGCATTAGTTTATGAAAAGGTACAAATATGTACTTTTCCACTAAAAAAAAAAAAAAAAAAAACTTATTCAAGGTACACAAATGGACCTTCAAACTGGACGTTTACATTGTTTGTACCTTTAAAAAATGAAAAATGTACCTGCACAGAACTTTTATTTCAGTTCAGTCTTCAGTACCTTAGCTCAGAAAAAAAAGTTTCCTAATATTATATTAGGTAGTACTATATCTGTTCTGTTGTTGGTCTATGCATGGAATGTGTGGCTGTGTTTTTCCTAATAGGGCTATCTTTGGCTCAGATTTTTAAATGTTTCCTGCTACGCTCTGTTTGCCCATGGAAAACTCCGAAATCCACATTGTTTATGAAAGGAAACAATTATCACTTAGATCTACATACTGTCCAACGATCTACTGAAAGTCAGCAGTATCTGAGGCCAAAAGACTTAATGAAACATGTCTTTGAGTTTTTTGTAGTCCTGGAGAGCTGTACTTAGTTAACAATGTTACGGCTGAACCTCATCAATCATACTTTATGACTGGAACATGGCTTTTCATTAGAATTCATTATTCATTACTCTGTTTTCAGAAGCTTGGGATCCTCAAAAAGACATGTTTAACAAATGGCATGCTCCAGTGAATCCTGTCTTTGGTCTTACAAACTTTAGGACGCACTCTTCTAAAGAGAAGGGCCATATACTAACAGGTGTGTTACCAAAGGAACTTATCCAAAAGGATAATTTTCTAAGATAAATATTTGAATGTCTGTTAAATATATGAATGTATACATTTAAGTCGATTTAAGAAGCCAATGCAAAGAAAAGTTAAGCCATGACCATTAAAAAGAATTCCACTTTCACTGTCTTTTTCTCTTCTTTAGTATTTGTTTAATTCTGGAACGGTGCTTCTTGTGTTTAGGTCTTGTGTTTAGGTCACCAGAGACTGATGCAAGATGCAAAGAAAAGCAAGAGTGAGGAAAACAATATGAAATTGAAACCTGCTGCCTTTTCAAACATAAGCAACCCTGTTCTTCAGAACTGAGCAATAAGTCTTCTGCCTGTAGCTCAGTAGTAAGAGAGGAATGGCATGCCCAAAGCTGAAAGAGAAGGCTGGACAAGCCATCTATATTTCACCACGTTGGCTTAGCCACTGGACCTAAGCCGCAACTGTCAATGCATGTGTCATCGATCTCTGTGGCTTGTGCTCTGACTTACCAGTGGAATTTTGTGGATTTGAACAATTGTTCCCAGACACTTTTCCAGGCTTTAGCAAACATGTTTTAAAAGAAATTGTAGTTATTAATGCTACAGTCTGTGCATTCTCAGCATGTTTTATATGTTGAAATACTTGCGATAAGTTTGATAACTCAGAATAAGAAAAGAATACAATTGTGTGTAAACGTTTTGGCGCCCCTGTAATTTTAGGTAACGTTGTTATTTTGGTAGCATTCCTCGTGACTTCCTGTTGTAAAGATCGTCACTGTTCAAATACAAACATGTATCTCCACCTTTGGGGATTTTTATTTTTCTACATCATTTGACCATGGCAGCTGTTCTTTACATGGTGTAAAAGTTTTCTGATGAATGGGCCAATAGAAATGTTCTAAAATCACTTGGAATGAAATCTCTTTACATTAACTTACATTGAAATTTAAGACAGTTTTTGCCCTCTCCTGTAAACTTACCAACATTGGAGATGTTTTTCTTTGGGGGTGGCATGGTGACGCCGTTGCCTCACAGCAAGAAGGGCCTGGGTTCAGTTCCCCAGTCAGATGACCAGGGACCTTTCTGTGTGTTCTCCCTGTGTCTACATGGGTTTCTTCCAGGTACTCTGGTTTGGACTCTTCCACAGTCCAAAGACATGCAGTCAGGCTGATTGGACATGCTAAATTGCCCCTAGGTCTGAGTGTGTCTGCCCTGCAGTGAACCGATGACCAGCCCAGGAAGCTTTCTGTCTTCCGCCCAATGACTGCTGGGATAGGTTTCAGCGACCCAGAGGGACAAGTGGTTTAGAATGTGTGTGTGTGTGTGTGTTTCTTTGGACAGTGACAAGACGAACCTTGTAGCTAAGATTCTTTTTTGAAATCTAGCTTGCTACATGCCTTATGTTAGAGAATCTATGTGTCTTTAAGATCAACAGAGGAAGCACTCAACTTTGTTCTTCTTTAGTAAAGACATCTCCCTTGTTAACATTGTGCCTTTTAAGTTGGCGTCTGCTTGGTCAGTTAGTAGCTGCTCAAGAATGATGAATATTTAGTGGTTCAAGAAGATGTGGTGGTGGAACGGGTGTCTTGTAGCCTGATGTTGGTGGGAAACTGACAGACATGAACGTGCTAAAACTGTTTTCAACAAGGTTGTTTTTTTTTTCTCCTTCTAAAGTGTTTGTGCGTAGATATGAGCTTGGCATTTTGTTCCTGCTAAATTATGGCCAGAAGTTCTCTTGCGGTCATGCTTGGAAAGGATGTGCTCTCATTCCATTAGGGCTCGAGCTAAGCACATTACACCATGCTTTATTTGTCTTATATTTGCATCTGCTGGTTTCTTTCAGGGAATTTCTTCAGCTAAAATTCTGAGTAAACTATCCTTCAGCTTATATTGAAGCAAAATGTGTGAATGGGTAAGTGGAATGTGCTTTGTAAGCTGATGTGTGGTATATTTCCAGTTTTCCTCCTGATCCCAGCACCCCAGGCCTGCTAATGAGTTTCTGTGGCACAGCATTCGCAACAAAGATTCAACCTGGTTTTTCTGCTAAATTATAATGATCATCAAGCGCAGCAGCTTCAAAGCCAGGGAAGTGAATGAGTGTGAGGATGCTCTCATGTGGTTCATCAGGATCATCCTGCGACAGGCTAAACACACGCTGCGTTATAAGGACAGTCTTTCCTTCAGCTGGCTTCACCGCAATGCACAGAAGCTACAGAGAGCATTGCACACATTCCACTCTAATTGTACACTTGTTGCCTTCAAAGGAAAGAAGCTGTAGTCTAGATTCAAGGAATCTGGGATACAACAATAAGCCACACATCCGTCCAGCCCAAACCCACAGGCTATTTAAAGATACAGTAGGCTGTACTTTTTTGCCACTAAATGAAGCACCCACCCTTCCGCTACGCTACATATTGGAAACAGATGCTGCTGGTTGTGATGCTCAGCTAAAATCTAAGGACTCTGGTTTTCTTTTCCTTTTTGTGTGAACCAACTAGCTGATTTACAAATGCATGAAGCATATGATGCAAAAACCAACATGAGAGTCAGTGATTGGTCGAGGTGAGATGCAGGCTCCAATCACTGACTGTGATACTGACATTTTATGTGAAGCTATACGTGAAGGTAAATCGTTGAAGGAAGTGTGTTGACTTTTAAGACCTTTTGAGATCACTTCTAGAGATGCTATTACCCACACACACACACACACACACACACACACACACACACACACACACACACACACACACACACACACACACACCTTCTAAGCTGCTTCTCCTTCTGGGTCGCAGGGGGGTGCTGGAGCCTATCCCAGCAAGCATTGGCGCTGTTACCTACAGAAAAGGAGAATTTCATTTCTATAAAATTCAATGGTTGAGATGTAAACAAAGTCATTCAGAAAAATAAAGCTGAAAAATTTAATTAGTAAGGTTGTACTTCTGGTACATGAAAAACATTAAAAATGATCACAGACCTATCACAAACCAATTTCTCAGGCATTATGCTATATATTCGTAACTCGTAATGTATTTCTATATTTCTATACATCTAATTACTCTGATGGAGCTTTCTAAATTCTACAGACGTCTGGTTCCGATTTCCACCAGGTGTCCAGTTCTGACTCTTAAGTTTCTCTAGAATTGAGCAATGCACATCAAAATACTCGGAATGACTCTAAATCTTGTTTATATCCTCATTTATTTGTTTAGAGATTATGAAAAAAAAAACACTGGAGAAATTTTGGAAAATTGGTGGAAGTCCCCCTTGAGTGGTTTTCTTCACTACAGTTTCAATGTACATACAGACATGAAGCACAAGTTGAAACATCTTGCTCTCAGCACTCATAGTTTCAAAGGTAGGATAAGGGGTCATGGCCTGACAACCTGGAGCAGGAATTGATAATTGACTCAAATGGAAACTGTACAACCCTATGTTAGCTCTAATTTTTTTTCCTCCCATTTAAGATGACAGTGAAAGATAAATTATTTCCCTTTCTGTGGCTCCACATTTGCAGTGTGTTTGATGTGCTTAGCTGTGTTGTGGGACTACTGTTCAGCCCGCCTCTGTAACTCAAGTAATTACTGCATCTGCTCCCCATTAAAAGACCTCCAACTTGATGTTTTGACAAGTTTATAGCCATTCAAACACAAGGATCTAAAAGGTTCATGGCAACATGTTTTGGCCAGCAAACAGCAGTCGCAAATTAGAGGGCAGCAGACAATTTGCTTATACATCGGTTAACTCAAATTTAATTTGAAGCATTGAAGAAAAATGTGCAGGGGGTATTTCTGGTGACTTGCTCAGAAACTTAGTGAAAAATGCTAAAAAAAAATCCCCATGAACTTCATCAGACTTGACCCGTAATTCATTCACCTTTTCATCGCTGCACTTCCCAAAAAACAGATTATAAAAGAACTAAAGTTTTTCAACAGGTAGCAGGCTGGCTAAAGACCAGCACATTCCGCAGCACAGTTTTCATATTTAGCCCCGTATGTTTCTGTAGAAAGGGGGATGAAAGGGAAGAATTGAATGGGAGGCAAGGATATAATCACTGCTGGCAGAGCAGCAAGTGATGCAACCCATTTTGAGGATTCACAGGCTGGCATGTGGAAACTTGTTCTATGCTAAAGTCAAGAAATAAGCATAGGAGAACAGAGCTATATGTTTTACTGGCAATTATGCATCAGAGCATACTGAAGACGTGGGCCTGTATCTGGCCTCTAGTATCCAGTACCGTCAGTTTATTCACAGTACTGCATAGATGATCTGTCATTCATTGCAATGTAATATATGGTAAAAGAGAGTCATGTTCACAATTTACACATGAAAAACATAAAAAAAACATAAAATAATTCGAACAAATCTGAATTTCTGAATGGTTTAAATGAGAGCTCTACATTTCTACACACTGCTCCGTTCTAGAGAATCCTACTGAGTCAGAATTGTGATGGTGATATAAACCTGACTTCCAAAGTGTTTAATGCCTCTAAAACAGGGGAAAGGGCAATATTAGAAAACCTCAACAAATCCGTGGGCCAGAGAATGCATGTTTGCATTTTTAATGCACATTTTGCTATAACCTACATTGGCCATTGCTTATTCACAATACAGCTTGGAGTAGACCTTAAAATATTACATGAATACTTGAAATATTCCAAGTTTAAATGTCCCCAGGACCCCAGTCTTTTAAATTTACTTATTTGCTTGAACTAGACTAGCTCAATTTCTGAGCTGCTGAGCTAATGTGAAGTGTTTATATTGGTTGAACTGAAGCTGAAATGCAGCTTGTGTGGTTGGTGATACGACTGGTGTGGAATTATGTAGAATTGAGGTGTAACCACTGTCCCACAGATTGTTGTTGGGATAGGAGAGTCGAGTGCACATTATGTTGCAGTGCATGCTGGGGACTGTAGTGCAGTTCATTGTGAAATGGGCTAATATTAACAGCAAATACTTTTGCTGGCTGGATTGTGACGAGAGCCTGATCTGGCCTGCGGACTTTGGATTTGACACATGGGCTCTCAAAGCTATCTCACAGAAAATGATTACTGGAGTGCCCACAGATGTATTACCTGATGCCTGAGACATTATTTTATGATAGATTTGAGATAAAGTTTTGGCCTAAAACATATATATCTTAACTGATTTATGGCAGAGAGTTACATCCAGGTGTTGTGAGGCAAAATAGTACCCAAAGGAAACCTCTCAATTCATCTTTTTTTTTTTAAACCATTGTCAACATTACATGTAAAAACTCAGGTTCAATGGTCATGCTGTAGATATCGCAACTGTCTATTGCAATTAGTCTCTGTTGTCACTGTAAAGAAAGTCAATCAGTACGTTTCTCTACAGTAGAGCATTTCATATCAAAGCACTCTGAACAACTTTGCTTACATCTTAACAACTGATAACATTTTTAAAAATCTGTGTAATTTTCCTTTAAGCTGTCCACTGCATACTGAAGGGTCTCTGACCCTTTGAATCAGTCAGTCGAGACAACTATGTCCAACACCGAGCTTCTTGACTTCAAAATGTTCTGCTGATGTCCAAACCTGCACTGACCTGGATTTCTCTGATGGAACAGTGTATGTACACCACCCCTTCACCACTTCGCACTATGACAGAATGCCTGTAATGAGTACAGTATTAAAATGGAGCAAGGGGAAGTACAGCTTTTTCAGTGGGTTCTGAACATGCAGCAGCTTGATCCATGCAAAACCACTGTACACACTGTGACAGCCCATCTGCACCACCGACCCCCTCCTTCCTCTACCTTCTTCTTTTCTCTCCGATTTCTACTGTATGAGAGGCAGGTGCCTGTGGCCTTAGGGCTTTGGGATGGCTGCCAGATTATTTTGTTTAGAAAGACAATAGGACTGGTGAGGTTTCAGATTACTGAGGATGCAAAATAAAACACCAAGCAGTCTGTGCAGCGGAGGCCGGGACTTCTTCCCACCGTATCCATAAAGAAAAACTATTAGACAAACAATACTGTTATTATGAAAGGTGTGTATGTTCCTAGCACATTGGTCACAGGTGGTTACATGAATAAAACTTCATACTCTGTTGATGCATGTCCGTCTGCCCTCCGCTAAGGAAGGAGACAAACCCACAGGGTTTCCAGAAGTTCATACCCTCCTCTATCCTTCTCTTCTTTACACTCTCACGAATCCACACAGTGTTGGTTTGGAAAGCTTCATTGAATGTCACATTAGGACTGAGATTATGAGAATCCAGCATTGAGTCAATGCATTGACGAACCTGTGATTGGAATTAAAGGTGTAAGAGGATTAACCTTATTTACCAGATAAAGCTGTTTAATTAAAGCTTTCCGTTTTGGACCTCTTTCACTTCAAAACATGTTCTTGCAAACAACCACACATTACAAGAAACTTTCAGTCAAAAGAGTTATTTTTTTTGGGTGGCAGAACAGGAATTAGATAACTGTTGCAAGTTATGACAATACAAATAAGCCACTTTGCT
Organism: Pygocentrus nattereri; assembly: GCF_015220715.1. NCBI lineage: Eukaryota > Metazoa > Chordata > Actinopteri > Characiformes > Serrasalmidae > Pygocentrus > Pygocentrus nattereri. The sequence goes on along the minus strand of NC_051220.1, from coordinate 30,141,298 downwards.
CTGAGTCACTGACTCTACTGAGGCTTTTGGAAAGGCTTTAAAGGATGTTCTGCAATACCCAAGATAAAATAGGCTGGCTTGATAAAGCATGCTTTATGCTGTGGTCATGAATAAGCATGTCCAATTGGTGCTAATGATAAAGACTGGCAGCCGTTTTCCTTTTTCCTTGGTGTATGTATTACAGTAAGCACAATGAAGGCAACATCAGACACTATTATTGGTGCCAGTTAAGAAGCCTACAGGATTCATTTGAACATCTAGTATGTAACTAAATTGCTTAATGATACATTCCAGAACTCATGAACATCATCTATCTATCTATCTATCTATCTATCTATCTATCTATCTAGCTGAAAAAACGTGTATCTCCAAATTGGTAACTTTACAGGAGAGGGAAACAAATACTTTACTTTTAAAGAAAGTCAATGTAACCAGACTTTTTCCAAGTAATTGTAGGCAGTTTCTTTTGGTCCATTTATCTTGAAATGTATAGACAATGCAAACAGCAGCAGACATTTTCAAATTATGTTAAAAACTGAAAAATAATACTAATGAATGAATTATTAATTACTTTGGTTACTCAGTTGAGAGATAGTTTTAGAACATTGAGCAATGCTGCCCTCTGTTGAGTTATTTAGTATTTCGTGGGGGGAAAAAAGATGAAAAAGAAGCTTGAGGAAAGAGGGATTATTTGACATCACTTTTTATGTTTATACAATTCATGACGTTCATACAGTTCATACAAAAAAATCTACCTAAAAGTCCTAACAGTAGATTAAACAAATTAAACAAATAAAACAACAATATTAGACTGAGTGATTTATTTATTGTGGAAAATGATCCAATATTACATATCTATGAGAGGCAAAAGTTCGTGAACCTTTGCTTTCAGTATCTGGTGTATATCCCTTGTGCAGGAATAACTGCAACTAAATGTTTCTGGTAACTGTTGATTAGTCCTGCACATTGGCTTAGAGGAATTTTAGCCCATTTCTAACTACAAAACAGCTTTAACTCTGTTATGTTGGTGGGTTTCCTCCCATAAACTGCTTGTTTCAGAACCTTCAACAACACGTCTATAGGATTAGGGTCAGGACTTTGACTTGGCCATTCCAAAACAGTAACTTTATTGTCCTTTAACCATTCTTTGGTGGTCCGACTTGAGTAATTAGGTTCGCTGGCTTCAGTTCTTGAGTTTCAGCTCAATAACAGATGTCCTGATATTTGTTCTTTAGAATTTACTGATATAATTCAGAGTTCACCGTTTCTTCAATGATGGCAAGCTGTCCTGGCCCAGATGCAGCAAAACAGTCCCAAACCATGATACTACCACCACCGTGTTTCAGAGATGGGATAAGGTTTTTATGCTGGAATGCAGTGTTTCTTTTCTCCAAACATAACACTTATCATATAAACCAAAAAGATCTATTTTGGTCTCATCTGTCCTGAAAACATTGTTTCAATAGCTTCTGGCTTGTCCATGTGATCTTTAGCAACCTGCAGATGGGCAGCAATGTTCTTTTTGCAGAGATGTATCTTTCTCCTTGCAACCCTGCCATGCACAGCACTGTTGTTCAGTGTTCTCCTGATGGTGGACTCATGGACATTAACATTAACCACTGCGAGACAGGCCTTTAGTTGCTTAGACGTTACCCTGGGTTTCTTTCCTCACAGACTATGACATGCCTTGCTCTTGGCAAGATCTTTGTTGGTTGACCACTCCTGGGGAGCGTAAGAGTGGTCTTGAATTTCCTCCATTTGTACACAATCTGTCTGACTGTGGTTTGGTGGAGTCTAAACTCTTTCGAGACGGTTTTGTAACATTTTCCAGCCTGATGAACATCAACAACTTAGAAATCTCCTTTGTTCATGCCATGATACACTTCCACAAACATGTATTGTGAAGATCAGACTGACAGATCCGTGTTCTTTAAATAAAACAGGGTGGTCACTCACACCTGATTGCCATCCCATTATTGAAAACACCTGACTCTAACTTCATCTTCAAATAATCTTCTAATCCTAAAGGTTCACATATTTTGACAGATATTCAATACTGGATCATTTTCCTCAATAAATAAACAACCAAGTCTAATATTTTGGTCTTATTTGTTTAATTTAGTTCTCTTTATCTACTACTAGGACCTGTGTGAAAATCTGAGGACGTTTTAAGTCAAATTTACAGAAAGAAAATTCTAAAGCATTCACCAACTTTTTTGCACCACTGTATGTGCATTTCAGAAAAAGTGAGGACTCTTACATTTACAAGATTGTACAACAACCGTTAAATGTAAAAACCTTAAAAATACAGCGTGGAACAAAGATCAGAGACCACCCTCATTTATTTAATTTCCAGTCTAAATGGCCAAAAAGTCAGGCAATTAAAATTCAAGAGATATCTTTGAGACTACAGATTTAGAGATTAGATATAAGATGAACTACTTGTATTAGGAAAGGAAAAGTCAAAGGAAAACAAGTGAAAAAAATGGACGTTCTAAAAATGGAGTTCAGAAAATTATTAAAACGCAAATGGGGCTTCCAACAACATTACACAACCTGGTAGACCACCAATACTGTCCCCATCAGATAAAATGCACTTAAAGCTTGCATCTTTGAGAGAGAGGAGAAAATCAAGCTCCACTCTTGCTTGAGATCTGAAAAAAGTCACAAGTAGTTCCATCTATCCATCCATTCCACTCCAATGTGCAGACCTCAGCATCTTTGAATGTGTTTGGGAATATTTAGCTTGTGAAAAGAAGATCTTCTTCTAAGCTTGAACCTTGGAAGTGTGGAAAATATCCCTGGAGATTTATTTAAAAAACTGAAAGCAAGTCTGCTATAAAGGATGGAAGCTGTAATAAAGACAAAAGGTGGACACACAAAATACTGGCAAAAAGTAAAGCAATGATATTAATTTTAGATGTTGAGGCTTCTGTTAAATACACATTTTTGCCTTTTTCCTATGCTAAAAATAATCTTGTACTTAATGGCTGTTTTGACTGCAAATCAATTAAATTGAAGGTAGTTTCTGACATGGTGCACGTTACTGCACATTCATGTCTTAAAATGCATGCAAAATTAAAGCTGTCAACATAATAGTTGCATTTAAGTGGAAGAGCTACACCAGTTCAGACACTGCTTATTATGGTTGGTTTATGTAAGTGCAGCTCCTCCTGCTGTCTTCTGGCAGTTATCTTTTAGCTGTGCATCTGTGTGATGACTATGAAAGACAGGAAGAATTTCAATGTCGTGCCTTTTGCTCATATAGACATCAGAGAAACTAAGTGCCTTAGTGAGTCACATAAATTCTGCCGTTACCTCCATTAAGCACTCTATCATTAGATTACTCAGGTACAAGGAAGGTCACGCATTACTGATGACTTACATAGATACCATCAACATAGTGAGGAACTATTACACACTGGTTTTGACAATGCAACATCAGAAGTTTTCAGGATATAAAACAGTGCTGAACAGTGTGTGTTTACTAACACGTTAGATCAGGTTGAAATCAGTTTAGACAGTTCATAATTGACGTTTCAAAGTTTAGTTGATTAGAAAGTAGCAATGGTCAGCAGAAGTTCATAGTTTACTTGCTTCATCAGTACAAACCATAGCACAAAGACTACCATAAAATAGCAAAAATATATGATAATATATAAAGTTAAAAAACTCATGATAGAGTGCGTATATTTTTAGTTTTACTGACATCCGATGTGTTGGAACAGACAAAAAGAAACCAGTAGTGCCTGATTTAAAAAAACAAAACAAAAAAAAAAAACTTAGAATCAAATACAACAAGTATGTTTCTATGTAATATGCAGTCTGTCTGTGTTCTTTAAGTACAGACTACATACTCAGAAAGACATATTGTGACATAATGTATCATAATAAAGATACATTTAGTCATACTGCCCAGTCCTGTGAGCAGCCATAATAACACTGATATAATTATAATGTAAAACTAGACACGTTGAACAACCTCTTACATGCATGCTTTATCCACATTCACATCCACATCCACTTTATCTGCATGTTTTCTCCAAAGACCCAGCCATTACGTCCTTATGGATGTGATGGACCTTCAGTTTTAGTTTGTTTTTTTCAGTTGTACAGTTGCAGTCGTAGGCAAAAGTTTAAATACCCCTGGTCAAATCAGGCTTTGTTGACTTTCTAAGGAAAATAAATGAACACCTCCTCTACAGCATAAGCCACATTTTATGTTAAATTCAGCAAATAAACAGTAATAATGCATCAACATGTGTAAATGTGTGCTCTCTGTAGAGGATGTGTTAAATTATTTTTACTTAGAAAATCAACAAAACATGCAATTTGACGAGGGATGTTTAAACTTTTGCACATGACTGTGACTATACAACTGCAAAAAAGCCCTCTAGGACTCATCATTTGTGCCCAAACTTGTATGAGAAAACAGTCGATTAAAGCAATAATCCACAAGAAGCTATGATTATAATGATTATACAGACTTAAAGCAATACATTTCGGCTATACCCGCAAAGTGTATTCCATAAATAACGCAATGTTTTTAGTAATTTGGTGCATTACTACAGAATTCAGTTGATTTGTGTATTGACTTCAAACATGGCTTAGCCAATCAGATTTTTGAGCTGGAATGATCCGAGTGAAACATAATGAAAAAAATGTTGCCTGTCCATAAATCTTTTTTTATGATGTCCCACAGTACATCGGTGTGTTCTCGTACTGAAATATTACCATTTTTGAAGAGATACGAGTTGGCTGCATTGTAGAAAACTCTTATCGAAGCAGGCTGTCAGTGAGAAATGCAGGAGTAGCCTGAGAGCAGATACTGAGCTGGGTGAGCGTGGTACAATTTCCCCTCCTGCACAACTGAGAACACTTACAGCATGACTCATACACTCACCCAGTCTAATGAACAGTTCTGCTGTCCACACACCCTGTCCTGTATTCACCGTGTGCATCATAAAACAAAACAACAGCAAGTTCAAAAAGCGAAACCAGTAATAATGGAATGCACCTGCCATATTAGACTGAGCACTGATCCAATATGAAATGACCATCACTCCACCAGAGGGCATAGAAATGTGTGTGTGTGTGTGTATATATATATATATATATATATATATATATATATATATATATATATTATATATATATATATATATATATATATATATATATATATATATATATATATATATATATATATATATACACACACACACACACACACACACATACATACATACATACAACCCCAATTCCAATGAAGTTGGGACGTTGTGTAAAACATCAAATTCAAAATAAGTGAATATTTGTAACAAAACAATGAAGTTTATCCGTTTGAACATTAAATTTCTTGTCTTTGTAGTGTATTCAATTGAATATAGGTTGAAAAGGATTTGCAAATCATTGTATTCTGTTTTTTTTATTTGTTTTACCCAATGTCCCAACTTCACTGGAATTGGGGTTGTACATATATATATACACATATATACACACACACCAGCCACTTTAATAGGTACACCTTGCTAGTAAAATGTTGGACCCCCTTTTGCCTTCAGAACTGCCTTAATTCTTCGTGGAATACTTTCAACAAGGTGGTGGAAACATTCCTCAGAGATTTTGGTTGGTTATTTATAGTTACTGTTGACTTTCTATCATCTCGAACCAGTTTGCCCATTCTCCTCTGACCTCTCACATCAACAAGGCATTTTCGTCCACACAACTATCCCCCATCGGGGTAAGCACCCTACACTATACCAATAAGAGTCCTGGGGCAAGATTCCTAACACTACCTTTGCCTACTTGTGTAAAATGTTCAACTTGTAAGTCGCTCTGGATAAGAGTGTCAGCCAAATGCCATAAATGTAAATGTAACTACTGCTCTTTTTTGGACTATTTTCTGTAAACCCTAGAGTTAGTTGTGTGTGAAAATCCCAGTAGATCAGCAGTTTCTGAAATACTCAGATCAGCCTGTCTGGCACCAACAACCATGCCACGTTCAAAGTCCCTTAAATCACCTTTCTTCCCCATTCTGATGCTCAGTTTGCACTTCAGCAAATTGGCTTGACCACCTCTACATGCCTAAATGCATTGAGTTGCGGCCATGTGATTGGCTGATTAGTTATTTGTGCTAACAAGCAATTGAACCTTGTACCTAATATTTTTTGTTAGGTATTAGGTATTGTACCTAATAAAGTGGCCAGTGAGTTGAGAGAGAGAGAGAGAGAGAGAGAGAGAGAGAGAGAGAGAGAATTTCTTCATCACACAGTGCCATTATCTTTAGCGTGTTATTAGAGAGTTCCTTCTTTTCTGTAACTTGACAGTTGCATTACCACACCCCACTGGCCCACCCCTCAGCATGGAAATTCCAGAAACTTTCTTTTTCCTCTCAGCATAAAACAGTTTCCTGTTCCAGCAGCTTTTTCTTCACACACCAGTTTCAAACCACCCTTCCAACCAGTGAGTTTGCAGCCATACCACTGTCACATATTTGAAATGCTGTTACGACACCTGCGTGTGTGAAATGTGCCTCTAAGCGATTACGTGGCCATAATATTAACAGGATCACTGAAAATCCATTTAATGTAAATCAGCTTACCTGAGGTCCAGCCTCTCTGTTGCGTGTTATGAAATGTCAGCTGACTGAATTATGTCACAGAAAGTAACTTCTTCAATGGCTTTGTGTAATAGTCACTAAACGAAAGTGCTCTTGCAAAACATTTTTGACTGGGCTGCCTTAAAACTGCACCTGAGATAAATCATAGCAAACTGCTAGAGGTGACCAGGATGGACCGATCATATGTTATTTCAACATTTCAGTAGAAAAGCTAAGGACATGCCTCTACTGCCAGCCTACCTTTTCCATTTAACTACGCTGCCACAGCGGATCCTCAATTTACACTCAACATCACATCAATATTGTCTGTTTGCCATTTACTCAACAATCCTGACTTGACAGCTGTCAACAGTCCCTGACAAAGATGGGTTATTTCATAAGTTTTATTATGGTAATTACGAACAGCCACCATGTATTCTTTTAATTAATTTATGAGTATCATTCCTTTCATATGCTAAAGGAAACTGCATTCCACCAAACTGTTAAAAATGTCATCAAACATTAACATGGCCCAATTTATTACTAAAATAAATTGATTTTGCACATAATCACCCTCAAGAAAGCTTCCATGATATTCTGACAAACCTCAAATGCTGACCATGTATTCATCAGAAATCTGGCAGGCCAGAAATTCAGAGAACTGCGCTGAATGGCTCTACAAATGGATACAGTGCCCCCTCATGGACAGAAAACAGAGTTACCAGCAATGTGACAAACCCCAGTCAGTGAGCCATCTACACTACATCTATACTAACAGCAATGATGCAACCATCCAAGCTTTCAAAGCATCTCCATAGATGGAACCCAAGAAAGCTCCAAGTGCAATGTCCGTCCCTGTGATGCCAACATTCGCGTTCACATCCCAGACTTTACAATGGCTAAAAGGAAGTTTGAAAGTCACACCACCAACCATTCCAAAAGCCACCCGCCTCACACCTCTTCCTCTTTCCAACTGTCACTACTACAATTAATCCTCCACCAATGTCATAAACCACTGCTGCTATAAAGGATGAAAAAGCAAGGCCTCAGTAGACGCAGAGGTTCACTGTGACTATGTCCCTTGCCCATTTGCAAAAAAATATGCTACTAGTTCTCCACTCAGTTGATGCCCAAGACATCAAACACACACAGCTCAGTGGTGTGTTCCCTACTCCACAGCTTTTAGGATCACAGTAGAACATGAACCTACTCAATTTTTCACTTTTACTGAGTGCCTTCAACACCTAAAATATGTATAATAAATCTTGGTAAATCTGACTACTGAAAACATAAAAACACCACAAACTGTCACGTGCATGTCCCCACATGTTAAACAGTATTTGTATTTTATGTTCTGGCCACATTATTGGCATAATAACTTCATGAATAATAAATAAAATATAGAAACTTTTTAACATCAGGATATTTTGAAGTATAACTGAAATTATTGTATTAAAAAAATCATGTCTTTTCAACTTTTTTTTAAAGAAAAGAAACAAAATATGGCATGGACAGTATTAATGGCACTGTTTCCTAATATTTTGCTGCATGCCTTTTAGCAGCAATGACAGCCTCCAAACATTTTGACATTCATGTTCAAGCTTTTTGCACCTGTCTGCTGGTAGTTTTCCTCACTCCTCCATTGAAAGCTTGTTTCAGTGTTGGATGTTTACAGGGTGTTTTTGCCCAATGGCAGATTTCACCTGTCTTCAATGGTGTTTACTGGGGTTAAGACCAAGACTCATTGCTGGCCAGTTTAAAACTGCAATTCTTTTGCAACCACTCTGTTGTGCTTTGGATCATTATCATGTTGGGGGATCCATGATCCTCAACCAAAACCTAGCTTCTTTGGCTTTCGACCCAGCAAGTCCTTCTTGGTTTAGCTTGTGGCTTATGGTACAGGTTGAAACCATCACTCCAGATTGTTCCAGGTCTGCCTTTAGCTCTCTGGATATTACACATGGTGTTTTTTCCATAGTTCGCACCAATGTTTGAAGACTTTTCTCACTGATTTTCCTCTTTAACCCACATTATTGACAGGTCGCTGAGCAATAAACTTCCTATTTACATTATGCACTGTTGAAACAGGGATGGCAAGGACTTTAGAGACAGCCTTGTACCCTTTACCATTCTTGAGCTTGGTGACAACAGCACTTCTGATGTTCTCAGATAGCTCTCTTGTCTTCAGCATTGTGAAAAAGGGATAAGGGAAAGTAAAGTGGCCTTTTTAAGCATTAAAACCATCATTTATTGGTTAATTTAAGTAATTTATCAGAGATTTGATGTTTTTTTCCCCCTCCAATTGTTTTTATTAAGTTTTTCATTTTTTTTATTTTTTACCCTTAGCTGTTGTATATTGAACGTGGCTGTATGTTGTCCAAAGATGTTTCACAATACATTTTTATTTTTGGAGATACTGTACTTTATGCATTTAAAATTCAGGGGTGCCAATAATGGTGGCCAAAACCAGTTTTAATTCAGGCCAGTGGAAATGAAGCAGGTGTTGTGCACAGTTCTAATGGTTTACATCCTGCCTACACAGAACTGCTTAAAACCATGGAATGTGTACTTTGACTTGTCTTCTACATTTCCAGCAACCACAAAAACTCTTTGGACAAAATCCTGCATTCCCATTTTTCTCCTGAAAAGTTTAACATTTGGAAATACAAAGTTTTGATCAGACAGCGGCGATTTCCATGCCACAATACATCTTACCATCTTAGAAATCACAGTGAATGCTACAGGTGAGGTTGATTCAAATTCAGTTTTAATCAAAAAAATTGTGGTGGTGATTGAAAGACATTTTAAAAAAAAACATTCCACACAGGCCATGTACTGGCTGTTTCTATTAGACAGTTGCTGTGCACGGTGGTATCAAAATAGTTTGATTCAGTTGCTGTACACTAAAATATTTCATTTACAAAGAAAATAGGATCTCCAGTATGTACAGACTGCTTCGTCAAATGATTTCCAGCCATCTGGTTACACTGATGACAAAACTATTTTGTGTTGTTCAGTACTTCAACAGTTTTCCTACCATAATGATAGTAGCTGTAACCAGATGCTGCAGTTGTCAGTGCAGTGACATACCTGTAAACAACAAAAGGCATTTTACATAATAAACTCATACAGATTTAGTCTATGCAAAGATTTAATGTTGTACTATGTTTTAATAATGTATTTATATAGCTTCCTTACCACAGTGACTGCAGCAGAACACTGTCAGTGTAGTGAAATATTGGGGATGCAAGTGATGCAGCTACCAATAACAACTGGATAGCAGTGTTGACCTAGAACACAAACAGAGATTTATTTAATCATCTGTCAAACTGTAATGATATAATAAATACAATCTGGAGTCTATGTGGCCTAAATTCGTAAGCATTAATTTGATTAGTTTGCTTGAGTAATGTCAATTAAACACTGCACTTATATGCTACTGGTAAGAATCTACTAAAGAGATGCACCAAAGAGTGTAGGTGTATCAAAGAAGTAGGTGTATCAAAGAAATATGGAGAGTAAAATGTATCAGAAACACTATGGTTTTAATTCTAAATTATCAAACAGAAACATCACAAAATAAGTTGAATACTGCACCTTGCTAATAAGAGTTGGTTTAAGCTGCGCTGTGGTGTAGCACGGGTTGAAAAACTTGCTTAGAGTTACCTGTTAAGAGAAACACTTTTGTTGTCAAGTCAATTATGAAATTACTGTTTTATCATGTTGAAATATTTTGTTTCAAGTAACCAAAAGTAACCAAATAACCAAAATTGAGCAGTCATGGGCTGGAGGTAAGGGCACTGGCCCTGTGACCGGAAAGTTGCTGGTTCGATCCCCAGCGCCGACAGTCCATGACTGAGGTGTCCTTGAGCAAGACACCTAACCCCCAATTGCTCCCCGGGCGCCATGGATAGGGCTGCCCACTGCTCCGGGCAAGTGTGCTCACTGCCCCCTAGTGTGTGTGTGTATTCACTAGCATGTATGTGGTGTTTATCTTCACGGATGGGTTAATTGTGGAGGAGGAATTTCCCCATTTGTGGGATTATAGAAGTATCACTCAAGTTGTGGTATACTGCAACAAAATCAGTTTGGAGATAAAGCCAGAGAGGCCAGGTTGAGATGGTTTGGACATGTGTTGAGGAGGAATAGTGGATATATTGGTCAAAGAATGTTGGAGATAGTTGAAGAGGTAGACCTAGAGAAGGTTTATGGATGTAGTGAAGGTGGACATGGAGATGGTGTAAAAGTAGAGGAGGCAGTGGATAGGGCAAGATGGAGGCAGATGATCTGCTGTGGCGACCCCTAAAGGGAGCAGCCGAAAGAAGAAGAAGACGACTTACTGGGGGAGGAACAGTCTTGTAGCGGACATAGAACACTGCAGCAATCAGAGCTATATCCCTGGATATCACCAGTGCCGTGAGAGGAACTACAGAAGAAATAGTTGGGGAGAAAAAAAAGTGTTCTGAGTAAATAAGTGTTAGATGGGTCTTTTTACTGCCTTTTTATGTTTTTGGTCTTCTAATACCCTTTTCAAGCAAACTACAGTGAGAGACCAAAGAGTACCAGCTATTTTAATGGTCACAGAGCAAGCATTTTGGGGGTTGGGGGGGGGGCTGAGGAGGGTGCAGCAGATTTACAGTCATATGCAGGCAGAGACGGTTGAACACGCTCCTACAGTCAATTTAAACGTTCTGTTGATTTTTTTTAAAGCAGAACACATTCTCTTCTTGGAACAAACTTAAATATGACATTTGTCTGCTAATTTCAATGCACAGTTTCGATTTATTTTTTGTTAGTCATACTGGGCATAACACATAAAATGTGCCATAACTTTCACATAGCTACATTTCCCCCTAATAAAATAAAATTAATAATAATAATCATAATAATAATAATTATTATGATTATTATTATTAAATCTATTTTAATAGTCCACTTTTCATACAGCTCAAACTGCTTTACAGACAGGCACCTATGTTTTACAGTAACAGACAAATGACAGATTAAGTTAAAAAGCAAAGAGACAGAGTTTGTATTTTATGGTAGGTATTTGTAGAACAATATCTGCAGATCCAAGATCACATATAGGAACACAAACAGACACACTGTGATGTAAGTGGGTGTTTGAGGGTCATTCAGAGACATACTTAGAAAATGATACAGGTAGCCAGTGCAGATCTTTAAAATGGGAGTGATATGATTTCTTTTTTTAAATTTTTGTTAGGAACCGTGCTGCTGCATTTTGTATGAGTTGTAGAGGATGTATTGTTTTCTTAGGAAGTCCAGTAAGAAGAGTGTTATAGTAAACAATTTGCCTTGTAGCAAAGGCAAAACTTTAGTAATGCTTTTCAAATAATTGAAAGCTACTTTAGTGACTGTTTACATGCAGGTTAAAACAGCTCAGAATCCAAGATCACACCCAGGTTTCTTATACACAGCTAAAAACTGAGCTTCTCATTAAGCATTTTTCTCTGAATTGGTACCAACTATCAGTATTTCAGTTTTTTGTTAAGAAATTTTGTGAAAAATGTGACACATGGTCACCAGTATAGCTATGAAAATTTCTATTATGTTTCCTACTGACATTACCTAAAGGTAACATGTACAAAGAGAAGAGCAAGGGCCCTAAAACTGTACCCTTGAGAATTCTCTTTGATGAATGATTTTGCAGTGAAAGCAAGAACTGTCCATGCACTAAATACGATTTACACCATTCTAAAACTGTACCCGAGATGCCGACCCAATGCTCGAGACAGTGTATTAGAATCAACGGTATCAAGATCCAATAAAAACAAAATAGACTAATTTTCTGCATCAGTGCTGAGCCTGAAGTCATTCACAACACAAACCAATGCTGTCTCAGTACTATGGTTATAATGAAAACCTGACTGAAACTTCTTATATAACTTGTTTGATATTAGATATACATTTAATTGTTTCAAGCTAATTGTTTCAAAAACTTGTATTTAAAAGGAAGATTAAAAATTGATCTAAAATTATTTAGTACAGAAGGATTCATGCTATTCTTTTTCAGGAGGGGCTTCACCAGGGCAGTTTTAAAAGCATTTGGAAAAGCACCTTTAACAGAGAACAGCTTACACCAGTTAAGACATCATTTTGAACACAAGAAGCATTGCGAGGAATAAAGTAGAAGAAGGTAAGGATCATATGTGGATAAATTTGCTTATAATGTTTGATAACTCCTGATGTTTGATAACAGATAAAGATGTCATCACTGATGTAGGTGGCTTATCGGGAAGTTTATAGGAACTTTTTTCAGTCGGTTGACCTATTTTTTCCATTTCATGTTGAAAATGAATTGCAAACTCTTCATCCACCAGATGACCTGACAAAGTAAGGACTTATGGTCAATCTACAGTGGAAAAAAGGACTTCAGTATTATTTTTTACACTAGAGAGGTACGACTGACTGTATATTTCCATGGGTCCAGAGGAGTGGATGTTCCTATAGGCCTTGGCGGACCTGAAACTGTAGTACACAACTTGTCCCTGGCTGCTTCCAAACGTTTTATGCTTGTGGAGCTCAATCTGCCACTGTAGGAGAGCTGATCTACAACCCCAATGCCAATGAAGTTGGGACGTTGTGTAAGACATGAATAAAAACAGAATACAATGATTTGAAAATCCTTTTCAATCTATATTCAATTGAATACACTACAAAGCAAGATATTTAATGTTCAAACAGATAAACTTTGTTGTTTTTTGCAAATATTGACTCATTTTGAATTTGATGCCTGCAACATGTTGCAAAGAAGTTGGGACAGGGGCATGTTTACCACTGTGTTACATCACCTTTCCTTTTAACACTCAATAAGCGTTTGGGAACTGAGGACACTAATTGTTGAAGCTTTGTAGGTGGAATTCTTTCCCATTCCTGCTTGATGTACAACTTCAGTTGCTCAACAGTCCGGGGTCTCCGTTGTCGTATTTTGCGGTTCATAATGCGCCACACATTTTCAATAGGAGACAGGTCTGGACTGCAGGCAGGCCAGTCTAGTACGCGCAGTCTAGTACCTTTTGGCATTGTGGCATTGTCTTGCTGAAATAAGCAGGGACGTCCCTGAAAAAGACGCTGCTTGGATGGCAGCATATGTTACTCCAAAACCTGTATGTACCATTCAGCATTAATGGTGCCTTCACAGACGCGCAAGTTGCCCATGCCATGGGCACTAACACACCCCCCACACCATCAGACGTACTGGCTTTTGAACTTTGTGCTGATAACAATCCGGACAGTCCTTTTCTTCTTTGGCCCGGAGGACATGACGTCTATGATTTCCAAAAACAATTTGAAATGTGGATTCGTCAGACCACAGGACACTTTCCCACTTTGCATCAGTCCATCTCAGATGAGCTCGGGCCCAAAGAAGCCGGCGGCGTTTCTGGGTGTTGTTGATACATGGCTTTCGCTTTGCATGGCAGAGTTTTACCTTGCACTTGTAGACGGAGCGACGAACTGTGTTCACTGACAGTGGTTTTCTGAAGTGTTCCTGAGCCCATGTGGTAATATCCATTACAGAATGATGTCAGTTTTTAATGCAGTGCTGCCTGAGGGATCGAAGGTCACGGGCATTCAATGTTGTTTTTCTGCCTTGCCGCTTACTTGCAGAGATTTCTCCAGATTCTCTGAATCTTTTGATGATATTGTGGACTGTAGATGATGAAATCCCTAAATTCCTTGCAATTGCACGTTTAGAAACGTTGTTGTTCTTAAACTGTTGGCTCACGTAGTTGTTGACAAAGTGGTGAACCTCACCCCATCCCTGCTTGTGAACGACTGAGCCTTTCAGGGATGCTCCCTTTATACCCAAACACACACCTGTGCTGACACTCACCTGTGTCCAATTAACCTGTTCACCTGTGGAATGTTCCAAACAGGTGTTTTTTGAGCATTCCTCAACTTTCCCAGTCTTCTGTTGCCCCTGTCCCAACTTCTTTGGAACGTGTTGCAGGCATCAAATTCAATATGAGTGAATATTTGCAAAAAACTAAGTTTATCCAATTGAACATTAAATATCTTGTCTTTGTAGTGTATTCAATTGAATATAGGTTGAAAAGGATTAGCAAATCATTGTATTCTGTTTTTATTGATGTCTTACACAATGTCCCAACTTCATTGGAATTGGGGTTGTACCAATCCAGCAGATGTAGCTCTCTGCTCAGCGTCCAGGCTCACGTTTCATGGCGACCTCCAATTTCTCAAAATCAACAAAACACTGGGCCTCATTCACAAAGGGTTCTTAAGAAATTTCTTCATGAAACTCACACAGCTTTATTGAAGACTGAAATTCACCAAAGTTTTGTTATTTACAATTTGTTATCAGGTTAGAACGTAATCTCTGCACACTTAAGGCATGAACAACTGTGTGGTTTAAGAACATGTCATGGCTCTGAGGTTGACTTTTATCTTAGGACCTTTCTCAAGAATAAATTTAAGAAATAACATTTATTTAACTGGGGCACATGACTGTATTTTTGTAGCCAATGGCACTAGTGCCAAGTTGCTGCAGAACCCTCTACTTCACACATTATGACAGGAATATGCAATTCACTTTTCTTGCATAAAAAGTCTTTGGTTTTTTTAAATTTTTTTGGACCCATTTATTAAATGTGAGATTGGTGATAACATTATCAGAAGGCACTGTTAAAGAGCGCTGCAGTGACAGCTGAACACAACACCTCTACATCCTTTAAGAGCCACTTGTGATATTTTCATTTTGGTCAGCAAACACTGGGGATGCAAAACGCATCGTCTTATAGCTTTCATGACACTGGCACTACGAGTTTTCTGTTTTTATGTTTGTGCGAGCACGTTTTGTTTTGAGTGTTCAACTGAAGTGAACTTTCTGAGGTCAGATGATTTCTATCTGATCATTCCTCTTTGGTAAATCTATAACTTGAAAGCAGTAATTCACTTTAACACATGGCCTTTATGGGCAAAATAAAACTAAAAATAAAGCAGTATAAAAATGAATAAACAACAAAAAGCTGGTAAAAAGCAGCTGGTGGAAGCGCAATTAAAATAAAATAAATTCTTCTGTCACGCACTGTAGTTCATTAAGAGTAGCTGTAGTTATCAAGAAACATAACAGCCAAAGATTATTCCATGAACAGTGCTATGTTTAGTTAATAACTTGGTGACTACCTACGAATATTGAATTAAGTGGCATAAATCTAAAGAACTGACTTGTAAGAAACAGGACACATTTTTTGTACCTGCACTCAGAAAAATACCATTTTGTGTTTTAACTAAGAGCAGGTCTCTGAAATCAGCAGTACAATTTTAGAGCAACATCACTTAACACATCCTCTACCAGGAACAAACTTAAACTTGGCATTTTGCGGTGGTTGGTTAGTGTAGTGGTTAACATCTTTGCCTTTCACACTGTAGACTGGGGTTCAATCCCCCACCAGGGCAAGCACCCTACACTATACCAATAAGAGTCCTTGGGCAAGACTCCTAACACTACCTTGGCCTACCTGTGTAAAAATGATCAAATTGTAAAGTCGCTCTGGATAAGAGTATCAGCCAAATACCATAAATGTAAATGTAAATTTTGTAGTGTACAAGTTCTGTTTATTTTGCGTTTATAATATTGGAAAAAAATTAATATAATATCTAAATGTGCCATCATTTTTGCAGAGGTCATTTTTCATATTAACTCTCTACTGCACAAATTATGACAGGAATATGCAATTCACTTTTCTCGCATAAAAAGGTCCTTGATTTTTAATTGTTTTTTTGGACCCACTTATTAAATTCAAAAACATAAAAAAAAGATACTAATGTGTGCAGGGGTCATTTTGGGCTATGGTGCCTTGAGGTAACATTGTGCGGCATTAGGAAGAAATGATATAGAGCCATGTTCCTTTAAGTGGTAAGATCTGGCTTGTGACTGCCTAAATCCAATCAACTGTCATACATCGTTGCTTCCAGGCAACAAACATATTTCTGCAAATTCTCATAACAAAAAAAAATATTCCGGCTATTAAAAAAAGAGGTTTAAATGTGCCCATTATAGTACAAGACAGTATGACCAAGAACATGCTTTTTATTGTCTTACTCAATCCCTTTATTTTATTGACTTACCCAATGTTCCCTTTATTGAAAATGAGTTTGTTGCCCTCAGGCAACATTGTGCATATTTTATTTTTTCATTAATATGTTAAATTCAGCAATTAACAGTGCTTGTATATTAAAATGTAATAATTTTTTTTTCAGTTTTCATACCTAGTTTTTTTTGCTCATGTCCAAACCAGAGTTTTTGTAACACTGTACCCTTTTCATTTGGTTTGATGGTTTCACACTGCAATGGCTAAAATACACCAAATAATATATGCCCAAGTGTATTTATTGCTCAGACATTTTGTAGCAATACAAGTGCTTGGTTACCCTCATATGTGTTGCTTGTGTGTTAAAGTGCTGGGTTGTGGGCTGGTTGGTTGGGTCTAGTGTCTACTATATGTGTGAGATGTGTGGTTAGAGACGACACACATATTGCAGTCAAAGCAATGCTAATAAACCTAATTGATACCTGCTTCTTTATTATTAAGTTTGTACCATTTGGTTGTAACCAATCAGATTGCTGACAATACTTTGTGATCCATGTGCCATAATTAAAGGCATTTCTTTGTTGTTATTTTATTTTGTCTGCCACTATTAGCAGCAGTGTGTCCATCAAGAGTCAGGCGTTAAAACAGGCAGATTATGCAGACTAGTGTGATGGCGATACTGGCTCTTAAAAGCAGCACTGGTATCAGCGATGGGGATAACAATACTTAGGACCGATTCCACAAAGCAACTTCTGACAAGCATGTGCACAAAGATTTTCCCAAAATAGAATATTTAAAAAAAGTGTAAGTGTGTAAACATCAGGACTTATAATTTAGTTAGAGTTAGTATTAGTATTACTACTCTGTATCAGCCGCTAAGGATCAGCTATCGCAAGGGAATAAAAAGGTATTGGTCCACTCTCAATACAGACAGTCCTAGATTTGCTGCTAGAAAAAAAAAGCATGTTTGTATGTTAAATTTCCAGGTTTGGTGTGGAAGATCACAAAAATGCGCTCTCACCAGCCGCAAACCAAGCCAGCATTATTTTGTAAGCAAACAGAGGCCTGTGTTTTTTGGCAGACCCCAGTTCACCTGTTTAGGGAGGACCAGAGTCTGGGTGGAACGTTCACACCTGTCAACACAGACCGAACTAAAGACAGTGTGAGAGACAGGTCCACGCCAAATGAGAAAAGTGTGACAGCACCCAAGGACAATCAACAAAACATGCAATTTGACCAGGGACACCCAAACTTCTGCATATGACTGTAAGTATGTAAGTGAGCATTTATACATATTTTAACCAGTTAAGGTGATGTCAAGGTGATGCATGACATTTTACTGTTGCTGTTACTTTGAATAAATAAAAGACAGCATTATGACTGCATTCTAACCTGGGATGAGCTGTGCACATGTCAGACTGATGTACAGCACACTAATAAGAATCTTATCGGCCAGTGGATCCAGAGCACTGCCCAAAGCCGACTTCTGGTTTGGCCAGTTTCGAGCGATGTATCCATCTAGCTGTGTGTTGTGAGAGATTAGGAAGTTAGGAACATCATAAAATAAGACCGTTCTACTTAAATAGCAAAGTTTGAACTAAAAAATAGCTACAAAATGATCTCAAAGCCATTTAAACTCACTAAGTCAGTAGCTCCTGCCAAAACAAACAGTCCAAGAGATATATGGAAGTACTGTTCCATAATCAAGTAACCCAGGACAGGAGACAGCACAATTCTAGCCATGCAGAGGAAGTTGGGGATTGTCCATGGATTCTCATACTGCAAAAAACAATGAAAACAACATGAACACACTGCTGAATTAATACCAAAGTCAACGAAAACCCTGCAGGACATAAAAACAGTAAACATCCACATACCAGCTCTTTAAACTTGCCCTCGTTTGACGGAGTAAAAGATGAGGCACGTTGGGTGGCTTCTTTTTCCCTTGTTTCCTGTTCAGGAGGTTTCTGGACTTGGTTTCCAGGTGTAGTACAATATCCTTTAGATCCCGAGAGAGCTCCTGTATCGACCCTGTCACTTAAAACCCGAGTCAAGGTGTACAGCTGCGCGTTGAAGGTCCAGTTCCGAAGCTTTACAGAGTGATTTGTTCTCACAGCCATTTTCATACATTCTGAACCGAGCTGCACAGCTCGACACAAACTGGCCTGCTCGTGTACACGAAGTGCTGAAGTGAGGTGCACGCACATGGGCCGAGGTCCAGCAGAGCAAAACTTGGTTTTTGGTCTCTGAAGAGACCTTGTCTCCGTTCTAGGACGCAATTTGTGACTCCAAACTCCAACTGTTCGTGCCCACTCCCAGCCATGCTGGTGCCTGCTGGTCACAACATTAGAGACACTAAGCCGAGCTACGTGCCCTCTCGCACAACTTAGCAAGTTATGACTGCAAACTGCTAACATCGTCTCTGCTACCGCCCTTCAACCAGCTTATCTTACCGATTAGTCCTGCTCGACCCTACTTGGCTTCATTCCTCATCTCGCAGACACATATTTAAGTTAGTCTTTCTGTGTTTGCATTCTGCCCGTAACACAGCACACATTTCACTCAACGTGCTTCTTCACCTTCCCTCTAACTGCTGCTGCTCCAGGAACCGCTTTGCGACAGCCGTCAGCACCGAGGGACCGGCAGACTACTTTAAAGCTCAGTTAAAGGCTTTAAAACAAAGGAAAAGTGCTCTTAAATATAAACGCATACATTCACAGCCATTCCGCTTTAGCAGGACTGTAACGTGCTTTATTCCCTTAAAATGATTAAAAATTCTCGCGCATGCGCACACCTGTTTCATGCTTTAGGTCAGCGATTGACACATTTAAAGACACAGTGTACCTCTACCGGCCTTAAAGGGCCAGACCACTGACTCAAAGGACTGAAGCCCATTCCCATTACGTGAAAACAATGACTTATTATTACAAAATAATTACTTACCTTCTTAATACGAACTTTAATCTTTAATAAGTCATTATTCGCCATAGAAAGTCATATCTTTATAGTAAATCAGAATTTGGGAAAAAAAAAAGATTATATATATATATATATATATATATATATATATATATATATATATACATACACACATACTGTATATTTCATACAAAGATATAGAGGTATTATGTAAACAATGTCAAAGCTTCAAAACATCCACTTCCACTCCTTCTGTACAGCCTATATAAGTAAACTAACTCCCAAAACGCGGCTTTTGAATTCAGTTTTTGTGAGATCATGAAAACCAATGTATTTGCATACATCTTTTAACCACCTCTTCAGACCTATTCATTAGGTCTATTAATTGTGTGATAAAATTATGAGCAGTGTTTCAGTCAGGTCTTCAGCTTTTACCCTCCAGCAAGCGTCACCAGAAGTAAGTTGCTAGGGCACAAGAGGGTCCACTTGCGAGAGGCTCTCCA
Source organism: Pygocentrus nattereri (assembly GCF_015220715.1). Taxonomy (NCBI): domain Eukaryota; kingdom Metazoa; phylum Chordata; class Actinopteri; order Characiformes; family Serrasalmidae; genus Pygocentrus; species Pygocentrus nattereri. The sequence continues at coordinate 30,121,202 of NC_051220.1, read as the reverse complement.
CTAATTCCATTCGTTTCAGGGTTGTCGTCAGTCAAAAATAAATGCACCTCTGGGCCGTTTTAGCATACCATACAACCCTGTCCTGCTTTACAGAGAATGAAGTTTCTGTCATTTGACCCACAAGCTTGACACTTCAAAATGAATACTTTTCTCTAACACTACAGAAAATGATCTGGCAGCTGTGACTCAAAACACCGAGCTGATGTTTTAGTAGAAGCACTCCAATAATACAAAGCCATTAGTGGGTTTGCTGCATTATAATAATAATAATAATAAATTAGTTATAATTACTATTATTATTCTGTACTCTTATTTTTTGTGCCATAATACTGAGCTCATCTGGAATTCAACAAGACGTTTGGCATCCATAGCTCCCAAAAAAAAAAAAATCAACATCCAATTTATTCCACAGGAAAGGAAAAAGTTGGGAAAAACTGAGCTCTTGCAGAGCATTCCACTTAGCGCTGCGGTCTGCAGACTGCTGACACTAGCAGTGGCAGAATTTTCTGTTGTGGCTCGATTGAAAACAACGAAATATCCTCCTCTACAAACATATGAACACAGCATTACATTTTTATTTGAGGCGGTACCATTTCACTGTCTTTCTCTTTGTTTTGTCTTGTCTTTCTCTTGCTACACTGTTCTTTTCTAATTCTACAATAAATTTGAACTAAAACTACTGATGGAGGTTATGTGGTGATGGTGTGCAGTAGAGCTGAACAGTTAGGATGATTTATGTTCTCTTCAACACATTCATATATTTATGCTTGGCAGCTTCTACAAACAGTATGATTATTTGCACCACACACTGGGGATTTCCACCATTAAGGCACCTGCACAGTCACAGGTGTTCCTGCTATCCATGACACGAAAAGCCAGTCAGGAACCGCCACAACTGACCTCAGCTGGTCCCCATTAAAAACAGCAGCAGGTCTGGATCCAGTTTTTATATAGTCAATGGTTTCAGCCTGGACTGCTTTCTGGTGCAAAAAAGGGCAGCCAATCAGAAACATTTCTGGCACATCAATGCATTTAAGTGTCATAGATGGACCTCATGGGCGAAAAAATACAAGAAAAACGCTGGTTATTACTGTACTCATGTTTACTTCAAGTAACATGAATTTTTTGGAAATAATATATATAGATACATATAATACAATTCATACATATTTACATAAAAAGTCTAAGACAAACTTTGTTTGGCAAGACTGTATAACAAATAATATGCATATTCCCAATATCATAAACCTCTTAAAGAGAATGTGTAGTTGTGATATAGAGCCACAAAAAAAACGTACCCTCATAGAACAACAGGGGATTAAAACAGCACTGAAAGCTTCATTCAAATAGTTTGGAGCTGATATGTTTTGTGTCCTTTTTTCAGCAGGTAACCTTGTTCATTGAGTGCACTGATGAAGCCCTCAAAATCAACCACCTGTAAGACATTGTGTGAATAAAGAATTAAGAATAAAATTACTTTGTAGGACTGTTGAATACTGCACAATGTAAAAGTCTCACCACCTGAACTTGGAGCTCTTTAGCCAGTTGCCGCAGCTCCGTGAAGTCAAACAATGTTTTGTGGGTGCGCTCAGCGATTTGGTTCAATGCCACAACAAACTTCTTGACTTTAGATCTGTTGCTCATTCCAGACCCAAGCTGAGATCGGTCAAAATCCAGCCGGCCAAATTCATCAGAGTAAGTATCTGTCAAACTTCCCAAAATATCACAACATTAGCATTGAACACAAGAGCTTTCGTCAGGAGAATTTTGAACAGGCATTAAGTTGTTGAAAAAAATGTTAGTTCCTTTATACAATGTTAGTTCCTTTATCCAAATAAAAATTTCATGACATATGTCACACTTATTGGTAAATGTGCATTAACATGGACTAAGATCTGACTGACTAGGAGTGCTCCAGTTTCCCAAACAAACAACTAGATTATCTAGTTAAACACCTTCCCAAGATGTTAAATTCTATGAGTTTGCATTAAGTGGGGAGTTGTTGTCTTACCTGTGTTTCATAATATCCACCACATCCTCTGCATCACTTTGAGTAGCTTTCTCTCGAAGTTCAAGACGTGCTCTTGCCTTGAAAACAGAAAATAGCAAAACAGGAGGTCTGAGATTATAAGGCTAGACAGAAAAGCAGCCAACATTATGGAAGAACGCATAAAGTATTCAACAGGCTGTTACCTCAGTGAGGCGGATGAGGGACTCCAGCTGGCGGGTTGTGATAGGGGTGCTGTCAGCTGATTGGTTCTGTTTGCGAAGTTCCAGATAGAAATCCTGAAGAACCTGTGCAGCTTCAGCTGAAAGACTGGGATGCACATAGTGCCGGGCATAACCCACATATTTACGCAGAAGTTGGTGGGGGATTGGATCTAAATTCTCTCCTGGAAACACCTAAGAAAAAGACAAACATTTATCTAGTGAATGTAAGTGAATCATGTTCTGTTGTCATTATATCGTCATCAGTACAATGTAAATTTTGCATTTGAGACCTAAAGCTGCTTTGGGACAATGTCTGCGCAAAAAAAAAAAAAAAAGCGCCATATAAAAACATGCAGGCTGAAAACCAAAACAAAAAAATCCTAAAAAAAATATCATTTCAGCTTAACACACAGATGTGTACCAGCACACAGACACCAGATTTTAGATTTTTTTTAAATTTAAGTCAGTAATGCTACTTCTTTCAGTTTTTACAAAAAAAATCTTATCGAGTGCTGCTTTAATGCTCCTAAAATGAATAATGTTTACATGACAGTATAACTTCTATATTACCTTTAGCCTTTCTGAAAGAGGCCTGTCTGATGGAATCTCCAGAATGGATATATTGGACTCCTGGGTAGAGTTCCTGGCAACTGTAGCGCTGCTAACCATTCCCTTTTTACCTGCACGCATAGCCATGACGTGCTCTGACAGCATGTGGTCGTGGTCTTCATTCGGAGTGTCCAGAAGAATGAAGACAAGATCAAATCTGGATAGTAAGGCACTGCCCATTCTACAGAGGGAGAAGAACACTTTCAGTGTGTACTTGCAAACCTTTTCTGTGTAACATAATTTCTACTTATAGCAACTTAAGTTGTTCACATGACTGATGTCAGGCAAAAGAAATCAGCTAAAAATCTTATAATTTATCAGTTCTTACTTTAGATTCTCCGATACTGTTTTAGCCTTGTTGTAATGGCCTCCCACTGGGTTGGCTGCTGCAACGATGGAAGTGCGAGCTGGAAGGGTGCAGACAATGCCAGCTTTAGCCAAGCTTATGCTCTGCTGTTCCATAGCCTCTAGCAACGCCTGGTGCTGATTTCCCATCTTATCAAATTCATCAATGCAACAGATACCTAGACAGATAAAACAAAATTCCGCTCCAGACATATATCACAATACAAAAATATCTCAGAGATTTTTAATGTGATATAAAATACCCTGATCTCCTAACACTAAGGCTCCGGCTTCAAGTGCATAGTCTCCAGAGCCACTGTCCCTAGACAGAGAGACTGTCAGTCCTGAGGAGGTGGTGGTGTTCCCACACACATAGATGCCACGTGGGGAAACATTACATACCGCCTGTAGATACATGCAGGAAAAAGAGAACTAAAGAAGAGCAGAGTATCACCTCAGCAAACTACAATGAATCCTTACAAAACCTTCCCTTTTTTATGAAAGACATAGCATAAAAATCAGGCAGAGAAGCACAAAAATATATACCTGTAACATTTGACTTTTTCCAAGGCCAGGATCTCCTACCACAAGCACATGTGGGTCTCCTCTTATAGGGATTCGGTTCTTATCATCCATGTACTTCTGACAGCCTCCAAATAATGCCAGAGATAATCCTGCCTTAACAAGCTGCATACAGCAACATAATAATGAATAAACACAGAAGTGTATTTGCACACATAAGTGGAAGCAAATATTCATATGTGTGATAACTTACCAAATGCCCATAGATGGCTGGACAAAGAGAACTGCAAGAAAGGTTTTAACATCATTAAAGTGTCTAGGTATGGATTAAATAAAACAATTAGTTACCATTTTCAGTGGTTCTGTTTTGTCCATTATGGCTACACTGTTAGTCACTTCAAAAAGCCAGTTTCTCACAGTTCCAAATTGTTCCTCACTTCACAATTAACTTGAAAAGGTCCTCTTGTGCTTGAATCTCCTGGATGCCATACAGCTCTTTGAGTGAAAACTCGACCGATGCCCCCTGGCCTTCTGGTTCAGAAGCAGGCTTGTTTTTTTGGCCTTTTGAATTACTGACCGAATTTGCATCAATGTACAGCAGGAACATGCACTTGTCTTTTTTATTTCTTCCACTCCCTATGAAAAGCCAAAAACAATTAACAGATTTTAGTCCAGAACAGAATTTGATTGTTTAAAAACTATTCACCAATACATTTACTTTGCAGCAAGATGCTTATGGAAACGTGTGTCACTAGACAAGCATGCTAGAATTAACAAATTATATATTAAGAACAGTAAATTGAAAATAGAAACACAACTGTCTAACTTCAGAGCGACCTATGTGCTACTCAGCCGAGCATCACCCCTCCAATATTGCAATTTAAATCAGCAATGAGCTGAGGCTGTCTTTTAGCTGCTGACCGGTAAAGTCAGTTAATGCACTCTTTAGAATAATAATTCTACTTAAATAATCAGACTTTCTAATAATATCAGACAAAAATGCTTAGTAACCTTCAATTACATCTGAAATAAAAGAGTCATGTCCTTTTATATTTTATAAAGACTCCCTGTGCTAAATATATTTGTGGGGGGGCCCTCTTGTATACAATTAAAGTAAACAGAGATAATAAGCCATATGGGACTACAGCACCTTCCTCACTGGATACTTTAATAACTCCTGTGATGGTGACCATGTCCCCGGGTACACAGCTGTCCACCAGGTCCTGAGTAAGTTCACACTCAATAGTACGGGGAATACGTCCTGATTCACGTTGGTCATCTGCTATCAGCTCCTGAACTCTGAGAAATATATTCAGAAGTAACACTGTATGACTCACAGCTGTCACTGTCACGGTTTATTTAAGAATCATAACAGGAAATGACAGAAATGCCCTCGAAGCAGCACCCTGTAGCATACAGAACACTGTTTTGTGGAGCTGACCTAAAGTGTTCGTTATGTTGGCATTCCCTTCTCTGTTTAGTGTTCAGAGGCTTCCTATTTTTTAAACTGCAAAAAAAAAAGTAGCCTAATCTACAATACATTTCAGCAGCCAAGGCCTGATGAAACAGTCATTATTAACATAAGAAATATTTTATAAATATATAGATTGCAGACAGATGCCTAAGAACTTATATATATGGAAGCATTTTAAATAATCAGACTTTTCTGATATCAGACTAAAATGCTCAATGCAAAATGTGCAATTAGAGGTTGGTATACTATGCACTCAAGACAAGTCTGATGAATTATATAAAATATGTAACTGAAACCATGGCTGATTTCAGTTCATTTGCACCTTTACTGGTATACATTATTAATACCACTCATCACGGTCACCTAATGGGCATAGTAATGAACATCCTTAAAATTATAGTTAATTAAAATGTACAAAAAAACATTTTTGTTTTAAGGGAGGGTTTGAGAACGAGTATTTGGATACAGCGGTGTTTTATAGTGTTTTCCACAGGTCTGAATTGAATCTGGGAGAAACCCTGTAGGGTGATGGGAGGTTATTTGAATATATGGCTGTCAGAAGAAAAATCATTTGTTTACTTTACCAGGTATTGAAACAATGCATTAAATAAGTAATGGAAGAGTAGGCATTAGAGGAGCTTAGCAGAACTGTAATGAAGAGGTGACACTGTGTGTTTTGCTTATTTATTAGAATATGAATTATTTTTTGTGGGAACTTATTATAAAATGACACAAAATATACTTGGGCCAAGTGGGGAAACACTGGGATACTTTTAGAAATACCAGTACATATTCAAAGATTTTTAAATGCTGTTTGGCCAACATTGTTTTGTTTACTAAAAAAAGTACATTTTCAATAGCAATTGTAAAGATAACAGTGAACAAGGATCTTTGGTGTTTCATTTAAACAAGCAAACAGAGAAAATAGCTTGTTTATACAAATTTCAACAGCTTACTTTATAGTCTGCCAGTCAACTGTAAGTGTTAAAGGTGAACTTCTGTTAGGGGTGAAGGTTCGACCACGGCATTCTTTCTGAAGACACTGCAGAAAAAAAATTACTTGGACAATCTATAAACAACAAAATAACAAGAGGCTTTTTCCATAATGTATTAAAATGTGCAAAAGCATCTAATGGCTAATGAAAATAAAAATTCATACAGCACACTGTACATTTTCTTTATTTTACAGTATACCTGTGTCTATCTTTTTCCCTTTTCAGGTCATAAATAAAGTTTTATTTTTTGCTATAATGATTTGCATGTCACTTTTATAACTATAAACAGAGTTCAAATTGATATACTTGAACCAAACTCCAGCTTCCAGTCACTTGTTTTAAGATCAGTGGCTAAGTGTCAAATTAAAATGAAGAGACAGGTTCTTTACTCACAGCATAAAACCCCATTTACAGGTTAAGGGAAGGACAGAATTGCATGCATTTATTTTACCTTAGTGGGTGTACTGTATCTCCCATCAGACAGAGCCAGGCTCTGAGTGTCTCCACAGCTGTTACAAATAAAAGCCATCTTGCTGCAGAGAGGTTTGATGTTGCTCACTCTAACTACAGTCCCTCTAATAGCCACAAATTTACCATATAAATTGGCTCTCAGCATCTTCAGTGGGATCAGTGGCTCATAGTTGTAAATCCTAGAGGAACAAAATAATTGGTTATTGACATAAAGCTATCACATCAGTTCTTATAAAACTGTATACTGTGTTTGGACTAAGGATACACTGATTTGGATACATTTACATTTACAGCATTTAGCAGACACTCGTATCCAGAGCAACTTACAAGAAGCGCTTTGTCTATCAATAGAAAGTATCTTTGCTAGTTACCAACAGCTTAGAGAAAAAGACAGTCCTGAGCTCAGATACTGCTAGAAACAAAAAGTCACTGTAGATACCGAGAGAAAAAGGAACGGAGTTGAACACCGAACACTGTGCCATTCAATGCAATGCAATACAATACAATAAACTACAATACACAGTGCAATACAATAAAATATAATATATAAGTGCAGCTTATAATTCAATGCTCATTTAAGTGCTCTGTAAAGAGATGTGTCTTCAGTCTGCACTTGAAGACAGTGAATACTGTCAGTGGATACTGAGAGCTGTCAGATATTCAGTATTTTCATTGACATATCTGCTAATGCTGATACATAAACATGTAAAACAATTTAAAATTTGGAAGAGATGTACATGGATTAGCTTTGGAGAAAAATGTAACACTTATTTGTATAGGGTTCCAAAAGCGGTAAAATTAATAAAATGTAACACAGTAGCCAATAACCACTTAAACATTCTTCTCTTCTGGGCTACAACAGATATGTCATCAAATATCTGTTTGAAATATTGGCCAAATCTAAACATCTTTTGATGCAGATTTTTTCAAACAAATATCTGCAGATACCAATATTATTACATTATCACTGTGCATCCCTACCCTCTACTATTACCGCAATACTGGTCTCAGTATATCATGTAATTCCATTTAGGTATACACTTTGTGAACCAAAATCAAAGACCTCTAGCAATAACAGAACTATAACAAAAGAGAGAATTTCATGCAGCTATATCAGGCAGACAATAAGAATTTGAGTCCCACCTAGCACTTATGTGTGGTATATTGATAATAGGAGTAGCATCCGTAGGCAGCCCCTCCTGGGCTTGTAGCTCATCTGCATGCCTTTCCAGATCCTTTGTAAGCACCTGTAATAATGGATATATTAGGCTTCCCATTATTAAAAAAAGGGCCCTGTGCAAGATTCTAATATTTACATTTACTGAACTTTACATTGACAAACCATTACTGCATCTTTGCTAATCATTATTAAGCACAATGTACCTGATGAATGGCTAAGCCCAGGCAGTCAAGTATCTTTTCAGGCATGTCTCTGAGCTCACGAGCAAGAGCAGGAAGCGCTGCAGCAATCTGTTTGTTCGAGAGTAGGTCTTTGTAGTCCACCAAGATGCTCCCTTTTCTTTCAATTTCATCCTGATGAGAACAAACAGTTTCGTTATGACCTCTTCACACATGTAAGAGGAATCAAGAAACTATATTTGATACATACTTTGTCATAAAGATCAATTTGTGATGTGAAGTACTGCTCAAATGTCTTTATCTTCTCAACATAAAGTGCAGACTCGACAAAACCTTTAAAAAAGACCAACAAACCAAACTAAACTTTAATACAAATAAACTGAAATGTAAGCAATAGTCACGAAATATACACATTTTAAACAACTAAGAGGGTGGTCTTGGATGATCATGGTGAAACATCATAAAAAACTTGCTATGTTTGATGTAAGTGGAGAAAATTGGCCATAAGCATCATTTTAAAAAATACAAACCTTCAGAAAAATAAAGCCTCCATCCCTTGTAGGGACATCCTACATCAAGTGTTGCTTGGGTTACACGATGAACTGGTGAAGCAAACTCTGCACCTGTGCACATGGAATACAATGAGTGATGGCTAGAACTATACCTTATTACTGAGCACATTACTTCTATTTACAGTAAAATAGGAACAATTGTGCATGTTTATCAAAGTTCAGAACTACACAGACAGATGAGCTCTGACTTTACATCATTGTTAATCTGAGATGCTTGATAAATAAACATGGTCTAATCTACTTTCTGGCCAAACGCTAATAAATTCCAAAGCCTCACCACGCTGTGTGATGTTGGGTGAATGTTTGCTCCCTCCTCTTTCCCAAGGACGGCCCCTCCAGCCTCTACCTCCTCCTCCTCTATTCCAACCTCCTCGCCAACCACCCCTTCCACCACGTTCAGAGCCTCTTCCTCCCCTCCATGAACCAGAGCTGCCTCTGCTCCTCCAAGAGCTTCTTATAGCTCCCTGTCCGTTCATCTTCAGCCTGCTGCTTTATTTTTCCAACTAAAGGCCAAGGAACATCAGAACAGTCTACTGATTAATATATGGACAGTGCTCAATATAAATCTGCTTTATTTTTTTTTTTTTGGTTTTCATAGCACTGAAGCACTGTTCACATGTAAACTGGCAAGGTGGCATTTCAAATGTTCTTGGGACACTTAAAGGGTAGCTAAATGATTGAGATTTTCCTTTAATGACATTCCACCTAGTACTTTTTTTAAAATACATTTTTCAAAACTTTTCAGTCAAATGCTGATCAATAAAGACATTCTCTCACATTTTAGCCTAATGTGAGGTAGCGTACATACTAGCACTACTAAGCTACTGAAAAAAATATAAATGATCATTGAAGTCCGATCTGTTCCTAAAGAGCATTTTGCGCTCTTAACATGGACTCATCACAGAAAGCTGTTTACGTTCTCTGTACGAGGATATATTCCCGAGTTCACCAGAGAGAATCGGAACCCAGACTAGTGTATACACCTTTGTTCGTAGTCATGTATCTACCATTTAATCTCCACAGTAACGTTAACAGCTAAATATCTCATCATAATAACAGCAACAATAACAGCTTACAGCGACCGCTCTCACAAAATACAGAAAACTGTAGCCAACTAGAGGTGGTACACAAGACAAGTCACACCTCGAGGTTGATAAAATACGTCGTTAGCAAGCTAAATTCCAGTTTAGGGATGTTCATTCATCACTGGACAGAGAGAGCGAGCTTGGTTCTCGTCAACTAGCGACCAACACTGTCAGCGAGCTAATATGAGCCAACAGCGAATACATGACAACTCGTCTGAGGTTTGAATGTCTACTTACCACATTAACCACTGTCTTCAAATAAAACAAATACAACCATTAGTGCTATGTTGCTCGTCTGGGGGTCTTTTATCCGTCACTCTGACTTCTACGAGTCTCGTTTCCACTCAGCACCACAGATCTGGAAGCGGCGCGGTGCAGCGCCAAAACCTGACACAGTCCAAAGTTGCCGCCTTGCGCTTAAACACGCACGCGCAGTGTGAAGTAGGCGACTCTCGCATAAAACGTCGACACTCTCGCGATATTTCCCTGCGCATCGGAGCATTCATAAATATTCTATTCAACTAATTTACTGGAGAAGACTTTAAAAAGAAATACTCTTGAAAAGCGTCTAAATGTCTGCATTAAGCGCTCTGGCAACACTCTCAGATCCACCATGTACTTGCTCATAATTTAGTGTCTTTATTTTCCAGCCAGAAGCTGAACTTTTACCATAATTGTCCATGTTCCTCATACAGACTAACAAAACGCAGTCATTTACAACACTGTGGGGCGCCACCAGGGATTCCGGCCCCATGAAAATATATCACATCAACCCTGAAAATGTAACACAGTGCCCGTGGGAATTTCTTTTATTATTATGGCAAAAGAAAAATATTTTTTAATGATAAGAATACACATACTACAATTATTTTTCTAAGATTAATTTTCGAATATAGTTAAATGTTTTACAAATTCTAGTATGTGGCTTTTTTTGGATTAGCATGCTAATATTAGCTAATCCTGAAGCTTCAGAAGATGTTTAAAATAGCCAGCTGGCTACCAGTTAAGTGCTGTTTTATACTACTGTAGCCAAACACATTTACTGAGGTGCCAAACTACGTCACTCAGCTGGCAGTCGAGGTGCTCTGGGTGTTTACATTTAGCCAAAAACAAGTAAAAGAAACCACTAGTACATTGTAAATAAAATATTCTATTAATGTCAGGTTAAGAGTTTAATATTGAAGAAATCTAATGTTCTAACAATTTTTAGGGCCCCTGTCTGTCACAGGCCCTAGACTCATGCTACCTTCTCCTCCCCATACAGCCCCCTTGAGAACACTACACTGTACGGGTGGGTGGACTGACACAAAAGTGCTTCAGCCTTGGTGATTTTTTCAGACTAAATCTCTCAGTAAAAATATTTAAAATGATGAATTTGCTTTAATTGGCGAACTCAGCGTTTATCCTGTTATGAAACTGGATGTGCATCTGATGCAGACATTAAAATAAAAAAAAAAAAGGTGTGCAAATAAATGTGTAGTACAGGAGCTACCTTTCCCTGATAAACTCTCAGGTACAGCCAGCCACATGGAGCAAATGCTCCATCATTAGAAGTTATTTCGCTCCACTAAACAGTCTGTTTATGTGGCAGTTTATTTAGTCTAAACTTTTCAAATATGATGTTTGATGTCAACATTTCACCACAGAAATCATAAAAGAATTTCTCCTTTTACTTGCACAGGAAGACTTTCAAAAGCACCCGTATCAACACTGCCAGCATTATTATTACTATATAAGTATTTACTTGGTAAGGCATTGAGAAAACATAATGGTATCGCCCATCCCTGCTACACCGTGCAAGTTTTGTCGAAGGGCGGCGCACGTCAGCGACGAGCTCGCATTTTTTCCCTACCCGTATTCTGACAAATCCCGCCCCTCTTGGTTCAGGAGAGAACCCAGAACAGTGACAGGATACGACCCACTAGCCAATCATAGCGCAGGATAACACAAGGATTAGCCAATCTCAGCGCGGAGGAGGCGGGATTTGTCGGAATATACGCGGGAAAAGAACGCGTCGGGCTTTCTTCAGCACCACAGCAGCGAGGACGGACATCATCATCCAGCTATCGTTGTAGGTCAGCTCCGTCCAGCCCGCTGCTTTGTACAATAACACTCTCTATACAGGAACGCATCTGGAAATAAAACAAACATGGATAATTCCGGCAAGGAGAAGGAGGCCATGCAGTTGATGGCTGAAGCAGACAAAAAAGTCAAGTCATCAGGGTCGTTTCTCGGAGGGATGTTCGGGTGAGCTTGATGTCGTGAGCTAGCTAGCAAGCCGCGATGCTAAAATTGATACTGCGATGATGATGGTGCCCATGATTCGACATCCAGGCTGGTAACTCGGTCATGGACATCGCATGACGTGCCTATAGTCCCATTCCAGATACAGCACCGTGTCTGTGGGGAAATGTAATCATTTGTGCTGCCATAAAAACGGCATGATGTTCCTGTGCAGCCTTGCACACACATCTCTCAATGTCATATGGCCATATTTGGCACGTAAAAGCACTGCAGCAGTATGTGTCTACTGCTTGGCCTATCAGTTGACAACACGATTTCATTGTTACAGTATGATATACAAATGATATCTTTAATATCACTCAGGTCGAGAATTTTTAAATGCTTTCTCTTGCAGGGGAAACCACAAGGTAGAGGATGCGTGTGAGATGTATGCAAGAGCCGCCAACATGTTCAAAATGGCCAAGAACTGGAGTGGTATGCTCAGAATCCTCAAATGCATATATAAATTCACAGTTGTCATGATCCGTTATCCTGATGGTTTCAGTCTTTTTATCATCTAGCTGCAGGCAATGCTTTCTGCCAGGCTGCAAGACTTCATATGCAAATGCAGAATAAGCTGGATGCTGCCACCAGCTTTGTTGATGCTGGCAATGCTTACAAGAAGGCCGATCCCCAAGGTGAAAATACACTACGTTATGGAAATAGCTGAAAGACCAGAATCATTTTTCCCATTAACACTCCTGATTGGGTGCATTTTCTGTGATCTGTATCTCAAAAATGTTTCCAAATGGTGTAGCTCCAGGCAGGAACATCTGGAAATTAAGTGTGTTCAACCCCTATCTCTGTGCTAATCAGTAAAACCACAGTGCAGCACCAAAGGCATGAAACTGAGGCCCACACTGGAAATCTCTATTTTACTACAGTCTGATACTCTATTTTGTTGTGTATTGCTGTTTTAGTGCCAATATCACACAATAACATCACTTATGTCTCCCTGTTATTGAATGCTTTACCTCAGGTTACTTATCACTAACAATTTAATCTATTCTTTCTTAATGCATCAAATAGAGGCTATCAACTGCTTAAATGCAGCCATCGACATATATACAGACATGGTAAGACAAAGCAGGTTTAAGTGGTTAGGACACTGTGACTTGTCCAGATATCACTCAGAACTTCATCCTAATTGCCATGTCTGTGCTTATTTAAGTGTCACTCTTCTTTCACAGGGACGATTCACAATTGCAGCTAAACATCACATGACTATTGCAGAAGTATACGAGTCCGAGCTGGTGGATATTGAAAAGGTGGGATCTGCTTGCAAATATTTGTTTAATGCTAACATTTAGACAGGTGGCTCTACTTTGATAACCTACATTAAAGGATATTAAAACCGAGGCTGTTTAAATGATCTGATAAGATCCTTACATGCCCTGACTTCTTCCTGAGTGAGGACCCATAAGCATCCTAGTAAACTATAATGGCAGATTTTATTGGATATGATTTCCATTTCTGTGAAGATGTGGTGATTTTGAAATGAGCATCATTTCCATTTTTCAGAACACTGTCTTCGTTTTTAATGGTCACAAATTAACCACAGTCTTAGACTGAACAGCTTTTCAGAGGAAAATGTCCATTAAGGGTTTCCAGTAAATGGTACAGTCCAAGGTTGTATTGTATTGTGTGCACATAACTGGTCATGAAATCTATTTCATGTGAGATGTCAGTCAACAAATTGGTGATTTAACAGTTATGTACATGTTATACATCAAATGTTCATATTCATGTGTGTTCTTTGATTATATTATTGTTCTCAATAACATATTTCTTCACTGACATAACACATATGTAGGGAAACCTAAATCTACTCATATTAGATTTTAAGATATGCAGGATCTGCATACTGTAAAAGCATAATTAAATGTTCATAATGCAGTAGGATCCAGTCTAGTGAGTCAAAACCATTGAGGTATCTGAGTACAAATGTCATTGTCTAGGGTCAACAACAGCCCAGCAGAGATGTTGATGATGGCAGACATGTACTGCCCCTTTAGCAATGCAAAGCTGAAATTTTGTTTAATTGACTTTTTTTTATTGTGAAAAACAGAGGTGAGAAGTTAAAAGACAAAAACTATAATAGCATGAAAATAATGAAGTCTCCAAAAATCAGCTTTTATTGATGAACATGATAGGTGTAGTTGATATATTCATGTAATTTTGACAGGATTTATCAATTTGAAAGCAAATCCTTTAAGATGAGCTTTAAGACAACTAGTCATACATATTGTTTTTGCCACTATTAAACCAGAACCAGATTTGTGCTAAAGTTGGCAAAAGGAAAAACCCTGGCATACTAACTTATGTAAACCTTGTCTTTGGTTTCAGGCAATTGCCCATTATGAGCAGGCAGCTGATTATTACAAAGGAGAGGAATCAAACAGGTATTTCTTTTTCTTAGCTTACAGAGCACATTGTATGTGATGTTTGTAAGAAATGTTTTTTTTCTCTGTTTTGGTTTTTACATTTTATTAGCTGCATACTGGCTGCAAGACAGGATGAACAGCTTGATAGGATTTCAGAAGTGGTGATAAAAAATATCTTATATCGCTTAAGTACAGGACAAAGACTCTTTTTATGAATTACAAAATTATATAATTTCTCAATAATCTCAATTTCCAAGTGAACATAAAGCGTTTAGTTCCAAGATGCATTATTCACCACTTTCAAGAATTGTCTTTTTTTCATGATATACTTTGTTCAGAGTCATCTATACACACACACAAGATATATCAGTGCTTTATTATGTTTGAGAAAAATAAAAATGTATTTCTATTAAAAAAAAATAAAAAATTACACATAATGAAACTGGATTTACTGATTTGTTGTGTGCCTGCAGTCAGACTGCTTAATTTTTGCAAATCCAGACGTAATTGCTGAAGTCCAGCTGCCAGAGTTGTTGACTAACATATTTTCTGATATTTCTGATTAAACTTCCTGAATTTGACAGATTTTTGACAGTTTGAGTTGTTTTCTTTCAGCTCTGCCAATAAATGTCTCCTGAAAGTTGGGTTTTATTGCGCACAGCTGGAACAGTATCCTAAAGCCATTGAAATCTTTGAACAGGTTTGTGTGCCAGTTTTACATAAAAAAATAACCTTTAAGCTTAAATGAAATGTAATCCAATATAATCACACAAATTCCCTCTCACCAGGTTGCAACTAGTACAATGGATAACCCACTACTGAAATACAACGCAAAAGAGTACTTCTGGAAGGCTTCACTGTGCCACTTCATTGTGGATGAATTAAATGCAAAGGTTTGTGCCTTTTCAACTGAACATGGCCTACCATTTAACACACGCATGATGATTTTAAGGCTCTGAAAGGTATTCTGAAGTTACATTCCTTACTTGATGGGAAGTATTTTTTTTTTCAGACATGTTTACAAATAAATTACTGTTTGTAAGTAACCAGTTGCTTTTGTTCTTGAGATCTATATGTTTGATTACTTTTATCACCATGAACATACCCCATTTTTTATAGCTGGCCATTGAGAAGTACGAGAGTATGTTTCCAGCGTTTTCAGACTCTAGAGAATGTAAGCTTTTGAAGGTAAGGTGATGCATTTGGAAATTATCAACAATTATTTTTACTAAGACGCAATAGGAATGGACAGTTTTAGATTCCAATTTCTTTATAGCCATATTAACTGACAGCTGTTGTTCTGGAGACAGTTTTTATTATTATTATTATTATATTTATTTTCTTTTTCTCTTCTCACTGTGTAGGCTAAATGGACACGTGAAACAAAACTAGCACAATTCCAGTTCTTTCTGATTGCTAAAGTTGCAATATAAATAGCTTAAATTTACTTTCTGCGATTGTGTGATTTTGATCTTGGCCGATTCTCTAACTAGTAGTGTTGTGCTGTGAACAGTGTCTGAACCTCAAGTTTCTCTTTGTATAGAAACTACTGGAAGCGCATGAGGAGCAAAACAGTGAGGCATTCACTGAGGCTGTAAGTTTTCCCTTTAAGTCTAGATGTCTGAGACTGTTATTATTTATAGTTAGGAAAATATTTAAAGCAGTTTGCGTACTTTGACTTTTTAACAGCTCTATCTGCTCATGTTGAGTGACTTTTCTTTACCACTATCTAAGGTAAAGGAGTTTGACTCAATCTCTCGTCTGGACCAGTGGCAGACAACTATGCTGCTACGTATCAAGAAAACTATCCAGGGAGATGGTGGTGACCTGAAATGAGATGCCAGTAACACTGTGGCACACATCCCCGCTCATTCTTATTGTTCTTGTGTGACAATCTGGTTGAACACTTCTTTAGTAATGCTAGCTCTAATGTGTGCCCCAATGCCAGTCTTTTACACATCTGCCAGTTCAGAGGTAGATAGTTCTGTAATAAGACTGGCATTCAGGTTACCAGAGTTACATACTGTGTCAATATTGTCAATATTACAGAGGTTATCCTTAAAGAGTTCTATTTAATGGCTGGTGTTGTCCTCTATCCCTTTAACCCAACACATGACGCATCTTAACCACTTCTTATTTGAACCTTTCACTTGTTGTGTGGCATGAAAAAAACCCAGCAGAGCTTAAATCTGCCTGATGTTCACCTTAATGTTGTCACTGGCATCGTCTTGCATGATAATTGTTCGTGTTTCAAAATGTGGCCTCATGATGGTGCAATTTATTTTGAAATCGAAAAGATTTCATAAATTTTCAACTTCAGTCGAAAATTTATATTGCCTTCAGTTTTGTTTCACCGTTATTGTGCCATTCTGTGTCATCTGTTGCCTCTTCACTTGGTCTGTCGGAAGTATTGACTTCAGTAGATGATTACATGTTACATCTCTGGCTCATGAATGAACAATACATAGTTAAGTGATTTACTTAAGTGTATTGGTACTGCTGCAGAGTTCCTTGATCAAATGAATCTATTATTCAGATGGATATACTGATCTATTTTGTTGATTTGTTTGTTAACTTGTGTGTTATTTTATAATTATTCATATCTAGCTATTCTGTACTTCACTTTTTTTTAATGAGAATTATACTGTCAGTTAGGCCTGTTATCTTGGTCACCCAAATTATTTTCATTTTAAGTTATATCTATATCTTGGACACAGTGTTGAGTTTGGCTTCTACTGACAGTATCTTGAATCTCATGGTGGAATGTCACACCTGAAGCATGTTGTATCCAGGGTGTTTCAAACCTTTAAAGAACGTCAGGGAACACAACGTGTGGGAAAAACATATGGTGGTTTCTTACTGAGAGACTGGAACTTAAAATAAATGTGTTATATTGTGTGCTACCCAATAAACATTATTGAAATGTTGGCTTCTTCTAGACGCTTGATTTAGCTGACAGTAAGATGGATAGTATACCTTGTTCTTTTACAGGGATACAGCATATCTGTTTTGTTGTTGTTTTCAGAAAATGCATTTTTTAATGTGACCTGTTAACGTTCGACGTACCGACCGTATTTAGCCGTGTGGATTAGCTGCTAACGGCTCCAGCTAGCTTCGCTTATACTCGATTCGGCCTGATAAACTAACTGAACCAGCACAGTCTGTTCATGTTCGGAGTGATTTACCTCTTGTCTGGACCCCAGATATGCCCTCCCTTCTTCTTACAGAACCTCTCAGCTGTCCGAATGGTCTCCAAGTTGGTAAAAATGTGTTATTTGAGACTGTGGGACAAAACGAGTTCAGAGCGGCTAACGTCCACAGCGGCCAGCAGCTCGTGTGTAAAGTGAGTTTAGTCTGTGAGACATGCTAAATACTACGGAGCCCCGCTGGAGACATCTTGTAGAAGTAAAAATAATGCGTGGCCACGACTTAGTAAGGTGTGGGAATGAGATGACTAAGTCGGGGCCATGACTTAGTAAAGGGAACGAGATCCTAATGCATGGCCTTGACTTAGTAAGGCATGGGATCACAGCTTACTAAGCCGTGACCAGTCACGGCCACAACTTAATAGTCGAATTCCCACACCTTGCTTTGTCATTGCCACGCATTAGGATCACGTTCCCCCGCGTTAATAAGGCGTGGCCACACATTGTTTTTACTCATACAGGATGTCACCAGAGGAGCTCCATAAGATACAGACCAGTTAGAATAGGATTTATTTATTTATTTGCATCTTTTCGGAATTCTTTTCTTCTTCATTTTTCTGATCTTTCTTTTGGCTTTCTCTCTGTCTTTCTTTCATTTTTGTTTTATTTCTTTCATTTTTTTTGTTTCTTCTTTCTTTGCCTCTTTCATTTGTATGCGTTCTTTCTTTCTCTGTTTCTCTCTCTTGTTTATATCTTTTTAACATTCTTTTCTTTTTCATTTCTCTTGGTTTTCTTTCTTTTTTCATTTGATTTTGTTTCTTTCTTTTCATTTCATTTGTCTGTTCTTTTTTTTTTTCATATCCTCTTTCAGCATCATTTGTTTTCTCCTTTTGAGGTGTTTCCTATCTCTAGATATTTGCGGTCAGTGGCCATCTACCATCACCTTCCTGTCCACCCCAACCTCAGCCAGCTCACAGAAACTGTTGTTGGGGAAACAATGGCTTATGTGTTCTTTGATCTTGCGAGTTATGGAAACATGCACACGTATGTTCAGACCTCAAGGAGCTTAGATGAAGATGAAGCTTCACGACTCTTTCATCAGATGGTGTCTGTTGTGGCGCATTGTCACAACAATGATGTTGTTCTGCGAGACCTGAAATTAAGAAAATTTCTCTTTAAAAATCCAGAGAGGTGAGATTTGCTTTTCCGTTATAATATAGAAGGATATCAGCTGCTGACAGAAATGACTAATGTTCAAATGTAGCATTGAAATAAAGCCTCAGATTTGTATTTTAGTTTATATTGTTAGCTCAACACAAACCGCATCTATATGTATGCTTATAGCTTATATGGTTTATTATTATTTTTTTAATTTAGGACTATGTTGACTCTGTCCAATCTTGAAGATGCACATATGATGGAAAAAGGTGATGATTCTGTGTATGGAAAGCATGGCTGCCCTGTCTATGCCAGTCCAGAGGGCCTACGGGCAGAGGGCAAGTACTCAGGGAAAGCAGCAGATGTATGGAGTCTTGGAGTGGCGTTATACATCATTCTTGTTGGGCGTTACCCTTTCAGTGACTCAAACTCCAACATGCTCTTCAATAAAATCCAGAGGTGTAAGTTCAGTCTTCCAGACACCCTCTCGCCTAAAGCCAGGTGTCTGATACAGAACATCCTTCGATTGGACCCTACAGAACGTCTAACGGCAGAGGACATCTTGGACCATCCTTGGTTTTCATCTCTTAGCTCTCAGAAAGTGTGGAGGAGTATGTTCTACCAAGATGATGATCAAATGGTTCCAGAATTTTGTAGCTAAGCGGCACAACTGATCTCAATCTGTGAAACCAGATATACTGCAGCAACTGATGCAAGTACATCTGAGATCATCCTCTTCGCTCTATGAAAATAAAAAAGGCCCTTGGGCAAATCCTCGCCATTTTCTACACTTAGTCCCTATATGAGATAACTGGAAATGTAGGTAGTGCTATTGTTATCTGGCGTTTGTTTTTATGCATGGCCACTAGATGGCAATCATGCTCCAAGAATAGACTAATCTAGATCTCCTCTTAAAGGAAAATTTGACCTATCAAAACTGGATGCATAGTTGTGTTAGGTTAACTGAATATATGGGTAGAAATTGTAAAATTATGGTCAGTTGTCTTTTCCTAAATGTTTTGGTACCCCAGTGTCTGTATTATAGAAGTATGCTATCTTTCTGTCTTTCCTTGTCGGTGTATATGACTCCGCTAGAGGGCGCTGTGAGACTGAATACAGGATACCTCCGCCCCTCTAAGAGACTATAAGACACACCCAAGAGTAGACACGCCCAATGTTTGACACGCCCATCTCTGAACTGCAATATAGGTGTTTGCTTGTAAGGACAAAAAAAAAAAAAAGAAAAAATGAAGATACAGAAAGTTCCATATTAGTTTTTCCAAATACAAACGATTCAGGCTGAATCATTCATGTTTGTAAAAAACTTCCTGGTTTTTTTTTTATTTGTTTGTTTTTGTTTTTTTCTTTATTGTAAGTAAGTAAGTAAGTAAGTGATACTGTTTTGATCCCACAACCGGGGAAATTCCATCTCCGCATTTAACCCATCCATGCAAGTGAAACACCACACACACACTAGGGGGCAGTGAGCACACTTGCCCGGAGCGGTGGGCAGCCCTATCCACGGCGCCCGGGGAGCAATTGGGGGTTAGGTGTCTTGCTCAAAGACACCTCAGTCATGGACTGTCGGCGCTGGGGATTGAACCGGCAACCTTCCGGTCACAGGGCCAGATCCCTAACCTCCAGCCCACGACTGCCCCAAACCCGCGACCTTGGCGTTATCAGCACCATTGGAAAATGTGGTTTGTAAACTCTTGCATTTGTTTATTTATGTTTTTTTTAATTTATTTACTCACTCACTCACTCAACTTTTTAAACTGAAACTCAGCCTAGATTAGCATTTAGATATTTAAGTATAAAATATATATTTAGTGTACACAGTATGTGTCACCATACAGGGACAAAAATGGTTGTGAAGTTAATAAATGCTACAGTGTTGACAAGCGTTCAGTTTAAGCAACAGTAATTGTTTTTGAGTGCCAGTTCAACCAAATTTAATGACTGCAGAAGAAGTTGCAGAGAGATCATCAGTTGGAGGGCCTTGTAGTGGGGGGTGGTGTGTCCAGTGTGTCTTGCCTTAGAAATATCTTTTACTGAGAGGTTCCTGTATTGTCCTGTATTGTCCTGTATTGACCTATGGTTGGCGTGCTGTAGTCTATTTAGTGGGAGTGTTTTGCAGTAGAAGTGTCTTATAGTGGTAGAGTACTTGGAGTGGGTGGGTCTTCCATTTTGGAATGTCTTGCAGTGGGAGTGTTTTGTAGTCGTACTACTGGGAGTGTCTTTTAGTTGCAGTAGTTTTTCAGTTGGCATGGCTTAAAGTGTACTATAGTCTTGTAGTAAGTGTCTTGCCATCTTGAGGAGGGTCGTAAAATATGTGTCCTGCAGTAGGAGAATCTTGTAGTGTTCCGTAGTATTATTGGTGAAAGTGTCTTACAGTAGGGACTGTCTTAGTGGGCATCTACCCTAGTCTATCAGTAGAAGCATCTTTTTAGTGGGAGGGTCTTGCTGTAGAATTGTCTTAGCGGGCATCTCCTGTACTAATCTTGCTGTAGGACCTGTAATCTTGCAGTGGGCATGTTTATTTAGTGGGAGAGCCGTGTAATGGCAGTACCTTTTTAGTGTGAGGGTACTGTAGAGTCTTGTAGTCTTGCGGTGGGGGTGTCTTTTTAGTCTGAGTGTCCTGTAGAGTCCTGTAGTCCTGCATTGGGAGTGTCTTTTAGAGGGAGGGTTCTGTGGTCTGTCAGTGGGAGTGTCTATTTAGTGGGAGTGTCCTGTAGAATCTTGTAGTCTTTTAGTAGGAGGGTCCTATAGTCTTGCAGTGGGCGTGTCTATTTAGTGGGAGTGTCTTTTTAGTGTGAGGGTCCTGTAGAGTCCTGTAGTCTTGCAGTGGGAGTGTCTGAGGGTCCTGTAGTCTTGCATTGGGAGTGTCTTTTTAGTGTGAGGGTCCTGTAGAGTCATAGTGTCTATTTAGTGTGAGGATCCTGTAGTCTTGCAGTGAGAGTGTCTTTTTAGTGTGAGGGTCCTGTAGAGTCATGTAGTCTTGCAGTGGGAGTGTCTATTTAGTGTGAGGATCCTGTAGTCTTGCAGTGGGAGTGTCTTTTTAGTGTGAGGATCCTGTAGTCTTGCAGTGGGAGTGTCTATTTAGTGTGAGGATCCTTTAGTCTTGCAGTGGGAGTGTCTTTTTAGTGTGAGGGTCCTGTAGTCTTACAGTGGGAGTGTCTATTTAGTGGGAGGATCCTTTAGTCTTGCAGTGGGAGTGTCTTTTTAGTGTGAGGGTCCTGTAGTCTTGCAGTGGGAGTGTCTATCTAGTGTGAGGATCCTGTAGTCTTGCAGTGGGAGTGTCTATTTAGTGTGAGGATCCTGTAGTCTTGCAGTGGGAGTGTCTTTTTAGTGTGAGGGTCCTGTAGTCTTGCAGTGGGAGTGTCTTTTTAGTGTGAGGGTCCTGTGGAGTCATGTAGTCTTGCAGTGGGAGTGTCTATTTAGTGTGAGGATCCTGTAGTCTTGCAGTGGGAGTGTCTTTTTCGTGTGAGGATCCTGTAGTCTTGCAGTGGGAGTGTCTTTTTAGTGTGAAGGGTCCTGTAGTCTTGCAGTGGGAGTGTCTATTTAGTGGGAGGGTCATGTAGTTTAGCAGTGGGAGTGTCTATTTAGTGTGAAGGGTCCTGTAGTCTTGCAGTGGGAGTGTCTATTTAGTGGGAGGGTCATGTAGTTTAGCAGTGGGAGTGTCTATTTAGTGTGAAGGGTCCTGTAGTCCTGCAGTGGGAGTGTCTATTTAGTGGGAGGGTCATGTAGTTTAGCAGTGGGAGTGTCTTTTCAGTGTGAGGCTCCTGTGGTCCTGCACTGAGCGCTGTGGGCGGAGGGTAGCGCTGGAGCAGCGGCGTGCTCCGCTCAGCGCTCGGGCGTTTTTCAGACAGTGAGCCAGATTAGCTCGCGAGTCTCCGTGCCGGTAGCCGTGCTGGAAGCGGAGCTGAGGCCGAGCTGTATCCACAATGAAACAAAAGCGGTCCGTGTGTCAGAGAGAGCGCCGCTAATAAACAGCCGTACGAGCGGACGAGGAGGCTGGAGCTGCAGTTAATCACAGAGGTAAGAGGAGAGGAGTTTGGATGCATGGCTTCCTGACTGTAGCTAACTGTCTGTACGCGACGGAGCTGATGCTGGGAGGAGGGAGAGGAGGGGAAGGAGCTCTACAGCAGCGTGTTTGTTATTATCGCCCTGAGCGCTGTGTGCGTGAGAGAGAGGGAGCTCCGCTGAGGAGAGCTGGAGCTGAAATCGCTCGCTCTCCTCCACTTCATCAGCTTTGGACAGTTTAGTGGAAACCGCATGCTAAACACATAAATCACAGACTAGGGTGTTCATTTCAAAGCACTCTTTATTTTTACTCTTTGTGGATGTGGGAGGTGTTGTAGTCTCACTGTAGGGCTGAAGAGACTTTTGTAGCTATCATTGTACTTGCAGGTGGAAACTTTTCACAGCCTGTCTGCTGTCTTCATCTCCTGGGCAGGTTATAAAAATATGGAAATACCTTTCATGTATTACATGAAACAAAACGGGAAGTCACAGCATCTTTACAAGATGAAGACTAACTTATTTTATTTTATCCATATTTTGAGTAGGTACTACAGTAACACTAGGAACAAAATTAATCTAAATCTTTACAATTGCTGTTCTGCTGTACAACAGCTGTACTAGCTAAAACACTACAGGATACTATACAGGTATCACACGAGAGCAATACAGTAATATTATACATAAGCCTAAGTGAAAATATTATAGATTTTATTATTGTGTTATTCTAGTTTTATTGAAATATTATACAGCACTATAGAAATCATATAGTTTCTTATTGTTTTGCTGTAGTTTGTTTTTATTAGAGAATTTGCCAGTCTGGGAAAATGGTTAGTACTTCACAGAGCGATGATTTGAGTGATTTCAAGGTTGATTAAATTGATGTTTGTTTATTTATTTATTTAAGTAGGTAATGTGTTCAGTGCACATTGAAATATCTTTACATCAGTTATTGACATGCACATAGCAATATTGTACATTATGCCATTACGAACAGTTGCATGCAAAAGTTTGTGTTTCCCTGATTAGATAGATAGATAGATAGATAGATAGATAGATAGATAGATAGATGGATACTTTACTGATCCCGAAGGAAATTTAGCACAGGCTCCATGTCCTTCATATTACAAAAAACAGTCACTGAAAAAGGAATATAAACATACAGGTTAAAGAAAAAGTGAGAAAAAAGTGCAAAAATAGTGCACAAAAGACCGAGCTACTGGAAAGGCTGCCTCTCACAGCGGCACCGGAAGAGTTAGTGATTAGTCATTAAATCACATGTTTTGTTCATCCTCTACAGAGAACATGTTTCTGCACATTTTAATGTGCGGTTACTGTTTATTTGCTGAGCTGTATATATTGTTCCTGGTAGAGGAACATATTTTCACATAGGAAGTCAACAGAACAGGTTATTTGACTATTGCATACAAACGGCGAGTGAGGGGTCTGAGATGAGTGCGGAGATAAGAGTTCACCCGTGCACTCAGAAGCTGAGCTCCGTGCTGATTGAGGGCTGACAGGATCTGTGGACTTCTGCTGGTACATTAATTTGCTCAGTGCTTTGCTTTCTTAAAAACAAAAGTCTGATGCCATAGAAGAACAACATTTGACTCCCTTTGATTTTGTAAAATCAGTTGTATTGGTGTGAAAAACCTGTTTTAAAAAAACTTCAGCTTCTTGAAAGAACCCCTTAACTCCTTAAAAGGCCTGGGCTCGGAGTTTTATTACCTCTTCTTTTATAAAACTGGAAATTGGAATAGAACCTTTACATTGTCTGAAGGTTATTTAAACCTTTTAAAGGTGCTTTACCCCCAGATCTCTTTTTCAGACATAGTTTTTTAGGGAGCCAAAGGTGGTTCTTCTGTAGCACAGCTCAAAGGACCATTTATGTCACTTGTTTTTTGAAGAGTTTAGCTGCCCTGCGCAGGCTAATGGTAGCCATCTGCCTGTACGTCATATTGATTGTTCATGTGCTGCATTGATTTCTCTTTAGTGGTAGATTTTTCTTTACCTGGAAATCAATGTGATGTAGTGCAGTGATTAATTATTGATAGGGGATCTACATTGGGGCTCTAGTGAAGTGAACTCTAAAGTGAAGAATATTGCCTGCACAATCAATTGACTTTATAGGGGTCAGTGGCATACATGAGTTTTTAAGATCCATTTTTATTTATTTGTCTACTGTAGGAAGGTGTTGTGTAGGGTCTAGTGTGGACATCTCACAGTCCCTGGAGTAGATTTGCATTGCATGTTCATTATAAGCTACACTGACATTCACATGACAGCCACAACATAGATGCTTCACTTGGCATTTTTTAGCCAATTATAGCTCTCTGCTCAATGTGACAGAGTTTCGGGATTGTTTTCACGCTTCCTTCACAGTTGAAAGTATGTGAAATATTTTCTCAGTTGTTGAAAGTCTAGCCATCTGTTGTATCAGCACTACATGAGGGAATTCTACTTTTGATCATCATAAATGATTAAAAGCCTAACAAAATAGGTTATTTGCTCATGTTAAATGAGAAGCCATAGAGGACAATCGTCACCTCAACTTCTGTTGCTTTTACAGCAGCGTTTCAAAAGTTCAAGCTGACTGTTGGCATGATGATTTGAGTCATTGTCACTGATATGAAAATGTAGCATACATTATTACTGCAAACTGTGGAAGCATGTCATCACTGTCATAACAAAACATCCTGTCTCTGAAATGCTAATGTAATAGGAGAAGGGAACTTTAGCGCTGGCATGTGCTGATATAAAAAAATACAATATATTTATTAGGGATTTTTTGCTCCAAATGTGATCGGCAACTAATGAATCATTTTCATTTTGGTTGGTCTATACTGCAATTTTCTGATGTAAATAACATGAGGCAGGTAAGTGCACTCACACTGTATTTGTATGCTGCTGCCTCACCTGTATCAAAAGGTTGTAGCATAATTATGCATGGCTTATTGAGCCAGATTATCACAATATTCTATTTAAGCAAACACAACACACAACAGCTGGGCGATATGTGAATATATACTATTATTGTGATAAATTATGCCACAATGCAATACACTTTTCTGAACATATTGTGGATATCATCAGTGCTTGTAGACACTGACCAAGTGCATGTTTCATCATAAAGAGAGCAACATTAGTCTTGTTTAACCTGATGTGGTGCAGTGCAGCTAAATATTGAATAGAAATCACTATGTTCACAGTTTTTGAAAGGATTTTTAGTGCTAGTGGTTCTTTTTACTCAGCTCAGTGATCAGATGCAGATGTCTGAAAAAAATCATGATCCATCATGTATTGTGAAAATCTCTTGAAGTATTGTGATATTACATTTTTGCCATATTGCCCACCTCTAATGCAAAATAACACATGTGCAATCATATGCAAAGTTTTTTTTTGGTTTTCTAAGTGTAAATAAGTTAACACATTCTTTTCGGGGAACCAACTTAAACATGACATTTTTCTGCTAATTTATTCATTTATTTGCTGAGTAGAACGTTCTGGAATAGAATAGAACATGAAGTAAAACATTTGTCATAACTGTTGCACAACCCATATTTTATGTTTTATTGTCTTCAACATGTTAAATTCAATTATTAAAAATCAACAAAACATGTCATTTGACTGGGGCATCCAAACTTTTGCATACAACTGTACGTACATGGCCTGAATGTCATTTTTTAATGGATGTAATTTACAATAATGTGTAATTGGCAATTTGGGGATTTTGACTCTTTGTATAATAACGCAGCAGTCTATTCATGTCTGGAATCTAATGGAAAGCATAGCATAGCAACTTTTACTGTGAGCTATGAAGATGCTCAGACCTATAACATTAAAACAGCGGTGCAAAGATCAAGTAAAATGTGGGATCACAATAGAGATGCGTCCTAGGGTCTTTGCGTAACCAGAGCTGCTCTGCATGACTAAAGAAACGGCAAGTTGTTTGACCAAAATGAAACACCATTATTTTTAAGTATCCTTAATAACAGCATAGTGATCTGAAAATCACAGTATACCTTACGGTTAATTAACAGCACATGTGTATTTTAATGTATGTTGATGTAATGTGATTTTATTCCAAGTACCTGTGGACAGTTTCTGTCGGTCTATTCTTCATGAAGTGCTCACATCAAGTAAAGATTAGCTAGTGTCAAATATGTTTAAAAATAGAAAGAAAGGGAGAAACTGTGGAACCTTTAACCATGTCTTTAATGATCCATTTCTGGAACATGTGTATAATAACATGTCAGTATAATAGACTCATCAGTTTGCAATGGTTCTTACTGAGGTCTGTCACCATCATGCCAAAGTTTGATTACGCATGGCTCTGTTATCTGGTTCAGTTAGACTCAGTTCTGCTTCTGAATCTGAAGATCATTTTGGTTATTTTAAAGTGAAATAAGGCATGTTGGTTGTGCATGTTGTTTCCTCTCTAGCTTTATTATTATTTATTTATGTATTTGTTTGTATTTAAATAATAAATACATGAGTTATCTATTGTTTATGTTCCATTACCATCCAGCCATGGCATGTATTGAATGAGACTATTCATGTCCAGCTCATTCAGCTGTGGGCTTTTATAGACAACTTATGATATACAATAGCGAGAGCAGCTCCACCAAACCACTCGGCCCTGTTTGATATGCCCTGTATTTTAGTTAGAAAAGAGAGTTTAAAGACACTCTCTCCCGTTGTATTCTTTGTGTTGACAATGTGATGAAATTTGCAGTAATGAAGCACTTTCTGATGTGTTTTCAAAAATGCTAAATGTTAATGTAGTGGCTGAGTCATTACTTTTACAGCTAGGATTCAAAGGCAGAGCACTTTCTTATAAGCGGCTCCAGTGATTTTGTAAATGAATGCCTGGGGTTAAAATACTCGAGTGCCCCATCACCTCTTTGGTGGCCTCACAGAAAAAAGGAAATGATTAAAAGCTTGTTGAAAGTCCTGCAGCTCCGAAAAAGGCCTTAATTGGGTAATGGCTTTGCTGATACGGACAGAAAAGCCTTAAGGGTTGGGTAAGTGTTGCAGATCTGCAGATCCTGCTCTATCTAATGGATCTCCCAGCACAGAATAGACCGCTGCATGTATGAAATGGCACAAAGACCGGAGACTCTGCATTCACTGCTGTGCTGATAGCTGTCTCTCTCTGAACTGGAATACATTTGCCAATGTTTGAAATCTCATGCTGTAATATAGACGAACAGGTCTGACGCTATGATTTTTGCAGTCGTCTGATTTAGAGATGTAGTTTTCTCAGCTGATTTACTCACAGGTGAAGCACTGAGGTTTCTTTTTAGATTAAACGTAGTAAAACATGTCCAGTGGACTTCCATTGAAAGCTGTTCTATTTAATATTTAGAAATCTCTTTTTGTAATATTTGCTTTAGTTTTGTAGTCCCTGGGGCTGATTTTTCTTTCTCTACTTTATCATTCATTGTTTTGTTAACCACAGGAATTCAACAAATAGTCAGATATTTTCATTCTGTATCTCTTTTAGCAGGAGCTGTTTGGCTGAGTGAAGAATACCTCTTTCTACTGTGATGTGCATCCATCAAAGACACTGTGTAGTGAGTAATTTTGGAATATTTTTCCATTTTGTGTCATTGAGGAAATTTTCTACACAGTAGATTAGTTATGATATTAAAACCACCTCCCTGTATCTACATTCATTGTTCATTTATCAACTCCGCTTACAATATAGGTGCACTTTGTTGTTCTACAATTACAGACTGTAATTGTAAGAAACAGACATCGGTTTCTCTGCATGATTTGTTAGCCCCCTTTTACCCAGTTCTTCAATGGTCAGGACCACCACAGAGCAGATGTTATTTTGGTGGTGGATCATTCTCAGCACTGCAGTGACACTTACGTGGTGGCGTCTTAGTGTGTGTCGTGCTGGTATGAGTGAATCAGACACAGCAGTGCTGCTGGACTGAGAATAGTCCAGCAACCAAAAATATCCAGCTAGCAACGGGCTGTTAGCAGCATCCTATAACCACTGATGAACTAGGGAATGACCAGCACAAACTGTGCAGCAAGAAACATCTACAAGGTGGACCAACAAGGTAGGTGTGTCTAATAGAGTGGACAGTGAGTGGACACAGTGTTTAACTGCTGCACTGCTGTGTCTGATCCACTCTTACCAGTGCAACACACACTAACACTCCATCACCACATCAGTGTTACTACAGTGCTGAGAATGAACCATCACTCAAATAATACCTGCTCTGCTCTGATCCTGGGGGGGTCCTGACCACTGAAGAACAGGGTAAAAGGGGGCTAACAAATGACGCACATGATATACAATATCTGTATATAGCTTGAATAATATTCACTGCTCATATTTCACTAAAACAAGTAAAAAATGCTTGAAAATGCTTACATTTGAGCTTTTTCTGACTGTCACTAAGGATTTTGAAGGTAGGGCCACAGGTCAGATTTTATAGTTTGAAAGCTTGATGCTATGGCTGGCCAGGCTCCTGTGAGCTGTGTTGTTTGACAGTGTTATTGGTGAGTAGAGCCGGTGAGATATCATGCTGGGAGCCCTGCTGTGATGCTGTCTCAGAGGGGGGGTTGCTGCTCCTTTGCCTCTTAGCTTCAGACAGCCTAATTGCCATGTGTCAAGATGTATGGACACAGATTACAGGGAAAATTCAAGTCAAGGGAGAAGTATGTTGCAATAAATATCTGTTTTTGGGAAAAGGTGGGCGCAACAGCACCTACTCTGCATAGTGTGTGGAGGTAGTTGTGATTGTTATGGCCACTTTGCTCACATCAACTTTATGCATGCATTTTTGTTCTGGTAGACAGACCCATTTAGATATGTCAAGAGCAGCTTTCTTATTTCTTACTAGGGATGCACAATGATATCAGAGTCATATAGGTAGCAGTATTTTTTTTACGTGCAGTTGTAAATGGTGCTATTTTCTGTAATCCTAATCCAGACAAATGTAGTTCCAATCTAAAAATGAAAAAAAAATTCTAATGTTAATGTATTGTGTCCATAATGTACATGAAATATAGGATCTTGGCATCAACCCACAATTGCCACATTATTGCATGTCTAATTCTCACCCTGTCATTTCGTTATACAAGAGCTGTGCCTGTTTGTATATTAATTTGTTGTTCATTACCAATGTGCAATCAAGACAAGTAGAGCCTCCAAACAATTTCTACAGGTTAATGATCATTTATCCTAGAATTGTGTCGAGGAACATTAGCAGTTAACCACAAAACCCTGCTTAATTGCAGATTAAGTGGCTGGGTCAGTGCTTTGCTGTGCTTTGAAGATTAGATATTAAAAGGTACATGTAATGAAAAAATAACCTTTTCTTGTTTTTTTTTTTTTTTCCTTTTAGGAATAAAAGGGTTTAATGTAGTATGTAAACATTTTAAACATTAAGTTTTAAAACATACCATTCACTTCTCAGTCTATTCGGTCCATGTATGGAAACTAAGCTGCAGTATCAGCTCAATTTGAATTCATTTTTTTGTGATGTCATGAAAAACCAAAGCATTTACAGACATCCGCCATTTCAGCCCACAGCAGTTTAGATACGTCCATTCACACTGAAGTTATAAGGAGTATTTGAGGCTATATTGCTTGTTGAATGCTGCACAACACAAGGAGGCCAATCAGAACAGAGCTCATTTGCATTTATCAGTCCTAAAGAAATAGTAATGAAAACAGCCTGTTTAATTCTAAGGGATAAAGAGATGTTGGACATGGTCATATGAAAGTATGTAATAAGCCTGGAATATTAAGGGGTAGAGTACAGTATATTCAGCGAGGGCTTGGTTTTGTTGGAAGTACTGAGACTTCGTGAACTAAATAGATGAGCTGTGATGATATTGGAAATGCTGTAATATCAGAAAAGCTTTAATATGTATTCTTGTTAGTTAATGAAATGTAATAGTTCATCATTTCCAGAAATCTTTATGAGTGTAAACAAATGGCCCAGTGGACTTCAGTAGTAGTTAATTAACTGATAATGAACTACTTTCATAATTCCAGCCATTACGTGCTCATTGTGCTCATTGTGGTGAACGATGGTGGCCCAGCAACATTTGTATAGTGAAAATATATTCTGAAACCCCTTTTAAGGTAGACTTTCTGTAACCTTGCCACTGCGTTTTTGAGCAAACGCTTTTCCTC
The DNA here is from genome assembly GCF_015220715.1 of Pygocentrus nattereri. Classification (NCBI taxonomy): domain Eukaryota; kingdom Metazoa; phylum Chordata; class Actinopteri; order Characiformes; family Serrasalmidae; genus Pygocentrus; species Pygocentrus nattereri. The sequence continues at coordinate 30,090,404 of NC_051220.1, read as the reverse complement.
CACCTTGTAAATTGTGTGTGATTGTATAGGGATACGACCCATGTAAGCCGAAATGTCTTCATCAGTATTCATAGGTCATTTCATGTTGGTTCAGTTCTCAAAGTGAACTTGTCACTTGACTGAAGACTGGCAAATTACAAAGTAAATTTCCTGAATAACCTCTGTTAACCTTGCACAATTGCTGTGATAGGCAATCTTGATTATATATAGGCTATTCCTATGTGTGTTTGTTTATTTATTTATTTATTTAAATGTGCATAGGCGAGTGCATGTGGAATCATACCCGAGTTAGTTATTCTTAAATATGCAACTTTTTTCAATGGAGTTGAAAATCCTGCATAAGTAGTTGTCTCTCGATAAGCAATTTAAATAATTTTTTTGGGCAAGCAAATAAATTGTTAATCAAAATATGCATCTAATCAGACACTTTTTGTCTGAGGGCCATAATATCTATTCTGAGTTGAGTTGGTTTGCTTTGCTTGGTTGGTTGCTTCCATAGTAGAGTATAAAATCAATATGAATAGAGGGAATTTTTGCACCCCTCTCACTGTAAGGCTGCTGGCTAAAGGTTAATTGCTTTTGCTAATGTTATTGAAGCCCCTGTAAAAGTGGGTCATGTGCACTGCTTGAGAAAATGGCCTTTGTGAAAGAAGCTGTTTCTAACTCAATTCATGATGAGACTGAGGCGCTGCTTTGCGCTCACTTCTGCGCAGAAATTTATATCACATCCTTATTGCTGAATGGCTGAGTGTCGCTCAGGTCAGCTGCATCAGTTCATGTTTACTATAATTCATACATACATTTGTGTGCATTGCATTGTTATGTGAAATATGTTGTGTACAGATAGGAATTCAGACTTTTCTTAGAACCAGGTTTTGGTTAGTTTCTTAATGGATTAAACTCAGACACTTTTATTACATTTGATGGACTTTTATTCAGTTATTTAGACTGAAAACAATGCAAACTGAGTTTTTCATAAGCTAAGTAAGGAATAGAAGCCAAAGGGGTTCTGTTTTGTTTAAGAAGTTAATAAACTGGCATGATTTTGTAATTCACAGTGATAATGAGAAAATGGTGGATTAGTTGTATTTCTATATCTTTACAGTAGCTTTTTAACAGTAACTGGTGTTTTTTTGCAGTAACTGGTGTTGAAAATATAGAAATGTAATATTTACAGTTTGAACACCCCAGTCAAATGATGTTTTACTAATTTTTGAAAATAGGTTAATATATCCTCTATAGGGAACACACACACACATACACACACATACACACACACACACACACACACACACACACACACACACATTTCCTAAGCTGCTTATCCTTCTGGGTCTCTGTGGGAGCTGAAGCAAATCCCACCTGTCATTTGGTGGACTCATGTGGGGAAAAATATGGCATAATTCTATACATTTTGATATGCAATTTTTATTCATTTACTGAGTTTAACATATTGAAAAACAAACATAAATATGACATAAACATAAAGTGTAAAAGGTTCCATAACTTTTGCACAAACTATATATTTTTTCCCCCAAAAATGTTCCCAATATTTTAAGCAAATAAACAGTAATTGTACATTAAAATATGCAGAAGTATGTTCTGTGGAACATACGTCTGTGGAAAATATGTCCACTTACCACTTTATTCGCTTTTAGAAAATCAACAAAACATGTAATTTGAACAGTGACCAATTACAAAACATGTAATCTGACCAACATGTGTACCTACTTGGGCCGGAGGATAGCTGGCTGGTAGAAACAAAACAACGGATTAGAACTTGTCCATACTTTCCTCTCTGTTCATGTTTGGATGGTAGACTTCTTAAACCTGATGCTCTGTAAAAAGGCATAATGTTTGATTTAGCCCTGTCGAATGGCCAGTGCAGTGGTGTCAAAACAGGTCAGAAATATTATCAGGAAGATTAGATTTTATGGTTTATACAAAGCTTCAGAGTGCTAAAACAAGATCACCCACAGAGTTTTTTTGCAGCAAAATATGCAAATGCAATGCAAATTCCATAATGCATGTATTTGTAATTTTTTGCTGATGGTGCTGTTTCCCATAGATCCCCCACATCTCCCTTGTTAATGCTTGTCTCAGTCTTCACTGATGGCCGGCTTTCCTTAAGATGATGATATTAAACTGTTTCAGGCAATAGCATGATGTTCCTGCTTATAGAATTAACAGTGTGGGCAGAGTGTGCTTGGTTGCAGTAGCACATTAAATTGGTCAGCTGTGTTTTATACATTGCAGCAGTCATAACAGGGCCAGAGCCAACAAATACATTTTAAATTTAAACATGAAAGTGCTTTTATTATTTTTATGTTTTATTTGAGATTAGGGTTTAGATACCTCAAAAATTGAGAGCTATTCAAATTCTCTCTTCATTTTCAGTTCACATATATCAGATTGAATTCTCTAAGGTTTCTCCAGAAATCAAATACTTCTGCCTTAGCTTAGGCAGTCCGCCCCCACCTGCTCCACGCACGGAGTACAGTATTCGCTTCTGCAAACTTGAAAGTGCTATGATGTGTTCCATTACTCAGAAATGAAATCTAGCACACTGACAGTATGCAGAGGTTTGGGAAGCTTCCTCTGAATGAAAACACAACCAAGAGCTTTCAGATTTCAGCATAAGGCCTTTAAATGGAATGAAGCGGTAAATTAGTCAGTGTTGTGGAATCTGTTTGGTTGCAGATCACAGCTCTACACTCTCAAAAATGATGTGTTAATTAACGAGACCCTTTTTTGTATGATCTGTATTAACACAATGTATAATTGTGTTAAAATGGAATTCAAAAAAGCATTTTTCTAAATTTCTGCCTAATCCAGTGGTTGAGGTGTAAAGAAAGACTTTCAGTTTTGATGTGAAATGGTACATTATAGAGAAACTTATTGACTGTAAATTTCTTTGCAGTGCTGGTGATAAGAAACGGGTTGCTGTGTGTACTATACAGATATAGCCATTTTATTTTCTACTCAAAACAAGCACTGAACCTACATGTGTTTACTGAGTTTTTAATGTTGATAATGATAACATGGGGGACTACTGTGTCCTGCATGTGTCTGCCATGAATGGATTATTATTGTAAAACTATGTCTCAAGCATCATATTCAGAACCCTTTCATGTGCATAGCTTTTTTGTGAGGTAGCTTTTAGAGGCATTAAATAGTGTATAATAATAGACATCTGTTAACTATCAGCACCATTGTCAACAATTCCATCAATCGACATCAAACCAATCTGAAAAACTTTGTTTGCATTTCACTGATTAGGCTTTAAACAATTAAATACACATAGGTGTCCATTATTGTCCGTTTTGAGAGGTTACTCCACACCAAATTAAAAACATCACTTCTGTCACAATCAGTTACAGTTTCCAGAAATTTGACCCACTTCTGTCAAGCTTGTGAATTCATTTAATTTTCAACAGCTAATCCCAGGTTAGAACAACGTGATTACCAGTTTACACAGAAAGCCATCCATTGTTGGTTCTTAAAATTGACAGCTCAGCAGCTCCCAGATCATTTTCGAATGCACTGATGCATTTACATGCTCCGACCACGTCTTGTTTTTCAGACTGGTTCAGCTCTTCCATCTGGATCACTGCTTCCTGAACTCAAACTCCAAGTGCAAGTCATACATATGTATGTTGACAATTTGATGTCAACGAGCGTAGCCCGACCTGTGGAGAGATTTCGCTCAGTCATATATTTCTGCCAACTTTTTGGACAAGGGTCGAATTTGCATTGTAAGTCCAATAGGCAGTTGTTTATTACGGAATGACATGCAGGCAGTGAAGTTTCCTGGCCCAGCTCTAAAAGCGCTGCAGTGGCACTGAAAGGGTTAAACACGTGAGAGTGAAGTGCACTTTCTCTGAACTGGTCTAATAACCTCTCTGTGCCCTGCACTCTGTCTGACCCCACCACCAGTCAAGACTGGTAACCATGCGTGAAGCAACATGATTTCTTAATGAAATATTTAAGGTGGTTTGGGATTCCTTTTCCCCATTTAAGTGGAGTAAGGCTTTCTCTTTTCACTTTCACACTCTTGAATGAGCCATTCCAAAAGCTACTCGATGGTAAAGATAGATGAAAAAGTTATCGATTATTTTGTTTTTTTAATTTCCCAAGGATAATATAAAGTTAATCGGGTCATAAGGATTTTTATAAAGGACTCATTGAAGGTATTATTATTTAAATTATGTGATTATGCGTAATACTATCTGCGCTGGAATTAGAGAGTGGGTGAATAAACTTCATCAGAATGCTTTGCTTTGCTTTTTCTTTTGGTATCTTGGAAATGCAGATGACATATAATGTGCAAATCTGCTTTATCATAAGTTAGCCCCTCTAACCATCAAAAAGAAGGAAGCGTGAATGCCAGCGATTGAGGGTAATGTAGAAGATTGTCGTAGCTGCTTTGGCAGTGCTACTGAGCCGGGTCTGCTGTCTTGTCTTCCTCGATTACTTGCTGTGTGCTTAAGTGGCTGTGGCAGGGCAGCTGGAGGATTGGCGTTGTTTCAAAAGTTTCCAGCTGATCAGGGTTGCCAGGTGTAAGTTCACCAGTTAGATATGTGTAGTCACAAAAAGCCTGCAACACTGGCGCTGCTTGAATTTGGCATTCTTGTATAAATCTGCAATTCTTTGCCTAAAGGTATTCAAGTTAGTCTTTGGAGTGCTGTCTTTTGATGTTATTCCCTGTTTAACTTGTTTGTGTGTCCTAACAGTTGCAGTTTTATCTTCCTCTCACTTCCTTCCTTGCTCAGTTCTGCTCGCAGCATTATTCACATAGTAGTGGCCATGATATAAGGTCACTTTCCTTGCCCTGGTAGAACCAAGTCAAGGGCCAGCAAATAAAGCGAGAATGATTTATCACACAGAACCTTTAGCTTTAAATATATCTGCAAAGATGTGTTTTTCTGTTTCATGGCACAGAGACAGCAGACAGGCCTAAGCCTCCGTGACAGTGTTGAGGTTGATCTGGGCCAGGGTGAGCTGTGGATGCATCTGCAGCCCTGCACACTCGCCTTGACCTGAGCTCACAGTAGCGTGTAAAAGGTGGCTTTATGAGCACTCAGATCAGATTACGGCTGAAGAGCATGGCCCTGGCATGCATTAATCAGAAAGTGTCCTATGTAAATCATCAGCAATGACCCTAGCTAGTATTTTATTACGCTTGCATGAACCACTGACCGCTGCACTGAGAAACAGTGACTACAGCACTTACTGACTGAGACCTGTTACTTTTATTCTCCTTTTATTAGCATACAGCGTACACTTTGGAAGCCTGGCATTGGAGGATTATCCAAAGGAAAATAATCAAGAGTTAAAGTTTTAAAACACTTTAATGTTTTAACCTTTCCCGACATACCATTCACTCTCCTCTCTATATTCCTCACGAATGTTTTTGAGTTTGTTTTTTTTGTGATGTCACAAAAACCAATGCATTATTCAGGCTAGTCTACTCATTCACAGTGAAGTGATATGTTTTTCGGTCTGGACTGATTTTTGAATGAGGCAAAATACAGGGCAGCCAATCAGAACAGAGATCGTTTACATATGTCTTTAAGACACAATAACAAAAAATAGGTATAGGGTTGGAAATTGTGATCTTTTTTGGTACATGAAACCGCACAAACGTCACAATTGGTACCTTAGAGAAACGTATACAACAGTTAGTTCTGGCCGCGCAAGCTGATTGGTTGAGAGGCGTTCTAACTGTGCTGTTATTTCGCCATAGCATCACGGGTTTTTCACGAACACTGTATCACTCCACTGAGACGCCTTTGTTAAGCAACAACTTTGATAGGAGGCGCTCAAGCTTTGCGCACAAACAAAAATGGATAATTTGAAGGTCACACTTGACCGACAGTCGATTTGGTCAGATTCTGAAGATGAGACTACACTAAATTAACAACCTGTCAGTTTGTGTGAGGAGCTGGAGAATGAACTGCCAGCTGTGCAGCGAGTGAGCAGAGCTCGTTACTGTGACGTAGCAACAAGCTGCTTGTTGAGGAACTATTAATTTGGCGGAAGGAATTGCTAACATTAAAACATATTAAATTCCACATTCCTTGCCCAGTTAATACGTCTGTTACTTTATTTAACTGTTGTATAAAAGCAATATAACACTTGAGGTCTCGTGTTATCTCTATAACATCACGTGATGTTATTTTGCGATAACAAACTGCCTCTCGTGTTCTGCTGCTTAAACATAATATGCAAAAAAGGTAGGCTATGGGCCTTTCAGCCATTTGCATACTCAGAAAGATGTAGTTCAACACTTGCCTGTTAAAGAATGACTAATCATTTGGACCTCTTTTCTGTTTTCTACATTGCACAATAGAAATAATGAGCTTAAATGAGTGCACTGTTTTTAAGCAGCCTGCAGTATTGCACTGTGAAATCTATAATGCAAACAGAGCCCGCATGATATTTTTATTTTACCTGCTTCTAGAAAAGAATGCTAGAAACAAGAAATATTGGCCGTTTGTTTATTTTCATCGCTCAATCTTCTGATATTGTAGGTGGTCAGTAGCCTGATAAGTGCATTATGTTCCTACACATAGGATCTCATTGCTGCAGTCGCACAGCAGAACCTCTTTGCTGACTAGGATGTTGATTAAAGCTGACATTGGGATAATAATGCTTTTCTGGCCAGCCAGCTGGACAGGTGTTGCTGACGGTATACTGTCTTCCAGGGAGCCAGTCCTTTTTCTCCTTGTTTTTTTCTCCTGTGTTTACCACAGCCACCTCTGTATTTACTTTCTAATGTTCTAATGTTAGTTCTCATGAGCCAGTCTGCATGGACCAGTCTGCATCTTCCAGAAAAGAAGGGCATTTTGTATTTACTGTGTTGAACTTTGTATTACGGAGTCTACACTTAGAATAGTGTGTGTTACGCAGTATACACTTCATTAATATTGTAAAAATTTGTTAATAGGACAGTGGCACCCAAAAGTATTTGAACATTGGCCTCAAAAAGTATTTGGATACTTTAAAATTGTTAAACTAAGTGACATTTATGTTAAATAGACCATTCCAAAATTCCATGTTTTCTTTTGGGTAAATAATTCTTCAAAAGGCAGCTGATGCATTTCAGATCACTCTCATTTGAGCAGTTTCTTTCCTGAATTCTGCAGGTTTGCCTCAAAAATATGTTTTAACACTTCTGAGCTCACAAACTAATCAATGAACACAAGCTCACCATTGTAAGAAAAACAGCCCCAGACTTTTATGTTTCAGTCACTGTGCTTTGCAGTGCTCAGCTCTCTTCACAGTCTACTGTCAGTTTTATATTGTGCTAAAAGTATTTGTCTATGAAACAAATTTCACTTTGTTGAACACTTTATAAGGTAACTTGAAGAGCTCCATTAAAGTGTACCAATTATTAAATGGCTAAAGTGTCCAAATAGTGCTTGGAGAAATGGTATATAGTGAGGGTTGTAGGAATAGTTCAAATTTACACTGTTTTCCTCTTACGCAATTGATCAGCCAAGACATATTGAGTGTCCAGTTTGCTTCTTTATCTTAGCACTGGACCTATAAGGCTAACAGTGCTAATGTTGCTAACAAACACTAGAAGTCAACAGTCACCCAAACCTTTCTGTAAATATGTTCCTTCATTAGTATTGCAAAGATTTGACAGGACAGTATGACATACTGCAACATACTTTACCTTGTAGCCAAAGGGGTTAAAGATCACCTGAGCGAGAAGCAGAATGCTACTAAATTTAGTTTTGCATTTCTGCGTTCTTTCTCATTTAAATAACATTTTGCCACTCACTCGCCAAAATCTTTAAAACACCGCTATTGCAACCCCTCTAGAACCATGTTGAGATGTGGGTCGTGGCATCCAGGATTAGAACTTAACATTAAGGATGCCTCATAGCTCCATAGCTCCAGCACTAAACTCAAGAAGCAAAATTTGGACACCAAACATGTCTTGGCTTCGGCTACATCTGGGATAAGGTGAAAGTTAGGTAGATTTGAGGGCCGCCAAGAGGAGTTAATGAACATTTGAGGACTTTTTTTCTGTTTTTCTGTTCATTTTGAGTTTACACTTAATTAATTTTATTACTTTATTTAATCAGTCCAGACTTTGCATTTGTTTTTTTATAAGTCTGTGTTCTGCTGCCTGCAGGTGGATTATGAATTATATGTCAAATGAGGAGCCTTAACTTGTTTAATGAGTGCGCCTTTGTGGCTTGAGTTTCTGCCAGCTCAGAGAATTAAGAGACTTCCAACTGTGCTCTGTGCTGTGGTCTGTGTGAAACCAGTGCCCACTGAATTGTTACTGTGATACAATGTGGCAGTTTGAAAAAATACAGTCGATTGGTTCTCTGCTTCAAGTGGTTTCTAATTCTGTGCTATCATATTCATCTTTGATATGCATGAGTTGATGCATATATATACATATATACATATATACATATATATACATACATATATATATATATATATATATATATATATATATATATATATATATATATATATATATATATATATATATATAAGCTTTGCTGAGCAGTCCAGCCTCTACATTCAGTGAAACGATAAAGACGCAGTTTATATAGTTTCAGTGACAATTGAACCTACTTTCTTGAAATGGCCAGTTAAACGTTGATTGTGTAGAATCCTTTAGATGAGCTCATGCATGCGGATGCATATTTAAATTCTTTGCACACTCCTGCTCTGAACAGCATGCCACTTAAATTGCTCAGTAGATGAAAAACTTCCTCTGAAATATTTAGTAGTGTGCATTCATTTAAGCCAAGCAGCCCCACCACCACCCCTAATCCCCCAGTTCTCAAACACTGGAGTGGTTTATTATAAGTATTTCTAATTTTCATTCATTCATCATTCAGTTTGTCTGGAGCCATAGAATGCTCCCATTAGTGTGCATGTGTTTGTACGTGACCTCATTTGGCCTGTTTGTGTGTGGCGCCCTGCCAAGCGGAGCAGAGGTGGATGAAACAATAAAACATGTTGTGAGATAAAGTCTTTATGGCCGTATATTAGCCACTTGTTTATCTTTCCTAATAATCTCTGAGACCTAATTTTCTGGTGAAAAGAAACAAACACTAAGTCATCGGCTAAACCCTGGAGGTTTTTCAAAGATTTTGGCATTTAGAAGGCCCAGTGTTCATAATAATTGTGCTAGAAAAAGAGCAGTAAATGAACGTTGAATGGCTCTGTTGTAAGGGTGGGTGATATGGCAAAAAAATAACACTGTGATACTGGAGTATACTTTCATGGTACATGTTACGTATTATCATACTTTATTATGCTGAACTTTGCAAAGAAGTTGGAGCAGAACAAGCACCAGCAGAACAGTAGTGCCACATTTTTAAAAGTCTGTGAAAGAAAAAAAAATGTAAAAAAGAACAATTTGAAAAGAACGGCAGGTAAAATCAAACAATTGTGCGTTACAATGTCATTACATTGTGCACCCTTACTTTATTGGCAGGATTACTCTACTGTAGACGATCTTCACTTGTAGTTTTTTGAAATGTCAAGACATCAACTATAATAATAATCAGGAAAATAATGTTTTTCGGGTGACTTTTGGGCAGGTTTCATTTAAGAGCTGCTTCTCAAGATCTCCAGCAAGTCCATGTTTTGCTTCTATTTCAGATGCAGACACGTCATATACAAGTGATCAAGGGCTGCTGAATGGTGATTGACTGTCTCAGGTGTATTAGAATAAAGTGCACTGGTTTGTGCTGCACTAGACCCACTGATCTATGGTATAATAGTCAAATTTGAGTTTGGAGACCACCATGCGATTTGAAATGAAGCCCATCATGTACTTTCAGCAACAGCAGAAAACAAGAGGGAGTTAAGTTAATTGATGCAGCTCATGCAAGCCTTCCTCTCTGTAGTGCTCAGAGGGACTGCTCTGTAGACTGTGATAGCCAAGGTCAATCTAAGTGCAGTAGGCATCTTTCCCAGGTCTTTAGGGAGGCTTCTGGTGCTTTCTGCTTACAGTCTTGTGGCGCCCATGCATTAGTTGTGGAGCACAGCTAAAAGGGAGGCTCAGAGCAGAAAAAGCTGACTGTGCTGCTTAAAGAACATAGCAGGGTTTTAGAGCAGGGTTAACCTGAACTGCTTGATACTGTACTGAGAAACAAGGCCTGCATTCTAGAAAAGAGGCTTAGCACTGATGAATATATTTTCTGCTTGTTTTCCTGCTGCTGGAGGCTGAGATTCTCCATCATCTACGTTCACACATTCTTGATTTAATTTTAGTCCGGGGTTCAAACGACCAACCATACGATCTGTGTGTTTGTTCCTCATACAGATTTTCTCTATGCCTTTGGGTCCTGCACGCTGAGTGACAAAACCAGCCTCTTTGATTAATTTTTTGCTTTGTGAAATGCCCGCGCTGGCTTCACACAGATGGCTAGCTTTGCATTTTCATTTCCTGGTGGACTGGAGCAGACCTCGCTCGCTTGGTTCCTCCAGCGGGCGAAAAATGGCTTCTGCTGCTGCAGTCAGATGAGGACGGGCTGATAAACTCACTCCTGTGGACTGAAAAAGTAAGGTGTAGAAAGGCAGTTTGGAGTCACTCTATAGCTTTAGATAAGCAAAATGAAATGTGCTATGTAGAGTAACTTGGGACTGGCCTAGTAACTCCTGCCAGACTTTGCATGGACATTGCTAGACATTGTATCCAGCCCCCTTAAATATAGCAAGATAGTATCTATATTAATAGCATTTCATTTCCCCAATATTAATATTTCAGCTTTCTGCATTAGAATTTAAAGATGTGAAATGAGTCAGTGTCCGATAAGAAGTGCTTTACAGATTGATTTAATTTACAGCACTGTGCGAAAGTCAGAGATCACCCTTCATTTATTTCATTTCCAGTCAAAATGGCCATTAAATACAACATATTAATTTTTCAGCATCAGGAAAAGAGCAGAAAACATATTTAACAGAAAATTACACAGAAGCTTCAATAACCAAATATAAAATCTAATTTTCAGTATTTTGTGTGTCCAACTTTTTCTTTTATACTTCCAGTCTTTTCAGGAGACTCACTTCCAATTTCTCAAAGAAATCTGCAGGATGTTTTCCACACGTCCAGAGTTCAGTCGTAAAGTCTGTTGCATTTTCTGTTTCACTGGGTTTTTTAGATCTAAAGAAAGAATGGAGCTTGATTTTATCCTCTTTCTGAAAGATAAAAGCTTTAAATACTATTTATCTGATAGTGACAGTTACCAGGCCTTGCAAGGTTGTGAGTTTAATTTTTTCTGTATCTTTTAATATTTTTTAAGATCCAATTTTGGAAGTTCCTTTTTCACATTTTTTTTTATTTTTCATTTCCTTATGCAGTTACATTAACTTACATTTGATCTCCTCAGAATTATCCCCTGAAAATTGTATAACTTGTCCTTAATAACCATTTTAATGGAAAATTAAATAAATAAAGAGCAGTTTCTGACTTTTGCACAGTACTCCACTGTTAAAGTGGTTTAGCAGCTCAGATTTAGTGGTTCAAACTGATTTCAAGTATTCATGTGAGATATTTGAGAATTTCTTTTCTTGGCAATTCTGTGTTGAAATCAGGACTGATTGATTATTGTTTTTTAGTGAATCTGAGGTGAGTATTTGCTCAGGTTATTATGGAACAGTATAGTTTGAGGGTATTATGAATGCATGTTGAGTGATGAGTTATTATTTAAATTTGACTAAAGTATGAGTGGCTGAATGATTTAATTCCATGAGGAGCACTGGAGGCAAAACTTAGTAATAAGTGTTTAGCAGTGTGTGCTTGTGTGCAGCTGCAGGAAAAAAGACATTTCCTTATCTTGGAACAGACAGTGTAAGTAGTAAGGGTGAGTGATATGGTTAAAAAAAAACAATACAGAAGATGTGATCTACATAATGATAGTTTTTCTGAGGCAGTAATACTGTTAAAATCTATGAGTCCAGTGATTTTTGTTCAGAGTTTCACATACTTTGCTGTAGTAAATCCAGTTAAGCAGGGCCAATTATGCTGCCTTTGTAATGAAACATGCAGGTTGCCAGTGTTCTTTGAAGAAATGATTCAGCAAAAATCCGTCCATCCATCCATCCATCCATCCATCCATCCATCCATCCATCCATCCATCCATCCATCCATTCATCCATCGTCATCCGAGTCCGGGTTGCGTGGCCAGCAGCCTAAGCAAAGAGGCCCAGGCCTCCCACTCCCCCATCACCTCCTCCAGCTCTTCCGGAGGGATACCAGCTCTCCTCCTCCAGCTCTTCCAGAGGGTTCCCAAGACAGTCGAGAGATATAATCCCTCTGATGTGTCCTGGGTCTTCCCCAGGGTCTCCTCCTTGTTGGACATGTCTGGAACACTTCCCTAGGGAGGTGTCCAGAGGCCATTCTTACCAGATTCCTGAACCACCTCAACTCACTTCTCTCAACGTGGAGGAGCAGCGGCTCTACTCCGAGCCTCTCCCGAATTGCCGAGCTTCTCACCGAATCTCTAAGGGCAACCCTGTGGAGAAAGCTCATTTCGGCCGCTTGTATCCATGATCTCGTTCTTTCAGTCACTATCCAAAGCTCGTGACCATAGATGAGAGTTGGAACGTAGATTGACCTGTAAATTGACAGCTTCGCCTTCTGGCTCAGCTCTCTCTTCACCGTGACAGACTGGTTTAGGGTTACTGCAGACGCTGCACCAATCTGCCTGTCAACCTCTCACTCCATCCTTCCTTCACTCGTGAACATATTTAAACTCCTCCACTTGGGGCAGGAATTCACTCCCGACCTGGACAGAGCATTCCACCCTTTTCCGACTGAGGACCATGGTCTCAGATTTGCAGCACCTCAGAGGTGCTGATTTTCATCCCAGCCACTTCACACTCGACTGCAAACTGCTCCAGAGAGAGCTTGAGGTCCTGGCCTGATGACGCCAACAGGACCACATTATCCACAAAAAGCAGACGTGAAATCCTGAGGCCACCACACCAGGCACCCTCTGCCACTTGGCTGTTCTGAGAAATTCTGTCCATGAAAGTTATGAACAGAATTGGTGAAAACGGACAGCCCTGGCGGAGTCCAACCCTAACTGGAAACCAATCTGACTTACTGCCGGCTATACAAACCAAGCTCCTGCTCCGTTTGTACAGGGGCTGAATGGCCCATAACAATGAGCCCCTCACCCCGTACTCCCGGAGCACTCCCCACAGGATCTCCCAAGGGAGACAGTCGAATGCCTTCTCCAAATCCACAAAACACATATGGAATCGAGTACGAGGACCCTGGTGAGGATAAAAAGCTGGTCCAGTGTTCCACGACCAGGGCGAAACTGGCATTGTTCCTCTTGTAGCTAAGAATCGACTATTGGTTGGACTCTCTTCACCAGTACCCCTTCATAGACCTTACCGGGTAGGCTGAGAAGTGTGATCCCCCAATAGTTGGAACACACCATCCGGTCCCCTTTTCTTAATAAGAGGGACCATCACCCTGGTCTGCCATTCCAGGGGGATATGATGTTCATGTGATGTTGCAGAGGCGTGTCAGCCAAGACAGCCGTACAACATCCAGAGCCCTCAGGAATTCCGGGCGGATCTCATTCACCCCCGGTGCTCTGCCATCAAGCTGTTTTCCAACCAACCATGGCTACCTCAGACCGAGTGATGGACGGACCCTCAATCGGATCTCCAAGCTCTGCCTCCTCTAGGGAAGGATCGTTGGTGGGATTGAGAAGATCCTTGAAGTATTCCTTCCACTGCCCAATGATGTCCCCAGTCAAAGTCAGCAGCCCCCCAGCCCCACTGTATACATTGTTGGTCAGGAACCACTTTCCTCTCCTGAGGCGCCTGACGGTTTGCCGGGACCTTCTCGGTGCCTGTCTTTCTCCATGGCCTCACCAAACTCCTCCCACACCTGAGTTTTTGCCTCAGCAACCGCCGAAGCCGCTACCCCCTTTGCTCTTCGGTACCCATCTTTTGCCTCCAGAGCCCCACAAGCCAACCAGGCCTGATAGGACTCTTTCTTCAGTTTGACGGCTTCCTTTACCCGAGGTGTCCACCAACGGGTTCGGTGATTGCTGCCACGACAGGCACCTACAACCTTGCGGCCACAGCTCTGATCCGCTGCATTGATATTAGAGGCACTGACTCGATGTCACCGGCCTTCCTCGGTATGCGGTAAAAATCCAATTCACATATTTACCCCAGATGGATGCTGGCTTGACAGATTTGGCACCCGGCTGACTGTATGCCACTGCTGGTCAACTCTTAAACCACACAGATTACTGTCTTGCATACAATTTTTAATCTCCTCAACCAGATGCACTAAGATTTTAGTTTGGAAAATAAACTAAGACAAATATTACAAACAACCGAGAGAGAAAAAAATACTAGGCCTAATATAAAATGGTTTTATAGAAGCTGCTGTTGCTGACATTGTGCTATATTAAAATTATTTATGAAACTAATTTATCAAATATAACAAAAGAAAGGAGGGAAGGAAAAATGAGTAAATGTGACTGTGAGTGGAAAATGGGCATTGGGAAGTGGAATTTTGTAATACTCTGCTTAAGTACTGGTGGACCACCCAGAAATTGCAGAGCAAAACACCAGTGGTACACCAACTTTGCCCTCAGTGGGCCAACAATGGCTATCGGGGACAATGCTAACAAACACTACACGTCAACATCCCCAAAACGTCTATCAACCCACATCTAGATCTTCAGTATGGTCTCACAGACTTGTCAGTGTGGCTTAGAGCACAGTCACAGTGACTTACACAGAATTGCTGTGTAAATGAACTATAAAAAATAAACAAAACTTCACTGTGTAGCTAAGCAGCCATTTTAGACTACAGGAGTGCCAAATTCTGTGCTCCTGTATGCACGTCACACACCACAGATTAAGTAAGTGTTCATCTTGAATTTCTGAATGGAAGATACATGTTTATAACTAGAAACTACAGAAATTGTGAATATGTTTTACGGTCCGTATGCCTGTGTAAAATGCACGCCTGCGAAGTGCACTTGGGAGTTGGAAGTCAGCACAACGCCAGTGGAAGAAAAAGGCTAATGTCAGCTTTCAGTGAAGTTTTGTTCATGCACTATAGCACAGTAGCTGCCTCTGTTAGCATCTTGCTACTCCTTGTGCATATATACATCTCACTGTGGGGACACCTGAAGAGAGAACGGGTCTCAGATCACAGAAGATCATTCAGAACATGGAACATTACCATTTTTAATAACCAAGGAAATCAATTGTGGTTTCAGACGTTTGTATCAAGAAATATCGATATCCTCAAACAACCCAAGTTCAAAATCTAAAAGCCAATGAACGATATGAAAAATATTTTGCAGGAAAAAACACAATGTGCAAATGACATTTTGTGCAATTGTAAATATGATTTACATCCTTGTTGCAAGAGTGGTGTCCCTCCGCTGAGCTGGTCACTTAAGGAGTAATGGAAGCTATGGCATTTAGAAGAAAATGTGCAGTTTGTTCCCAAGTTGGCTAAGAATAATTTCAGATTAGTTAACTGATACTTTTTTAATCCCACAAACAGGGAAATTCCACCTCCACATTTAACCCATCCATGAACTGAGACACCACATACACACTAGTGAGCACACTTGCTGGGCAGCCCTATCCACGGCACCTGGGGAGCAAGTGGGGGTTAGGTGTTTTTCTCAAGGACACCTCAGTCATGGACTGTCAACACTAGAACCGGCAACCTTCCGGTCACAGGCCCAGTTCCCTAACCTCCAGCCCGCGACTGCCCCTGAGAGTTGCGAGTCAGGGGTCTTGAGCTTTGACCTTTTGGCTGAAGGTTGAAGACCTGCATGTCAGAATGTCCTTTTCAACAGTTCGCATATGAGTGACTGGAAACATTTACTGCTGTCTGTGCCTGGGTTTATATAATCAGTCTAATTGCAGTTCAAGGAATCATGAACCCACAGCCAAACTTTAAATGGAAACAGGAGATCATTTAATAACAGTCATGTGCATGACCGTTTTTATCCCCATTTACATATCTCACCTTATTAGAGACTTGCTGAACATGACTATAACTGGAATACCACCTTCAGTTCCCCGTTCTGCTCTGCTTTTCTGAGCTGTGTGTCAGGCATGATATGATCAGCCAGGCATGCTTTTATTATAGCGAGTCATTTGAAATGTAGGATAAATCATGCAGAGCTTCAGTTTAAAACGAGTGGAAAAAATTCTCAGAAACTTCATTCCATACAGTGAGGAATCCCTGCGGGGTTGAATTACCACCAGCAAGTTTTGGCTTGCATTTTTATTTCTGGCTTTATGTATAGTCAACCACCTTATTTCAACTGTATAGTACAGTATCTCCATAAAATCAGCATGTCTGCACAATTCAACATTTATGGCTTTCTGAGAGATATGAAAACAGTGTATTCTGAAGTTTCTCCATTATTTCATACTTGAAAAGTTTGTTTTTGTATCGAAACTAATCATGAGCTCAAGCAGAGTCTTCTCCTGCTGTTTTTCACTTTGAAGAATAAAGCAGTGGGAACCTGTGGAGCATCTCTTGGTACATTGATTACACTTTTGCAACAGTGAAATTGAGTTAAAAATAGCCTCTATCTCCTGTTTCATACAGCCTATGATGTGAGAGCTTGTGACTGGTGTGTTCTGTTCATTCATTTGGTGAAAGAGAGAGAACGAGTGTGAGAGGAAAAGACTGTTTGAAAGACTATACTGAGCTGTTTGAATTTGTCCAGCAGGCTAATTTTAGAAGGAGTTTGCTTTGTAAATGTGTTGTCACCAGATCTGTTTTGGATAAATCAGACCTCATTACTCTGTAGATATGAACTCTTATGTCCTTTTAAACATAGTAGCAGAGACAGCCGAGTGGTCTGAGTCATCCTATTCCTGATGATAGTGGAAACTATACTTCAAAATATACATCAATGCATGCACTCTCAGCTAAAAGGGTATTCGGAAGCAATGACTTCATCAGTGGTGCAACCCATTTCCCTGCTACACTATACCTTTAACCATTATAACTATTTTGTAAAAGGTTCAGTAAACACTACCATCTTTGAATCACTGCCAAGTTTGAATCACTGTTTTCAATGATAAAATCCCAATTTGTGGAAGATATGTGCATTAATTTATTCTATTTAGGGCTGTGGAATGATTAAAATAATCAAATGTGAATTACTCACAATCCTTTTGCGTAGTTCATTGTAATTAATCACACTTTGTGTATTGAATCACGTTTTAACACATTCTTTAGTGAATCATGTTTAATTATCATATTTACTCACATGATGAGCAGTGTTGTAGCTATATGAGGGGACAAGGTTAAACTTCATCAACATGTATTTATTATTTTCAGTAACTCAGTAACATTATTTTCATTGAGTGAATACAGAGTTCACATGAGCGAGAGCATGAAAATCATGTGATTTCCATAGAGTGAATGCAGCTTCCAGTTTTCACACATGTTGGATGTCCAGGGAGAGCAACAGTGGGTTCATGTTCAAACTCTTACATTATGTCTTGTTTTGAGGATATAGCTGGAGCTTTCCACTTTGAGCTGTTACTTTTGTTACTTTGCTGCTCATTGATTTATCCATTTAGCTCCCATGACCACTGTCCTGTGCGTTGGGTTAATGACACTGCCAGCATTATCAGTGTGTTTTGCTTGTTAACAATGCTATAGATTTATGTACTTTGTTGATAAATACATGGCATTGCAGTAGCTGGAAATAACCTCAAGAGATCTGTCAGTGGAAATTCTTGAGATTTAAAAACTCAATTTAAAGCAACACTATGAAGGATTTGGGAATTTGGACCTCTCTGTGTGTGGCAGAAATATTGGAACATTGATTGTGCTTCACACCCCCAAAATCAAATAAATCTGACTTTTCTGAGTGTGTGAAGTTGGTGAAGGATGCGTCTTCTGAGGATGTGAGTGAATTATGTACTATTGTCATCATATCATCATTATAATATGATTTTGCATTTGAGACCTAAACATCAAGGTGGAGTCAAGTCTCTTTTTAAGGCTGTGTTTATGATGTTAATGTGTAAAGACATATAATGTGGTCCATAAAACTTGACAAATCCATCCATATACCTCTGACTTTTAAATGATTATTTCAAGGAAGCTGTAGGAAGTGGAGAAATGTTGGATGTGTCCAGAATAATTAATGGAAAACTGTGGAACAATGAGAAGTTAAAGTTATAATAAACAAAAAATCCTAGACATATAATAATTTCTGGTGTCTTGCTTAGTGTTACGCTGTGAAAGTTATTATTGAATAAAATTACAATGATTATTAATGAAATATCCCAAACCTTTAAAAAGTAGTGTACAACATGTCCTCCATCAATGAGTACAACCATTTAACCATGCAAAGAACTAAGCATTTATGTGGTTCTTTCAGATATCATGGTTCTGGATAACTGTTGCCTTTAATAAAAAAGAACCCCTGAAAAACACCTTTGTTAGGGTGTAGACTTGCCGACGGCCAGTACTGCAAGTGTTGTGCTAGATTTGTTCATTTAAGAATGGCACTGCTAGAATCTCTGTTTCAGACATGTCTTTATGGTGGGTCTTTTTTTTAATGATGGTTATATGTATTAAAAGCTAGAGCTCTAGCACTTTTTGTGATAGACCAGCTTTTTTTTTTTTTTGTTTCTTCACCCTCAAATGAGAAGAAGCAGTGCATTTGACATGGCCTTGGAAGGATTTTAGAGGGTTTGGGCAATTAGCCCTGGTCCGGGGTGTTCCTGTAGGGAGGAGAGGCTTGTTATCTGTGTGCTGTTGATTGCACTACACTGCTGCTGCTGCTGCGGCTGATTGTCCATCATCTCAACCCTGCTCAGTTCTCACACTGCAAGCCCCATTCCAACAAACTGCCTTCACTGCCCGCGTACTGATAAACTGCATTTCTTTCTGCCCTCATCTAACTGCCAACCATGTCCTGTTCCACCAAATGTTTCAAAATATGTTCATATTTCAAAATGTTTTGTTATTCAAATTAGTTTTTTGTCCATATTGGATGAGAGATTTGGCATTAGCATGCCTAAATTGCTAGTGGTTGCATCAGATCAATCAACTTTTTAAAAAAAATGGTAAAATAAGAAGTGAATGCTCTGCACTCTGGTAAATTTCAATATAAATGCGCTTTTGCAGCTTAATGACTTGTTCCGTATTCTCAGCACTGATTTGGCTTATGTTAGCTGTCCTCACTGTCAAAGAGAGCGTATAGCCAAACAGAAAATTAAAAAACGGTTGTATAATTGACTGAATGTCCTGCAGAGGAGCAGAAAATTGCAAGGCAACAGTTCAGTGGAATGAAAATGTACACAAAAACAGCCCCAGAGCAGTATTCACAGGCCAAATCACTGAAGCTATTCCCAGTGGGGATGTTTTAAAAATAAATGCCTGTGTGCAATACCACTTTAAAAAGAGTGCATTTTATCTGTTCACTTTATGATCAGATGGGGAAAAGAAAAAAAAAACTGCATGATAACGTTAAATAAATGTATAACTTCTCAACGTGTCACCCTGTTTCACTCACTCCTTATCACAAATCCTCCATTGTTCGTTTCTGCTTCTGTCTCAAACCAATCCTGGGCTGTGCCATCAGGGAGCTGCTTATCGATGTCCCTGTGACAGCACTGCTGTTGGACAGACATGAATACATCTGACCTCTGCAGTCCTTTATTCTGAGCTGTCCATTTACAAAATACCTGCTGAATAGATTTAGCCTTTTTCTTCAATTTGTCTTGTTCACAACTAAAAATAGACCAGCACACCAGGAAACGTCTTTATACGCGACAGTTCAATAGACCGGAATCACTGTTCAAAAGTTTGCAACTAATGGTAATTTGGTAATATAAAACCAATTTTTTTGATAGATACATGTATGCAATTACAAAGTTGCAGTACTAATATTATTTGGAAGCTGTAAAAAAAAGGCCCTTTAAAAAGGTTAAAATGATGAACAGAGCTGTTGAGGATTCGTAATAATTGAGAAAATTGTGTAGCATTGAGAATGAAGTTCTCGCATTTCAAAAGTGGTAAGCAGTTCTTGAAGAAGATTCCTCCATATGAAATTACTATAAAATTGTAAATTTTTGTAAACGTGATTGTAAAATTAGAGCTATTATGTTGTTTTCGTCGACTTTCTAAGTGAAAAGAAGTTAACATGTCTCCTACAGGGAACAAACAAGAATATAGTATTTGTCTGATAATCTTAGTGCACAATTTCAGTTTTTAGAGTTTAATATATTGGACAAATTTGAAATATAAATTGTGCTGTATCTGGCTACATCTGGCTCGGGTTTGTTTTCTAAATAGTGATTTTTCATGTAATAGAATTTTTTAAAGAACATTTCTAGGTACATTTCGCACTCTCACGTGCATTTTCTGTCTTGCGTGCTGTGCTCTCCATCATGTATGTGTACGACAAAGCCTAGTTAACGGTCTTGCAGTCTGTTTACAGTGGATTAAATAAAACGAAAGCTTGCTAAAAGGGAACTATTTAAAACGTTGTGTTCGTATATTTAAATACAGTCATTTGTGATATGTGATAAAAAGCAGACCAGCTTTTAGGCTATAATAGCAAGAGGACTGGCACGTTGTCTCTTCAGTGGCACATTGACTGTGGGTGCAGTTTCGCAGCAGTGTGAGTTTTAAATATTACCAACGTTAGTCAGGCCTAGTTGAGTTGGGTCTTAAAGCTGCGGGTACATGTCAGGTCCGGGCTTTAATTTCATGCCTGTCTAGTCCTCTACTTCTAATTTCTAGTTTATAAGATTTAAGTCTACATTGTACCAGTTGTAATTCCTGTATAGAAAATAAACAAAATAACCTAACACGTGTTAGTAATATAATTATCACCTTTTTCTCAATCTCATGTGTTCTGATATGGCAGCCTCTTTCTCTGTTTCTGAGTAGTTGTTGTTTTTTTCCAGGCCCTCCCCAGCTCCCCCTGAGCAGAAGAGGCTCTTTTTGACACAGTGGGTGTGTGATGTCGCGGCATAACCATCGTTTCGAGCGGGATTTCCGGCCGGTGTGGGATCGGAGAGAGCGCTGTGGTATCAGCAGCAGCTGTGTGGTGGCAAACGGCTGTGGCTCCACCGCTGTCTCTGCCACCTCCGTCCCCAGCAGCGGCAACAACAGGCCTGGCTTGCTGCCCCTGCCTGTCATCCCCTCACTGCTGCCCACCCCCGTCACTGGGGCAACCACCACCTCCAGCACAGAGCTAGCTTGCAAGCGTCTAGCTCCTACCTGCACCACTTCCACTGCTAAGGTATGGCTGCTTCCACCCATGTATTCTAACCATATACCACAGCCCTGCGATTACTTAGCACCTGGGTTTTATTCCATGTCTCTCCTGTACAACCTGCATAAAGCAGACAACAGTAGGCCACCCAGCAGAGACATAGAGCAAAACTTCCATACTGAAGAGGGGTATAAATCTCTGACTGTATGGTCTAGTTTGATTATTTTGGTACAGTTCTCAAACTCAACAAGGCTAGAGTTTAAGAGTTATTATGTTATATTGTCTGCAGTATCCCGTAGTGCAGCGTTGTATCCCTCAGCCTCGACAGTTTGATGGCATTCACAATTTTATGTCATTTTTATGTTTTCATTCATAGTTATTCTGTCACTATGATAGTCAGACAGATAGTCAGACCCCTTCAGTGAGCCCAGAGGAAAAGTCGTCTATTACAACAGCACAAAGTATTGTTGTATACTATTATACAGATGCATAAACAGAAGAAGTAAAGATATATAATAGATGAACTAAAACAACCATAAAATATAATGTGCTGTACAAAAATAAGTAAGTAAAATAATGAATATTATGCAGTGGTGAATGTCACGTCTAGTGAACAAACCGAGAGACTGTACATTATAAACAGTAACATATGTTAATAGCTGTATGTGCATGGGTGTATGCATATGCATGTGGCAGTGGAAAATGGAAAATTTATGGATGTGTAAACAAAGTGGTAGTGCAATATGCAAGATGTATGGATGTATAAACCTATGTATAAACTACATGCTAATAAATACAACTCATTTAGCTTTATGCCACTCTTACCTTGGCTGTCAAGCAAAAAAAGAAAACACTTTATTCAGCACAAAATGGACACTAGTGACATTTGTTTAACCCTTTAGCCAGAGAAAAGAAACCAATGGAGATAACATATCTAGATAGACACGTGCCTCCATAAAGTCAGCTTTCAGCATGTTGTCTTTCTCATGTGGTAAGTCACGTATGTCATTTGAGTAATCCATTGTAATAATATTCAGATATTCAGATATTCGACTTCCTAGCAGTGATTAACTATCTGCCTTTCTGTAGTTACCAGCTAACAAAAAACAATACAGTAAAACAATACACCAAGCTTTTTTATCCTTTTTTCGTGTTTGTAAAAGCCTGTGAATTTAATTTTGGCCTAAGTATCAATGTATACTTTTGTTGATATTATTCCAACTTTCTAAAATCAATGCAGTTTAGTCACCACATTCAGATCAATGCATCATAATGCACTGATGCATTTTTATGCCTCTAGTACTGAATAAGTATTATTGATAGTTGTGCAATGCAGCACAACAGTCAGCAACCCTCCACCTGGACATCTGCCTTCCTACAGAGTTCAGACCCAGCTCTGATCTCCCCTGATCTTGATCATCAAGGTCTTCTGAAGAGACTGGGTGGTTAGATTAGGTGAAGTAGATTAGGTTTCAAAGTAAACTCTGCCTAAAGGTATATCTCTTTGAGGAGGGCTGGTCACCACTGATGTAGCACCTTTGTAGCAATTTCAAAAGCAACAGATGTAAATGCTTGTTACAGAAATCGTTCCTGTTTTTAGCCCACATTCTTTATCTGGTTTCAGCCATTTCTCTGTATTTAGTATTATGCCTTTATGTACAGTATATCTATGTTAGAAGAGTTGTTGATGTTGAGCTGAAACACCCACATGCTGTCTGTTTTTTTCTGTACTTTCAAGGGAAGCAAAAAAGATTAAAGCAGTAGCAGATCTTAGGGTCAATTTCTCTGTCATCCATCATGAAAGGCCTGGAGCCACCACCTTTCCCCAGCATATCCCCACATATGATATTTCCCTCCTCATATCTCCACAAGCCATCTTTGATAACGGATGGCAAGGGTGATTATTGATCTGCGTCAAGAAGAAACTCCTCCGCATCCTTTTCAAACAGTGAGGGAGGAGGTGGAGATGCAGCAATCACTTATTCCAGCCCTCTAGATTAAGAAGGGTGTGGGCTCTAATGCAATATTCCTGCATATTATGCATATTATGTATTGTCCTAAGGGATGAAGTTTTAGCATATTTTTAAGCACTTGAAGCCAGGTAAAAAAAAAAGAGGCATTAGCTAAGTAATCCATGTTGGCAGATTCAACAAAGATGTGTATGGCTTTATAAGACAGTCTTCGTTCTGCGGTTTCTGCTTTTTTAACCTGAGCCTCTGAAGCCACTTTGATGTGGAGGCTTGTGTAATATAATATGGCTGAATTTCAATTCATGTATATGCAGGTTTCTCATGATCAGTGTTGATTCACCGCAAGACTTGATTTCCATATGACATTTGCCAGTTTCACCCCTCTACTGTAGATAAAACCTACCACGCAAACACAGAGATGCTGTTCGTTTATCAGTTTGTTCCATTCTACAGCACAATAATATGATCCAGTGGTAGGAGTCGTATGATTTTATTATGTTAGTGTGAAGGATTATGCTTCTCCAAAGAAGAAGAATGAAAAGCCTGCTAATGCTGTGAAGCTGTTTTTTTGTTACCACTGTTAGCTTGTAAGGTCAAGATTAAAACATTTCAGATTGTCTCTAGTTAGCCTGGCAGCCTTTGGTTGATGTGATGAGTTACATTAATGGCTGTTCCATCTCCTCAAGGCTGTTGCCCTCTTGTATTATTTGTGCAGAATGGACCATCTGGACACAATAGCTACCATTACCAAGCCCAAAATAAGTGCCCCCATTAGCATTTATGCTAATACGGGTAGCAGTACTGTGACACAGGTTGTGTTAGTGGTGGGTAGCCCTGCCTCACTTTCACGCTGGCTGCTGAGTCTCAATAGCATCTGCAGTCATGTCACATTTGCTACAGATTTAGAAGAGATACTGCAAAAGCGTGTGTGAGAGAACATTAACATAGTCTCAGTCTATCGCTCTCCCTCTGTCTCTATCACACACATACACATACTCTCATACTTCCTAGCCAGCGTGACTCGGCCCCTCCCCCAGACGAGTCACGGTACATACTGCGCAAAAGTGAGAGACCACCCTTAGTTTGTTTGATTTCCTATGTCTTTATTACAGATCCCCTTCTATTCAAGAGACTGGAGCCCAATCCCATTTCTTATTTCTACCCCTACTCCTTGTTTTTGAGTGTCACCTTGTCCCTTAGAACTGAGTTGAAAAGGGTAGTGGTTAAAATCCCTGTAAAATTGGACCCTCAAATAAAGAAAAACATTACTTCATTAACAGGCTACAAGCAGTGCTCTGTAGGCGACCCTGCCAGTCTTCAGTGATAGCAGAGGAAGGTAAATTTCAGGACCCACGCTGCTGGGCTTCAGTTAAATTTAGGGCATTAAAGAGGTGGGGTGTGAAATTATTTATTATTACCCACCCCTGATTATTCGGTGATATGAAGCTGAAGTCAGCTATTCACCAGCTTCTTGCTTGAATTTTCCTAGTTCACCTTAAATGGAGCAGCAGTTAGATTCCGGCGTTTCAGGCATCGGTACTACTGGACAATTTAAGGTGGAATGGGTAATTTATCTAGCTAGCTACCAAGACATTAGCATACGATTAGTAATTTTTTATGCTTATTATAAAGAGGTCCAGAATACATTAAAATTACATTAAACTAAGACAGTACAACTTGTTTTAATTTGTAAACAGAGAAAATTCTCACATTTGTGGGTTTCTTTGGTCGCTTGTGCAGCCATCTTGCCAGTTTTTCTTTTTTCTCATAACACACTGTTTGGGTCCTGACTGTTGTCTGCGCTTATGCACCGAACAGCAGTTCAGAATACCCAGCCTTCATAGAGTCCTTGGAAGGGGTGCTTGAAAGTGCTCCTCCTGGAGACTCGATTGTCCTACTGGGGGACTTCAACGCTCACGTGGGCAATGACAGTAAGACCTGGAGGGGTGTGATTGGGAGGAATGGCCTCTCTGATCTGAACCCGAGTGGTGTTCAGTTTTTGGACTTCTGTGCAAACCACAGTTTGTCCATAACGAACACCATGTTTGAACACAAGGATGTCCATAAGTGCACATGGCACCAGGACACCCTAGGCCGCAGTTCAATGATTGACTTTGTAGTCGTGTCAGCGGACTTGCGGCCATGTGTACTGGACACTCGGGTAAAGAGAGGAGCTGAGCTGTCAACTGATCACCACCTGGTGGTGAGTTGGATCAGGTGGTGGGGGAAGATGCCAGTCAGACCAGGCAAACCCAAACGTATAGTGAGGGTTTGCTGGGAACGTCTGGCAGAAGAACCTGTCAGATTGATCTTCAACTCACACCTCCGTCAGAACTTTGACCAGATATCGGGGGAGGTGGGGGACATTGACTCAGAATGGGCCATGTTCCGCTCCTCCATTGTTGAAGCGGCTGACTGTAGCTGTGGTCGCAAGGTAGTTGGTGCCTGTCGGGGCGGTAATCCTCGAACCCGGTGGTGGACACCCCAGGTGAGAGATGCCGTCAAGCTGAAGAAGGAGTCCTACCGGACATGGTTGGCCTGTAGGACACCAGAGGCAGCTGACAGGTATCGACAGGCCAAGCGATCTGCGGCTTCAGTCGTTGCCAAGGCAAAAACCCGGGTGTGGGAAGAGTTCGGTGAGGCCTTGGAAAGTGACTTTAAGTCGGCTCCGAAAAGATTCTGGCAAACCGTCAGGCGACTCAGAAGGGGAAAGCAGTGTGCCACTAGCACTGTATATAGTGGAGATGGTGTGCTGCTGACTTCGACTGAAGACGTCATTGGGCGGTGGAAGGAATACTTTGAGGACCTTCTCAATCCCACCGACACGTTCTCCAGTGAGGAGGCAGAGTCTGGGGACACAGGAATAGGCTTGTCCATTACTGAGGCCGAAGTCGCTAAGGTAGTTAAAAAGCTCCTTGGCGGCAGGGCTGCAGGGGTGGATGAGATCCGTCCCGAGTTCCTCAAGGCTCTGGATGTTGTGGGGCTGTCTTGGCTGACACGCCTTTTCAACATTGCGTGGACATCGGGGGTGGTGCCACTTGATTGGCAGACTGGGGTGGTGGTGCCTCTTTTTAAAAAGGGGGACCGGAGGGTGTGTTCCAACTACAGGGGAATCACACTCCTCAGCCTCCCTGGTAAGGTCTATGCAAGGGTACTGGAGAAGAGAGTCCGGCTTATAGTCGAACCTCGGATCCAGGAGGAGCAGTGCGGGTTCCGCCCTGGTCGTGGAACACTGGACCAACTCTTTACCCTCTCCAGGATTCTCGAGGGTTCATGGGAGTTTGCCCAACCAGTCCACATGTGCTTTGTGGATTTGGAGAAGGCATTCGACTGTGTTCCCCGGGGTATTCTGTGGGAGGTGCTTCGGGAGTACGGGGTACATGGCTCTTTGCTACGAGCCATTCAGGCCCTGTACAAACAAAGCAGGAGCTTGGTTCGCATGGCCGGCAGTAAGTCAGACTTTTTCCCAGTGAGAGTTGGACTCCGTCAGGGCTGCCCTTTGTCACCGATTCTATTCATAATTTTTATGGATAGAATTTCTAGGCGCAGTCAGGGGATGGAGGGTGTCCGGTTTGGTGACCTCAGGGTCACATCGCTGCTGTTCGCAGATGATGTGGTCCTATTGGGGACATCAGGCCGTGAACTTCAGCTTTCACTGGATCGGTTTGCAGCCGAGTGTGAAGCGGCCGGGATGAGGATCAGTACCTCCAAATCCGAGGCCATGGTTCTCACGCGGGAAAGGGTGGAGAGCCCTCTCTGGGTCGGGGATGAGCTCTTGCCTCAAGTGGAGGAGTTTAAGTATCTCGGGGTCTTGTTCACGAGTGATGGTACAAGGGAGCGGGAGATTGACAGGCGGATTGGTGCTGGGTCAGCAGTGATGCGGGCTCTTTACCGGTCTGTTGTGGTAAAGAAAGAGCTGAGCCATAAGGCAAGGCTCTCGATTTACTGGTCGATCTATGTTCCCACCCTCACCTATGGTCATGAGCTTTGGGTAATGACCGAAAGAACGAGATCGCGAATACAAGCGGCTGAAATGAGTTTCCTCCGCAGGGTGGCTGGACTCTCCCTTAGAGATAGGGTGAGAAGTTCGGTCATCCGAGAGGGACTCGGAGTAGAGCCGCTGCTTCTTCACGTCGAGAGGAGCCAGTTGAGGTGGTTCGGGCATCTTGTTAGGATGCCTCCTGGACGCCTCCCTTGGGAGGTGTCACAGGCAAGTCCACCGGGGAGGAGACCCCGGGGAAGACCCAGGACACGCTGGCGTGACTATATCGCCCAGCTGGCCTGGGAGCGCCTCGGAATCCCTCCCAGGGAGCTAGTGGAAGTGGCTGGGGATAGGGAGGTCTGGGCTTCATTGCTCAGGATGCTGCCCCCGCGACCCGAACCCCGGAGAAGCGGAAGATGATGGATGGATGGATGGATGGACACTGTTTGGAGTGTGCCTCTAAAAAACCTTCATTTGGAGGGCCATGTAGCTCTAACACTTCACCCTCCCTCTCCATCTCAACAAATATTGGGACACCCTACCCCTAGACGTGAGCACGCAATACAGAAGACTATGGGCTAAGTGGTAGGGTTACAGAATCTGGGGTTTCAAGCCCATTGTTCCAATTACACCAGCAGCCTCTTTGTAGATCTTTTGCCTATTTTGTTTTCTGAGTCGCAGCTTCTTGATAGCTACGCATCCTTTCAGACTCATAGAATCACCTGATGCAAGAGTGGAGCTTGATTTTCTCCTCTCACAGCTAAAAAGTGCTGTTTATCTGATAGTGACAGTTTTGCTGGTGTGCCTAGTCTTGCATGGTTGTTAAGAGTCAGATTTCTCTGCATCTTTCAATCACCTTTTTCAAGCCAGTTTTGGAAACAGGCTGTTTATCGCTTACTTTCCTTTGACTTTCTCCTTATTTATGCAAATGGTTTATATCTCATCTCTTCAGCAACATCTCCTGAAAAATGGATAACTGGAAATTAAATAAATGAAGGGTGGTCTCTGGCTTGTGCACAGTACTGTGTGTATCTAAAAGGGTTTTCTGTTGTTATAAACTTGACATTGTTACAGTGTCAAGCAGAACGCTTTTTCACAACAAAGAGCCCTTTTCTATATACTGTAGAACCATATATAACACATTCTCCATCAGTCTGAAGAACCATTTCACTATGTGAAGAACCATGTAAGCATGCAGATGGTTCCTTGAGTGTTCATAGTTGTATATAGAACCATTCTCTTTACTAAAGAACCCGTAAAGAACCATGTTTTTAGATTGTACATAATCGTACTCCCCCCTCCCCCCACAAACAAACTCACTTTGTCTCTCTCTCTCTCTCTCTCTCTCTCTCTCTCTCTCTCTTTCAGAAACGCACACACACACACACACACACACACACACACACACACACACACACACACACACACACACACACTTCCATTTGATTTTCACCTTTAATCATCACTTGTCTTGTTTTTTTGGAACAGTCTCAAGATGCCTGAAAGCCTATCAAGTCTTTCAGCCTGTATCTGCAGGCTGCCCTCTTTCAGCAACTCCACTCTGCAGAACATTTCATTTTGTCAGCAGAGTGCACTCCCGTTTAGATTTGGTAAAATGGCATTATGCAAAAAAGCAGTCAGAGTGTGCCAAAACACAGAGAGCTACTTGAACTTGGCAATCGTTTACTGCATGGAGAGAAAAGAAGAATGAAGAGGCAGTGGAGAAAATATTTTCACATCGCCCTGCAAATAATTTGAATTACTTGTTATCTCGCTCTCATGTCATAGTAGCTCTTAAGAGTTCTTACAAAATATCGATATCAAAGATTTCCAGAATTGTGAGAAAATAAGATTACATAAACAACCGAGATTAGTAGCAATCTAATCATCACAATGAATAAAACAATGATAAGTGAAGTAAGGCCTGATAGGAACATACCAATACTGATTTTAAGGAGCTAAAAAGACTGGATAGTATTATTGGATGGTTTTAGTTAAACAGGGCTTCCTACTTCCCACTTCCACGAAAAAAAAAAGATATCATTCTCTGTAGTTATTCCTATAGAACAGTGAGATCAGATAGAAAGGCAAAGAAGTCTTTAGCTTATGTCTCCTGCTCAGATATTCTTCTTGAAAAAAAGAGCCCAATAATCTCACATCTGTCTCCTCTTGAGTTTTAATAGAGACCTCAATTAAGTCATATATTGTCAAAATAGGCAAAGATAGTAACAGTCATCTTCATTTATCTCCAGATGAAATCTTATCTCTCCTTTATCTCTCTTGTATCTCATGTCCTGGTTTGTCTAATGCTGTTTCAAATAAGCAGTTTTAAAAGATTAACCATTTAGTCTCCTGAGCCATAAAAGCAAAATTTTGCTCTTATTTTACTAGTGTGTGACTGTCAATTTTCAATTGTTGAATTTCTCAAATTCAAACAGCAGAAACTCACAAAACCTTAAATATTCTAAACATTGTAGCACCATATATGCCATGTGTTTAAATTAGATTTCAGATTTTCCAGTTCTGAGAAATAATGTTTCATAGAATATAAAATAATGTCTGTTATTCCTTTCGCATATTGATACTCATATAGAGCATTGAGTAACCACTGATACTGATCTGAGATTTTGTTTAGACATTGAGCTATTTTTAGTGGAAGTACTTCACTTAAGATGAGCATCTAAAAGTAGACTTGCTCAAAAACTACTCAACACTCTTTTAGCCCAGGATGAAATACACCGCTATCATCAAATACCACAATGTAAGTGCTAGATATGTTAAAGAATATGTAACGCTGGGGTGTGAGGAGGCACGAGGAGCAGTGACTTTTATTGAGGGCTAATCCAGGGTCGTGGTCATGACAGTCCAGGTCCATAGATCCAACACGGATAGAATGAGGGACAGACATGACAAAATCGAAAAACAGACAAACAGTTCCAACAGAACAAACAGTAGATCCAATAAGCATACAGGCATCAAACATACATCCAAACAACAATTCAAACAGCACATCAAACATCAAACAAACATCCCAAACAAAGACCTGCAACCACACAGGGGAAAACACAGGGCCTAAATACAAGAGGGTAAACGAGGGATAGGCAGAAACGCAGGTGGAGACAATAGGAGCGTAGTCATGAAACAAGGGGGTAGGACTGAAAACCAAAACAAAGAAGCACATGGACAGGACTGGGAAGTAAACAACACAAGCACATGGACAGGATTGGGAGGGGCCAATCGTGACAGAATTTAATCAGATCATTTTTTTCTGCTGATATTGGCTCAGTACTGATACTTGTTATCAGATTGGTGCCATCTCTATAAACCACTAAATATGGGCAAATATTGGTGATGTCTGCAAATACATATAAAACTGACAGCCTTTAATGTCAGTCAGTATATTCAGCCAACCAATATATCAGTTTGGTCCTACACTGAAGCCAGGTCTATCAGTCAGATAAAAAGACCAGGCTCACACAGTGGTCTAAAAAAGCTCTTACCCCCTAGAAAGCCGGTGCGCCCTGAAACAGGAAAGAATAGGAATTGGTTCATTTGATGTGGCATGAACAGGAAATTCATACAAGAACAAAGCTGTTCTGTCAGAAGCCTTTCACAGTGGCCCTTGCCAGGCAAGGATGAGGAGACACTAAGGGCCAAGAGTTTCTCTTTTAAACCCTAGACAGCTGAGTTCTGAAGATGGGCTGGCATGAAGGAACCAAGCCATTATTTAAAGAAAAGAATGCTACCCACGGAGCCACTGTGAGAAGCAGCTCCACCCTCATTCAGCTCACACAGGTTGTTCTTCAGGAGCCAGTGGAGATGCCACGAAGAAAACAAGCCACTTTGCGTGGACCTCGCCCGCCTTGACAAATGATGGATCAACATTCCTTCCCAGTTTGTCAGTGTAGGCGCAGGCCTATGGCAGGGCTAAGGAGGAGGCTTCAGCACTGACAACAGAGATAGGAATAGCAAATAAGAGGCATGACAGCATGTATGCTGTAGCAGGGCTGTCTGAGAAGGGGAAGGTGATCCTGGCCAGCGCCAGGCGGATTAGAAGAGTGGAGGACAGCCATCTCCTCAAATGAAGACAGCTATTTGACTTAAGGAGGGAGATCCATGTGCACACATACTGGGAGGAGGTTTTAGGAGGCGCAAGCTGTGATTGTTTAGTGTGAAAACAGTAGCATACACATTGTCTTTCTGAAAGTACTGAAGAATGGAAGGATATTTAAATGAAGTGCATGCGGCGAGTACCTCTGAGAAATGTAGATAATGAGCTCAGGGCACTGAGGAGAGGAAAGCTCTAACAATGCTGTGGTGGTATCACTATTAGTACCTTTTGCAAACACGTTGCTGATGCTTCAACAAAGTCCAACATACTTGCAAAAAATGGTAAACCAGCCCAGAATTGGATAAAAACTCAGTTTAGTATGAATTAATTATCATATGAACAGATCTTTTCATGGAACATCTACCGTATTGGTGCATTTCGTAGGTTTACAGGTACTGCTCAATACAGTGCTGTGCAAAAACCCTTCATTTATTTGGTTTCCAGTCAAAATGGGCATTAACTACACAATATTCATTTTGCAGCATGAGGAAAAAAAAACAAGACAGAAATGTATCACAATTATTTAACAGAAAATTAATTATACAGAAGCCTTGAAAACTAAATCTAATATTTTTGTTGACTATTCAGTGGCCACACTTTTTATTAAAATTTCCATAATTTTCAGACTTTTTGTGTTAAATTTTTTATTTCCAAAGTTCAGTCTTAAAAATTGGTTGTATTTTCTGCTTCTCATGATCCAAGTAACCCAGACACATTCAGTGATACTGAGGTCTGGACTCTGGGGCGGTCAGGTTTGTTCTGAGAACACCAGCATCTTTTTGTTACATTTCCAAATTACTTATTGTTTATTTCTTTTTCTTATTTAACAGCTACTTGACAGCTACTTGTAAGCCTCCTCAGACAGTGGAAGGATGGACAGAAGCACTTTTTTCATATGTGAAGCATAAGTGGAGCTTGATTTTCTCCTATCTCATTGTAAATATATCCTGAA
Source organism: Pygocentrus nattereri (assembly GCF_015220715.1). NCBI lineage: Eukaryota > Metazoa > Chordata > Actinopteri > Characiformes > Serrasalmidae > Pygocentrus > Pygocentrus nattereri. Next base: position 30,058,135 of record NC_051220.1, on the reverse strand, counting down.
AAATGAATATGTTGTACCTTATTTCCGTTTGCTGGAAATTAAATAAACGAGAAGGTGGTCTCTGCCTTTATGCAGTACTGTGTGTCAGAATTCTACCATCCAGTCCTTCACTGGAAAGCGATAACCACCTCTGATGAGACTTTATTCGAGTGGTTGACCGTTCTCAGCTCAGCAGTGACCAATAGAGTAATGACATGTTAGTAAGTGTTACATTGTCGCAAAAGACAAGTGGTGCACTATCTGCTATACTTGGCTCCTGCTCATTGTTCTGATTGTGTTTGAGGGCAGCAGCTAATAACACTGTGAAAATTAATGCAGCTACATGCCTTGTGGCATAGATGAAAATTAAAAAGTAGTCTTGGGGTATTTCTTAAATGTAAGTAAATGGGTTTAGTTATTTGTTGTGTTCAATGTAACACAAGGCAAAATTCCCTCAGTGGCCTCTTGAGATAACCAATTAAGATTAGATGCATAGTTTTTTGTCAGAGAAAAGCATGGCTGGGTTACAATTCCCTTAATCCTTGGTATAGCTCATTAACCTACTTGATTGTGATACTTAAGTCTGACATCCATAAGGCTTCGAAGCAAATCTGTTTGTCATCATTTTAAAACCACAATGCATTAGCCTGCCTATATGTTTGGCCTAATACTCTTTTGTTTGAAACATTAGCAGAATTACAGCTTATCATGATACATGGGTGATTCTCCCATACAATCAAATGCATGTAGTTGTATGCAAAAGTTTGGCTATTCTTTGTTTTCTAAGTGAATATCCTCTACATCCTCTGCAGATAAAGCACTTCTGCACTTTTTAATGCATATTTACTGTTTGTTTGCTGAAGTGAGTTCAGGTGTTTCAGCCATATCCATAACAAGTGGATGAAATTAAGCACATAGCCTTGCAGTCTCGATAGACAAACACTGGTGGTAGAATGGGTCGTACTGATTAGCTCAGTGACTTGAAATATGGATCTGTCATAGGATCCCACCTCTTCAACAAGTCAGTTTGAAATTTCTGTCCTGCTAGATCTGCCCCAGTCAACTGTAAGTGCTGTTATTGTATAGGAGCAGCAACAGCTTACCCACAGTAGATGCGAACTCACAGAACGGGGCTGCTGAGTTCTGAAGCACACAGTGTCTATCCTCTGTTGAATCAATCACTAAAGAGTTCCAAGTTGCCTCTGGAAGCAACATCAACAAAAGAACTGCACATTAGGAGCTTCAGGAAATGGGTTTCCATGGCTGAGCAGCTACACACAAGCCTAAGATCAAAATTCACAAGGCTAAGTGTTGTCGGGGAGTGGTGTAAAGTATGCTGCCCCTGGAGTCTGGAACAGTGAAAACGTATTCTGTAGAGTAATCTGACTAATCTTGCTTATCTATCTGGCAGTCTGATGGACTTGTCTGGGTTTGGCGAATGCCAGGAGAATGTTAACTTCCAGACTGCATTGTGTCAACTATAAAATCTGGTAGAAGAGGGATAATGATGGGGGGTTGTTTTTCAGATGCTGGCCTAGGTCCCTTAGATTCAGTGAAGGGAACTGTAATATGTCAGCAGAGCAAGACGTTTTGGACAATTTTATGCTTCCAACTTTGTGGAAACAGTTTGGGGACGGCCCTTTTCTGTTCTAGCATGACTGAGCCCCAGTGCACAAAGCAAGGTCCATAAAGGCATGGCTGCTTGAGTTTGGTGTGGAAGAACTTGACTGACCCACACAGAGTCCTGACCTCAACCCCATGTAACACCACTGGGATGACCTAGAACAGAGATTGTGAGCCAGGCCCTCTCGTCTCACATCAGTGTCTGACCTCACAAATGCTCTTCTCAATGAAAGGGCAAAAATTCCCACAAACGCACTGTAAAATCTTGTAGAAAGCTTCCAGAAGACCAACTACATATAAATGCCTATGGATTTAGAATGGGATGTCATAAAAACTTCTGTAGGTGTCCCAATGCTTTTGTCCATATAGTGTATTTATTTTTTATGTTCTAATGTAAGATTCAGCATATATACATGTATAGATAATTTTAGTATTCAAGCTGAACAACTACATACAGAGTTAGCAGCAGCATTCTTTCAGAATCATCATCAAAAGCAATATTTTCATTTGTGTTTTTTCCTGTGGATACCGGAAGACTGCATTAAAAGCAAGCATATCAGTCAGTGAATTTCATCTCTATTTCTGATATTATACCATTTCATGTCTCCCAGTGTTCTCTTTTAGAAACTATAGGAGGTCACTTTCAGTAATCCAACCGCCTGACTTGCTTTTGCCTGGGGATAGAATTGAAAAGCTGTCCAGAATGCTCCACCTAATATTCCTACATAATTGCTACACGAGTGCTTGAATGTACACATTTAAATTGCAAATAGCAGTGTGTGTTTATAGTAGGGCTATTTTGCACACTTATTTAATTATGGAACAAGCACATGAGAGAAATTATAGATCTAAATGTCAGTACTATTTCTGTTTAATAATGAATGACAAACATACTCCACTTAGCATATGACAATGTAGATGACTCAATTAGCTATTATGAATAATAATAAGAAATAAGAAAAACCATAGCTTTTAACATTGGTTTTATCTGTAAAAAGAATATCGCTGTGGTGTGGATTGCATTCCTGAGGAGCAGCTTTTGAAATACAAGCCAACCACAGAAGCCTGCTGTGATATGAAGTCTTTATTAGGCTTCAGACAATGTTTAGATAACTTGTGACATCACGCTTATGTGTGCTATTATAGTTGCAGAAAGTTAATCCTATGTTTGTGCCTTGCTGTCACAGTTTACATATAGATGTTGGCTCTAGTAGCATGGTTTGGTTGTGCGTGGCTTGGATTGCATTATTAAGGGGGCACAGATGAACACAATGTTGTGTTCATTAGAGTTATTTCATTATTATTTCTGCTGTGTTTATTAGTGACATTTCATTGCTTTTTCTGGCTGTTGAGTCCTTGTATGTCTTGACCATTAATCTTATTTCTTTTGCTGCTTGTCTTATTAAGCAGGTGGTTCTAGGCACCCATAAATTCAGAGGTCTGGAGGACAGATAAAAAAACAGGACTGACTAGTAGTCTTTCTTTGGATGTAATTTTATTTTAATGCACATTGTTCATAAACAGTGCCAGCTGGAGATTTTTTGTCAGAAATCCATTGTTTTGTCCATTTTTCCTTGACATTAGTATTCACAGTAAAGAAAATGTTACATGAGCATTTTCGTAAGTGGTATTTTACATACCAAAAAAGTAAAGGCCCAAGTGTTGCGCCTTGAGGTACTCCTCAACATCCTTCAGATGTTTCAGAAGTGTATTTTTTTTCATGAATCTTTTGAAGCCCTGCGATGGACTGGCGACCTGTCCAGGGTGTATCCTGCTTCCCACCTGATGACCTCTGGGGATAGGCTCCAGCACCCCCCCCCCCCCCCCCCCCAACAACCCTGAGGGAGAAGCAGCTTAGAAAATGTGTGTGTGTGTGTGTGTGTGTGAGTGAGTCTTTTGAAGAATAAAAGGGCCTGCACTTACAATTTCATCTAGGAAACTGTCAGTTAATTAATCTGCAGTGACTAGTCATAATGCCGTTTTTAAGTAATTAAAAATTTTTAAGCAAAACTGTATTAGCAAAATTTGGACACAATATCTGTCTTGGCTTGTTTATCTACCCGAGATAAATGGACAATCATGTTCAATTGTTTTTTTTCACCAAACCATTCAGGCTTTCAAAAGTGTTCAGCATCCTTTATTGCTTTTATTCCAAACACTTCTTTTATTAATGAAAACATTTATTTCTTGTAGCTTTTTATGTACCATTACCGTTATATTCAATGTATTCAATCTGTATACCTCAAGCAATACAATGAAAATAAATGAAACTTCAACTTTATAACTTTCATCTCCCAAGGTTCTTTTGCTTTTTTATAAAGAGAGATCTCCATGCTTTCTCATATTATTACCTTTTTAATATGGATGTGTATGTACTGAATTAATTTTTTTTTCTATTTATATATTTTGTTTTTGTACTATTTTCCAATCACAGTTCATTATAATGCAGTGCTGCTAGACAGGATACAGGCTCAAACAATGTGGTGCATATTCATCTGCTCATTATTCCAGCTAGCAGTTTTGTTATCGAGAGTGATCTGCAGCTTCTGGTCCCTGCTTATGCTTCCTAGCGGCACAAGTGTTCACGGTGAATAACAATCAACTTTAGACCTTATATCAGTTCCTAATTCAAATTCAAATAGATATGCAAATCAGGGCATAGTTCATGAAAATCAGATAAACAGCTGATTTACACACAGTGGTAGAATAGGCTATCACCTGTGCATTTTGTTAGTGTGCTGTTAAGTTTAATGAATGATTTAGAGTTACTTGCATAATAAATAGGTGGCATAAAGGGAAGTGTTTTAAAATGACTTTGTATAGCCGTTACCAAAACAGCGGCTAATAAACCACTCTTATCTCTTGTTCGGAAGAAAGTTTCCCAAATTAGTGTCTACTGAGGCATTTACTTTTAAAGTGCCATAGCTAGGATTCAGTGAGTTCTCCAGCATGCTAAATTAATAATAATCCAATTACTTGCTGTTTTGAAACCAGCAGAAAAAGCTTTTATTCTTTCGTGTCTATGGAAAGGAATTTCTCCAGCAGTTTGATCAATTCATTTTCTATTACACTGTTGACCAGTTTAGTATTTTAGACTTTGCATGTACAGTGTTCAGTATTCAGCCTGTGTCTCACTCTCATCGAGAATGGAAGAGAATGCTTTCCCTGATGGAGCAATTATAGTCGATAATGAATTGTATTAATTCAAACATGGGGATATTTATTTGTGGTATTGATCGAATTAGTCTGTGACATAGAGGAAATATTCTGATAGGCATTTCAAATTTAAATCTACTTAGGAAAGCTTATTGCATATTGATATTGACATTATTGTTTTTTTGTTCTTAATCTCTGTGTTATTGTACTGTTCAGTGGGCTGCCATGTGAATCCTGAAAACAAAATTAATTGGGAACAGCTTGATGAGATGAATTAATGTTGACTAGGGCTGAAAGTTTTTGACTCTCTGATATACAACAAATATCTCCTAGCAGTATTAACTTGCAAATAGCTGTTCTGCTAACACTATGACTAATAAGTAAGAAATAGAATTTATAGAAAGACATTACAGTTGTTTTAATGTGTATCCCATTTTTCTGCTTAACATGCTACTGGCTTCACGGTAAAGTGATAAAAATCTCTTTACTCAACTGTGAAACAACTTTCTTCATATTTCGTCTGCGCTCTGATTTACAGTCAATGCGAAGCAGATAAGAATTAATTAGTAAAAACGTTCTCTGTCTCACTTGCTTTCACCAAGTTAAATTGCTGGGGGCCGACCTTGGGTTTTTCCTACATTATTGATGGCACTAATCTAGAACAGCAGCATAATTAAAAGAGCAGAGTGGAATGGAATATTAACAAAGCAAAATGATGTACTGGTGTCTGACATGTGGGGTGTAATTGAAGAGGTAGCTGATCATTAAAGCTTGCCGTGTTTTGTTTAGCAGGTTTGCTTTGTTTTATTTCAACCAGGTCTCAGCGCATGCAGTGGGAGAGAACCAAACAGCCGGCCCTGCTCTGGCTCCCAGTATCAGATGGGGACAGACACCTATTAACCAGTCCACACCCTGGGACACAGATGAACCTCCAACCAAACAAATGAGGGAGAAAGATAATACAGGTAAAGAATAACGGAGTACTTTGGGTTCAGGGCAGAACTACCCTTAACATCTCACACGATTCAGTAATTCATACTGGACATGAACTTTGACAGTTTGCACACAACATTGCTTGCTTTATTAGCCCTTGTCAAGTACTTGCCATTATTGTAAATACAAATAAAAATGTTTGAGAATATGCAAGAACTGCTACTTTTATTTAGTATTCAACATCTTAAGGTTTCCAGGCACACTGGGACTTGAATTCCTCACTTCTATACCTTAATAACAATTCAGTTTGCATTGTTAACTGTTGCACTGTTAAAAATAAAGGTTTCCAAATAGATCTGGGCTGAGATATACAGCTATAGGAAAAACAACAGTATGTGAGTTTTTCAGACTATATTAAGGTTCTTTATCACTCCTTTGTTTTCAAGTGTGTAATTATTGAACATTAAGCTTTAGGATGTAGACGTCCATGAAGTTTATTTTATTTTCATTAGTTTTACTGTCCTATTTAAATGTAATTATATAATTATTATATAATTGGATTTTTATAACATTGAGTTATGTAATAAATTACAGTTATATTTGATTTTCTTTCTATATTTACTTTACACATTCTGCATTTCTTACATCTTACATTTCTTACATTTGTTTTGAAATGACTAAATTATGACAAAAATTTTAATATTTCAAAATACAATATATCTAAAACAGTACAGGTTTATATGATATAAGACAGGACCTTTGCTTAAAAAGCATTGAATAACCCTTTTATAAGCATGTATGTACAGTAAAATAATAATAAAACATCTTATTTTCTTTCTTATCTACTTATGAATACAACTTTGTCATCCATTGAAATCACAGAATCTGTTCCAAAGGATTGTTTATTTCACTGATCTGTATTGAACCACACTGTAATAACTTTGACACTAATGCTTAAGGCAGGGGTCGCCAATCTTATCCGGTATGGCTGCAGGTTTTCTGTCCAATCAGGCATACCTGTTACCACTTGTTTCAGTCTTAAAAAGACAGATTAGTTTTATGAATTGTGGTTCTATTTGGTTGGACACACCAGTGACTGCTGACTTAAGGGTTTCACTTCTAAGCTGGTCTCTTATCAGTGAAAAACTGAAAAACGTATATCAACCTCCTCTCCTCAGGTCCACTATGGCCTCCTGCAGTAGCCACAGTCAGCCAAGCAAGTCTGCTGTCCCACTCTTATGGCATGCCCCAACCTCCAGCCTATAGCCAGGGAGTGACTGTCCAGGCACCCATCATCGGGGCGACTCCTGCTCTTCAGACCCCTGTGCCCCCTCCTCATCCACTCCTGCCCACTCACTACCAGCTCCATCAGCCCCCTTCACAGCCACTAGCCAGCATGGTGCTCAATGTGCAGAGCCAGCCGCTGGGCGTCAGCAGTCTGCCCCCTATTGCCATGTCCCCCATGCCTGGAGTATGCCAGGTCACCCACCCTGTTCACACTGTACTGGGCAATGGTCATCTGGCCCATCCAATGGTCCAGCCATCCACCACACTAGCCAGCAACAACCTCCCTCTGACTAATGGACAAGCAGCCACACAGCACCCTCCAGCTACTGCTCCCATCACTCAGGAGACCGCCAACGGACTGCAGATGCTCCGGACTGTTGGCATGGGGAAGTATGAGTTCACAGACCCATATCATCCAAAAGGTAAAGCTCCCTGAAGTCTTGGCTAACCCTAATATAATTGTAAAAGTTTGACTGAACTATATATATATATATATATATATATATATATATATATATATATATATATATTCTTTCTGGTGATAGTATTAAAGTAATAACGCAGAGAAAGCTCACTATCTGAGCCCGTACAGCTGATAATCTTGAACACATTTATTACTTTCCTGACTATCACCCCCAATAAAGGCTCTCATTCGTCTCCTTCTCCAAGCGGATAGGGTTCTTTTTTTATACTTGTTTTCTTTTTTTATAAACCCTAATAATACAATTATATTAACTTCATGAAGGCTTGGATTCTCTGATGTTCTGCAGCATGCTCAACAAACAAGAGCCCTCATGATTAATGAGTTTAACATAGTTTTCATGCTAGTGGGCAATCAGTAATACCTTCTCCCATTTAGTGAACATTTTGATTGATGCTGTAATGTAGGAGACGCTTTCGTAACATTCAACGATAGGCATATGTCCTCAGTCTACTGTAACTAATTGACTTTATACTAAGGTACTTTATGCATACTCTTTGTCTACTCTATGCATGCTTGTGAGACAGAATAAAGAAGGAATGCAAGATTCATTTTCACATCTCTCATCTTTCAGAAACTTCAAATGTATTCAGTCCTAGCTTCTTTTATACAAATGGAAAGCAGTTGGTCCTGAAATCAGTATGGGAGAATGTGTGGCAGCACTTGCATATGCTTTTGGCTCATGGTGAAATCTTTTAGATATTCTGCTGAGCTACAGGCAAAAAATCTGTTCTGCTGCCTCTCCTTTAAATTGCGTGTCATGTTGCATCACTAGAAATATTAGTCTTCTATAAAAATGAAGGTTGTGAAGACAGCAGGAGCAGTGTCGCTGTCCACTTATCTGCTTGTAATTGAGAATGTAAAGTCCAGTCAATAGATCATCATTAAGTCCATTCATGAGATCTCCAGGGTGACAAGTCCCTCAAGTATAGGAAAAACGAAATGAATGACTGTTTTGGACCAACTGAATTTAAATGATTATTCATAGTAAATCCAGCGCTCGGACACCACGCATTAGGTTGTATTTTGAAATCAGATACAATTCAGATGTTAACTTCATCAACAGTAATGTAAAGTGGTAAACCCATTTGGCAATTTGCTTTACTCAGCGCTGCTTGCTGTGATTAAATGAAGCAAGCGGATAGCTCATTAATTTGGCCGATTGTCCGTACTCCCCCTCAGTGTAGAATGCGACCTTCATTAATAACATTCAGTCCCTGTTCATAATAGCCTGTGCGTTAGTACGGGCGAGTCCTACCTCTGACAGTTCCAGTCTGAAGTGAATTATCATAGCCATGTATTTATAGCGGCACTCTCCAAACAGGAGCTGCCTGCTCGGGGCTGGCAGAGGCAGCGGCGGCAGCGGCGGCAGCCATTAGGATTCATCTCTCCGCCCCTGCGCTCTTCAGAGAACAAGAGAGACATCAGTCAGCCCCTGACCCGCTCCCCGCCGCACGAGCAGTGATTAGTGCTCCTGCCAGCCGCGAATCATTCTCATCTCAGGAGATTAGCATCTAAAAAGCTTGATTCATTCACATTTTTTAATAAATGCTGTCTTTTTTTCAGAGAGGCAGTCAGCAAGCTTGCAACATATGAGATTAAATTGTTATACTGCGCTCTTAGGTTCTAAAACCATGCTGGTTCTAATGGGTACACTCAAGGGTTCTTTAGTAAAGACAGTGGTCCTATCAAGAACCATGATCACTTACGGAACCATTTGTATGCTTAGTTGGTTCTTTGCTTGGTGAAATCTTGCTACAGACTGATAGAGAATGTGTTCTAAATAGAACCTTTTAGAAAAGAGTGTTACTGCTAATGTTATGATGTTGAGCTTAACAATATAATGTATAACAATATAATATAATGTAACCATATGTGACACATTCTCTATCAATCTGAAGAACTATTTCAATGTGCAAAGAAGCATTTCTGCATGCAAATGATTCTTTGAGTGTTCATGGTTATATATACAACCATTGTCTTTACTGAATGAACCCTTCAAGAGTCAGGCTGTTTTAGCAGTGGGCATCAAATCTCTACACATCTCATTTACAAAAATAGTTCTTTTAAAGGTTCTTTAGGAAACTAAATGTGGTTCTTCTATTGCAACACTCAACAACCTTTCTGACACATTTATTTTTAAAGGTGTGGATTATAGAGTCATATTGAAAACTTTGAACCCCCCAGTTCAGTCATGTCTTTTGAAAATATAGGTGACACATCCTCTATAGAAAACACACTGAAATATTTTGGTTTCCTGCACATTTCAAGCCATCATACAAACCTAATTCCAAAAAAGCTGGGACAGTGAGTGGAATGCCAATAAAAACAGAAAGCAGCGATACGAAGATTCAGTTTGACCTTTATTAAATTGAAAACAGTACAAAACCATGATATTTAATGTTTTACTTTCTGAACTTTTTTTTGTAAATATAGACTCATTGCAAATATCAGAAACATGTTCCTGAAAAAACTTGGACAGCAGCATATTTGCCAATTTTATTACATGGCCTTTCCTTTCAGTATTTAATAAACACTTGGGGAGTGAAGACAGTAATTGAATCAGTTTAGAAGGCGGATTTTTTCTTGTCATTTTTTACTTATTTAGCTACACAACCATGCAGGTCTTTTATTGTCATCTTTTGCTTTTCATGATGCACCACACGTTTTCAACAAAAGACAGGCAGACCAGTCTAGCACCCACAATCTTTGATGCAGGCTGTTGTAACACCTATGGAATGTTTCTTGGCATTGTCATATGGAAATAACTATGGATGTCCCTGAAAAAGACAGCGTCTAAAAGGCTGCGTATGTGTAATATATGTATAAGAATATATATATGGAATATTAAAAACATACTGATTTTAATGCAGTGTTGTGGAGCAATTGAACATCACAGGCATTCAATTGTGGTTTTTGGCCTTGCTTTTTATGCACAAACATAAATCTTTTGATAATATTATGCATTGTTGAGGGTAAAATACCTCATTTTTTTGCAGTCACTCATTAGGAGACATTGTCTTTAAAGAGTTGGCTGATGCATTTTTTGGCTAAGAGGTGAGCCTCATCGCTTATAAAGGACTGAGCTTTTCCTGTATACTCCTTTTATATGATTACATCACCTCTTTTAATATGTTTTCTGAACATTTAACAACATTGGTCTGAAACTACCATTCACAGTTATTGTGGAAGGTACAGGCATCAATTTTAGAATAGTCATATATTCACAAAATATGATACAATGATAAATATAATTTACAAAAGTAATTTAGAAAAGCAGTGAAGTTTACTATTTCTGTTTTAATACAGGTCAAAGTGGCTTTATAGATTGCTTCTTTCTGTTATTTGCATTTCACATATTGACCTATATTTTTTTGGAATTGTGTTTGTATTTATACATGCCTATCTACAGCAATTAAGCTCTACCCACTCACAATGAAGTCATAAGAAGAGGTTTAGCCTGGACTAGCACATTACAGCCAATCAGAGCTGAAGTTATTTACATATGTCAGTGTTAATGGCACAGTAATATGAACACCATGTTTAATTGTAAGTGAAAAATAGAGGTTGGAAAATGCTAGTCTAAAATTAATTCCGTATGCTTTTGGTACATACACCCACACAAATGTCATAAGTGGACCTCAGAGAGAAGAAAAATATCAAAAATGTAGGATCTGGGGCTTTTAAAATTGGCCCTTTGATGTGAGGCATACAGTAGATAGAATAAAGCAGATGTGTCACACAGCTTATTCTAACGAGGCACAAGGTAGACTACTCAAGGCACTGGTTGGCATCCCATTGCAGATGCTATCAACACTTACTGGAAGCTCACTGGGTTTGATTTAGCTTTCACGAGAAAAGAAGGAACGGCTTCATGTCACTTCTTCTGCCTCATTTCAAACCGAGAGTCAGCTTGTAATTCAGTGAACCAATTTGAATTACCTTCCCTTCTTCCTCCCGCCATTTTCTTTTGGGTCAAAGTCAATTCCAAGGAGTCTGTAGCTGCAAAAATGACCATGATTTGACATTGAATTTACTTTGAGGTGCAGCATACATTATGTGTGCACTGTTAAGTGACTCCATGTTCTCATTAATTTAACAGGTCAAGTGCCTGCACTCTGGAGAAGCTTTTAAAACCTTAACGACATATTTGTTTTAGAATTCTTGGAACGCTGTATGATCATGGACAGTCAAGTGGCCTTGCATTTGACCGATTAAAGTTCTGCGTTTGCCAAGAAAATATTTAGATTTGCCAAGAAAGCACTGCAACTGCATAATTGAGGAAGAAAAATGGTGAAACAAAAGAAATTCAGGGCCAGCAAGCATCACATCCATCTTTTCTTTCTGAGCTTGTAGTCATTGCCCTTCATATCTGCAGACACTACTTTGTGGTTAATTGGGGTGAGGGGAGAGAAAAGAATAGGCTCATTCAGTGGGCTCTGAGGCTCTTTGTGAGCAGAGTTTGCATGCATTTATTCTGACTTTATCCTCACATGTGTCCTACCAGTGAGAGTGCTCTTGAGTACGTTTCATCTCATATCTGTACTTCCATTGTTATCAATTCAGAAGGCTTTTGTGTTGAAAGGAGACATTTCACAAGCTTCAGCATTCACTTTAGTTATGCTAAGAGCAGAGACAGCTTGGTGTAGATTGCTTTCTAGTCTGGAACCAAACTAGCATTTTTGCATCCTGTACTTTCTTTAAATAAAGGTGCCAGAATAGTTATTTGGAGTGATGCCATGAGAGAAGCATTTTTGGTTTCCTTGGGAACATTTAAATGGTTTTGGGAGTTTAAAGAGGCTCTACATAACGTAACCATTCTACACAAATAAAAATTGTTTTCTGAGAACTGTATGTCCAAGCCAAGACCTACAGTACTGTGCAAAAGTCAGAGACCACCATTCATTTATTTACTTTCCACTCAAAATGGCCATGATGTAATTTTTTTTTCAGTGTGAAAAAATGCAGGAAACATATATTTAACCAAAAAAATGCACAAAAATACTCACTCGATACAAGATCAATCTTATCAGTATTTAAGCCCTTAAATGGCCAGGGGCCACCGGCAGGGCCAAACTTTTAACACACACTTCTATACCCTTGGAATAGCTCTGCCAGTTTGCACTGAAGTCCATGTAGTTACTGAATAAGATGTCTTAATGTGCTTTAAGCCTCAGATTTTTAGGGTTGTCCACTCTTTACTTTTGTCCACTCTATTACCATGTTAACGCTTCCAGTCTTCTAATCTAAAACCAACCAGTTATAGCTGTGTCCTCCCAAAAAAAGCTGCTCCCAAACACTGACATTATGTTCACCTTCAAAGAGACTCTAACATTCATACAAGCAACTACTCGCTCACCTTAGCTGCCTTCAAATTTCTTTCTCCTGTGTGTCTAAAATAGCTAAAGGAGATGCTTCTGAGGTGATTTGATATGAAATGATCTGCTTGTAAAAGGAAGGGAAAAGTCAGATGAAAACATGACGTTCCCAAACTGTACTTAAATAAAATATATGTTTTAATAAATGAAAATGTATCTATAGATTAATAAAAGATACAGAAAATGCGATACAACTGTAAAAGACCTGGTAGACCACCCAAACTGTCACTATCAGACAGTGCTTTGGGAGGGAGGAGCCAATTAAGCTCCACTCTTGCTTCAGATCTGAAAAATCCACAGGTGTGTCATATAATGAAGGCAGGGTGGAACAAATCAAATACTGGGAAAATTGGGTTTGTTGAGTTGAGGCTTCTGTGTGATTTTCTGTTATATATATATATATATATATACAGTGCCCTCCATAATTATTGGCACCCCTGGTTAAGATGTGTCAAAAGCCTTAAAATAAATTCAGTTTTTATTGTGGAAACATACTGTCACACTGAAAATTGTAGAAAAATGTAACCTTTAACTCAAGTAGAGTTTTAGGGGGAAAATAAAATCACTGACTAAGAAATAATTTTTCTTCATAAAATCACCTGTTCCACAATTATTGGCACCCCTAACAATTCTTAGGAAATAAATGTAATTAAAGAATTTCTGTCACTTCTACAGTAGTTTACGAAGTTAATCAAAGTATGTAGGAACATTTAATTAGCAATTCACAACTTCCTGTTTCCCTGGGGTATAATTATGACGTGACACAGAGGCCATTTCTCTTCAACATGGGAAAGACAAAGGAACATAGCATTCAAGTAAGGCAGATGTGTGTTGACCTTCACAGGTCAGGCAATGGCTACAAGAAAATAGCCACTCACCTACACCTGTCCGTATCTACTGTCAGAGGAATTATTAAGAAGTTTAAAACAACTGGAACAGTGGTAAACAAGTCTGGACGAGGACGCAAGTTTATTTTGCCACCACGCACAGTGAGGAGGATGATAAGAGAAATAAAAAGTTCTCCAAAGCTCACTGTTACGGAACTGCAACAAATGGTAGCATCTTGGGGTCACGAAGTCTCCAAAACAACCATCAGACGCTATCTACACGCCAACAAGCTGTTTGGGAGGCATGCACGGAAAAAACCTTTTCTCACTCACAATCATAAACGTAAACGTTTGGAGTTTGCTAAGCAGTACTGGGACTTCAACTGGGACCGTGTGCTTTGGTCAGATGAAACAAAGATAGAGCTTTTTGGCAACAAATGCTGTAAGTGGGTCTGGCGTAACACAAGAGCTGAGTATGCAGAAAAGCACCTCATGCCCACTGTGAAATACGGGGGAGGATCAGTGATGCTGTGGGCCTGCTTTTCTTCCAAAGGCCCAGGGAACCTTGTTAGGGTGCATGGCATCATGAATGCTTTGAAATACCAGGACATTTTAAAACAAAATCTGGTGGCTTCTGCCCGAAAGCTGAAGATGGGTCGTCACTGGGTCTTTCAGCAAGATAATGACCCTAAACATATGGCAAGATCTACACAGAAATGGTTGACCACACACAGAATCAAGCTCCTCCCATGGCCATCTCAGTCCCCAGACCTTAACCCCATTGAAAACCTGTGGGGTGAGCTGAAGAGGAGAGTGCAGAGGAGAGGACCCAGGTCGCTGGATGATTTAGAGAGATTGTGCAAAGAGGAATGGTCGAAGATACCTCTTTCTGTGTTCTCCCATCTTGTGAAACATTATAGGAGAAGATTAGGTGCTGTTTTGTTGGCAAAGGGGGGTTGTACAAAGTATTAATATCAGGGGTGCTAATAATTGTGGCACACATTATTTGATGTTAAACAATTATTTCTTAATGTGGGATTTTTTTCCTACTGAATAAATGCACTTGAGATAAAGGTTGGATTTTGCTCTTTTTTCCATCGTGGTCCTATATTATTTAAAAAATCCCTCAATTTATTAGAAGCTAAAGAACACATCTTAACCAGGGGTGCCAATAATTATGGAGGGCACTGTATATATATATATATATATATATATATATATATATATATATATCAATAATGACTTTAGAATTTCTTTTCTTGTGCTGAAAAACAAATAACTAAATGGCTGGAAATTAAATAAATGAAAGGTGATGTCTCACTTACTTACTCGCAAAATATTGTATTTAAGGATTTATTTTAGAATGTGAACTGCCTGGCCACACCACTGCAAACCGTGACAGGAAACAGCAGGCCCATTCAAGCATAAAGACCCCTAACCCATTTTTTAATTTGCAGTAATATGCACATCAATTTTTTTGTATGGGGACTTACACTTTTACATCATTTTGCATCAGCCATAATGTTCTTTCTTTGCATTGTAGGAAGAATAGCCTGTGCTATTTAATGATTGGTCAACCTCCAGAGAACACTGACCCACTTAAATGGAAAATAATTAGCTGCCATGCTATTCACACACCCCAGTCAAATTAACACAGAACATTTTCTGCAGATAATCACACATGTCCTTTTCCTTGTTAGCTCAGTTAGACACCAGAGAAACAGCTCGACACGTCATCTGTGAGCCTAATAATACAGACAGCATACAGTTTGTGCTAATTATTCAGATGAATTTAAAATAAGGGACAGCTAACACCTTAGCTAACACCTTAGTTTTACCTCAAGTCAGTACATTTTGTTGAAGAATGAAACTGCAAGAAAATCTGGAAGTGACTCACCATAGAAACTTCCATTCTCTTCATTCGATATTGGTATGCAGCTTGAGAACAAACTGTTATTGCACCATTCTTATTACGTATGAATTTGTGCATGATTCTTGCTGTCGTGTTGTTTCAGAAGCCTTCAAACTATGCAAAGTATTTCACTGACAAATAATAAACAACTCCAGAAATGTTAGTTATTGTTAGTGCAGTCATATACAGTTGTTTCAGAGCCAGAAGAAAGTGTGCATAAGTGTTAGCATTCCAACATATAGAGCTAAGGTAGGGCAGAAATATGCATCAGACTTGGAAACTCAGACAACAGGAAACTCAGCTGAAATTGTAGATAGCCTAAAACTGGCATGTTTGTGTTGCTTGGATTCTGTATTCCAGCACATTTTATTAGAAATAAAACAATTACTGTGTTGAAGTGCAGAAAATCAGGTAACACTTTCTATGAATTTTGTGTTTGTAGGCATCTATAAACACATTTATAACATGGTATAATGCATTCATAAGGCATGATAAACATGGTTATAAATATTTATAAAAATGAATTACACTGAATTACATGTTATAGCCATGTTTATTATACATTATGAATTGTTAATATAGTGCATTATAAGTAGTGTTAATGACATGTTATACTAGTCAGTCCCAGCCTGGAGAGCATAAAGACAGATACAAAGTTTATTTACACCCTGAGATTTCCAGTATTTTATTTGAGTCTAAAATCACTGTGGAATGAAGGCCTGGAGATGGAGAGGCGGAATTGTAGAGTGCTGACATTGTAGTTTGTTCTCTCACTGGTTCTAATGTCAAACGCTATAGCCCGTCACTCTGTAACACCACTACACTACAGTACAGTAATGCTAATTTCTGCCAGCGTTCTATTGGATGTGTAGTGTTAAGTTAGCGTCAAGTTAACAGTGATGTACATTGACATTCCCACATTGGGTAAAACACTGATGGCAGCAGTAGTTCAACTGACATTTGAAACCTGTAATGTGCTTTAATGTGTATCTTAAATCCTTCAGTAAATACTTCAAGTTGAAGCCTCACTCTTAACACTGGAGGAGGCTTTAGTACAGTATGCTTCACTTTGCTTAGAGCAGATAAATACAACTTATGAGTTCTTATAATATTATAGTTCTTATAATTTGTGATGAATAGTACTTATAATGCATTATGTTAACAATTCATAATGCCTAAAAGCACGGCTATAACATGCAATGCATTTTTATGAATATTAATAGCCATGTTTATGATGTCTTATGAATGCATTATAATGTGTTATGAATGTGTTTATAGATGCTTATAGATTTACAAATGTGACATTCATAGAAAGTGTTACCAAAATCAGCTTTAAGTTGAGGATGTGTAAATCACCATAGTTTGTCTATTATAGGTTCAACCAAAGTTTCAGAAACAGAAAGATTATATCTTGTTAAAAAGTACATGGAACTCTAGAGTTCTGGCAAGATCTAATGGACTGAAGAGGCAAAGATAAATATGAATCAAAAATGAACACATGAAAAAAAAATAAGAGCTGCTCAATATCGAAAGCAAATCATCTCATCTGTGAAACATGGTAGCGTGAGCATGTGGATTCCAGTGGAACCAGAACACTAATGTTGATTGATGATGTGACTGACAGCAACATCAGAAGCAGTATGAATTCTGATGTGTACAGAAGCATCTTAACTATTCAGATCCAAGCATATTCCTCAGCAGGTCGTGCTTCATCGTGTAGCAAGAAAATGACCAGAATCATGCTGTTAAAGCAATTAAAGAGTTTTTTCAAGGGTCAAACAGTGGAATGTTCTTTACTGGCTAAATCAATCATCTGACTCAAACCCCACTGTGCATGCATTTCACTTACTGTATAACAAAACACCTCAGAAACAAGCAGGAATGACAAAACCTGCATTAAATGGCTGATAAAGCATCACTAGGAAAGTCTGGTGGTATCTGTGGGTCACAGACTTCAGGTAGTTATCAGTTACAAGCCAATTTCACCCAAGTACTAAACGTTCACGCGTTATTTAAGATTATGTTAATTTATCAAATTGCTTAATGAGATGCAAATGATACTATAAATACTTTCAAAATTAAAGCTGACATTCGGCACTTCAGCATCATCATCTGTGCATCATTTATAATCCAGACTGTTGAGGTAAAGAGTCAAAACCGTAAAACAAAAATCTTGAATCAGAAATTGGCAGACATCTACAAGCAAACCAACTAATAAGACCTGATTATCTCCATAGAGCATTGAAGATAAAGAACATGCAGACCAGATATTAAGGTTATGATATTCACTTTACAATGTCACAACAGAAAAATACAGAAAATTACTGCATCAACAACTAATAATACAATTTTTCAGCATTTAGTATGTCCACTTTCTCTTTATTACAGTTTCTGTTCTTTTCAAGAGACTTGCTTTCAGCTCTTCAAAGATATCTGCAGGGATATTTTTTACACCTCCAAAGTTCAGTTTTAGAAGTTGGTTGCATTTTCTGCTTCTCACATTCCAAATAATCCCAAATACATTGAGTGATGCTGAGGTCACTAATTATAGTGAGGCCACTTCCATCCTTCCAATCTTAAAATCAAAGAGTTACAGCTCCCAAAAGTGTATGAGAGATTCTGTCATAGAACTACCCAAACACACCTGAGATGCCATCAAATTTCATACTGAAAAGGCTAAAGTGATATTTCTAAGAAGATTATCCACTTGCAAATGGAAGGGGAAAGTCAATGGAAAAAAGTGAGTAAGTTTACAGAACTAAAGTTTGATAAGCCATAAAAAAACAGAGAAATTATGACTTCTTACAACTGTGCAAGACCTAGTAGACCACCTAAACTGTCCATCTCAGATAAACTGTATTGCTTTCATTTAGAAAATCAAGAAAGTCAAGCTCTGCTCTTACTTCAGATCTGAGAAACTCCACAGGTGTTTCTGTCCTTCCTTTCACTGTCCAAGGCAACTTAATGTTGTGGGTCTGAAAGCATGTGCAGCTGTCATTAATGAGAAAAGAAATACACATAATAGAAGATAATTTGCAAGAGAACGCTGAAAATGGACAGCTGAGGTTCAGAGCCAATCAGCCTTCCTTATGCACGTTGCACAGGGACCACAAATTACACAAGGCCCTCGTCTCCCCTTCATGTTAAAGATGAGAGGATGTAGCATAACTATCCATCTGGTCACAAAAAAGAGAAAAAAACACCCTGAGAGAGAAGTGCAGGAACAGCAATCATGTCAACATGTGTCCTTCCCTCTGATTTTGATGTTGGTGAATAACAACAAAGTGAAAGTGAAATACAACCATCCATGTAGATGTAGTTGAACTTCAGTCTTAAAAAATGACTCATAATATTCTAAAATTGAAAGATTGGCATTGATTAGTTATCTTTTGATGCAGATTAAGACAATGGACTGTCCTTTCTTTCTCACTGGTTCTGTAACTTTCACAGAACAAGTTATATTTTCACATGCATTCACCTGTCTTCCTGTCTTTATATAAACATAGCGTAGAAAATGACTGCTGAACGCATTTTAGGCTAGCGAACACCTTTTACTTTGTGCTAAATCACAGCTTTTGTCTTCGGGATTATCTGCTTGAAGCAGTCCAGTGTTTCTCTTTTGTAGATACGTAGCTTTCTAATGAGATTGTTGACCCTTCAACCTGTGCATTTCTTCCATATATTTGATGATTTTATTCCCCAGTTCTTCATCTTTTTCAGCTCTCTAGACACACAAACATATGGTAATTGACCGCGCACTTTTGACACGCTGTATTTGAAATCTTAAAGTAAGAAAACTGCTCTTTGTCTTCTCTTTCTTCTACAGAAATGTTGAAAGAATTGAACCAGCAGCGGCGAGCGAAAGAATTTACAGACCTGAACATAATTGTTGAAGGCAAAGAATTTGAAGTCCATCAAAATGTTCTAGCTTCCTGCAGCTTGTATTTCAAGGACATGGTTAAAAGGTTTGCCTCTCTCCTGTTGTTGATCCACTCTGTTCTTTTCGTAGGGCGCATTTGTGTGGCTTTCTTTACCTTCCCCTTCTCTTGCAGGTGTGAAGACAGAGGTTCCTATCACAGGGCCAGTAGCCATTCCTTCTGTCCCTCAAATGAATGTATTTCATTGTTGAAAAAGGTCAACACTTATCCTGCCCTTTCATCTCCACGGACTAAACGAGCAAATTTACATTTTAATGGGCAAAAAAAAGTTCCATGACTGGGGATTTTCTTTTTAAATGTATTGTAAATGTCAGAACAAAATGGAGGAGATTTTGAGCAATGCGTCAGGCATATCAGATCAGCTCTTCACTCTGCCTCTCCCGTTCAAGTGTTTGGAGGTGTAGTGCTAGCTGTCCTGATTCATTGGTTACCTGCTGTGCTTCAGTGCATATCTCTCTGGGAGCCTGCATGCCAATAATTCATAGATCCACACAGAGCCTGTGGTAAGAATAAGCACAACTTTAATACGAAACATTTTCTCCTCATGTTTTGTGAAATATTCTTTTGTTCGAGCTTTAGGAGAAAACTGGAAATGTCCTTGTTTGGTTTCACGTCTCACAGCTTTTGGTTTGAAACTTAGCATCTTCGCCTTGTCTGTGAATTTTAGTAAATTTGTACATTAGGTATTGCATGCAAGCAATGACTTCATACACTGTCAAGTATATCAAAAGGTATACAGACGTCCCATCCAGTCAGTGGATTCAGTCACGTTTAGGCCATATATGATTTTGGTCCTATCAGTCATTTCTCAGATTTTTAAAGAAATACTTGTCTTTTTAAACTGTAGTTATAAAAGTGTCCAAAATGAACAATTTGTAGTATTCAATTAGTATATTGTCCAAAGAAAAACAAGTGTCTTTAAAATGGTAAGTTTACAGGACAGGACAAAAATGTTCTTTACTTTCAATGGTAGTTAATGTAAAATGTTTTGGAGCATTTTTATTGGTCCATTCATCATAATATTTTCAAACAATTTAAAGGACATCTTCCATGCTCAAATGATGTAGACAAATTGGCAAAAATATGGGGATACATGTGTTTCTTTGGACAGCAATGATATCCAAACATGTCTATTTCTACTGTACTGATGACAACATGTTTTCTGAGATCTCGCTGGGTAGTGCAGTTTTAGGCCCATTCTTTTAATCACTTCTCTCAACATTCAGAACCAGTCTCGGCTTCTAGAATATCTGCATTCACATTTATGAACTTTTACAAATTCATTCCCATCACTGTGTGAAGTTTATAGACAGATGTCTTAATATATTGCTCATAACTGGAGTTATGCTATCTTATGACCTGAACAGCATGAAGTGTTTTCTTGATGAAATGATAAAACAGTCCACTCTGTAAAATCCTTTCTCTGGAGTGTGTGTTCACAATAAGATAAAATTTCAATTTTGACATTATTTAAAAGCTAAATTGTTTAAACATGCAAATGTATGTGTTTTTCAATAGATAACATCTAATGTACATATTTAAATGTAATTTTTTGCAGGGCTAATAGAAAAATACAAATATAACATATGTAGGAGCGTTTCAAATATAATTTCAAATATTCATTGTAATATCTGTTGTTGTTTTTTTAATATAAAATGTCTTTACCCTGTCCCGAAGTAGTGTCTCACCTTGAAGGGTCCATATTATGGAAAAACAACTTTTCCTCACTTGTTTATTTGAAAGAGTTTGATGTAGCATATAAACACTGCTAAAGTTTTAAAATATACCATTCATATCACCAGCCCATGCAGTCCATATAAGGAAATTAAGCTACAAAAAGAACCTATTTCGACTTTACTGTTTCAGTGATGTCATGAAAACCAACACATTTCCACACATTCAGCCTACAGCAATTTAGCTCTGCTCATTCATGCTGAAATTATACGGAGTGTTTCAGCCTAGACTGGTTGAAAAATGGTCATATAAAAATGACTTATGACTGATTTTGGTACATAAACCCACACAAATATATGAATTTTATAAATTAATAGTACAAGAAAAGGTAGGATATGGGCCCTTAAATGTGCACTGATTACTGACAGTCTTCGTGGTGCCCAAGGTCACCATATCTAAAGTTAGCAACAACTAAAAGGTATAAAGCCCCCCCGCGCCCGCCCCCCGCAGTGGAGCTGCGTTCTCTGGAGTTATGAGTTAGAGTAAACTAATCATCCCACATAATACCTAACCTAACTAATGCTCTTGTGGTTGAATGCAATCATATCTTCACAGCACTGTTCCAAAATTAGTGCAAACCCTTCCCAGAAGTGTAGAGGCAAAGAGTGACCAAACTCCCTATTAATACCCCTAATTCCAGAAGAAACTTGTCTGTGTATTTTTGGACATATAGTGCATGTTGAGGCATGTTACTTTGTTATGCATCAACACCTCCTTCTCCGTAAAAAGCCATCTCTGCAGTGGCATATGAAGTGCAGTGCAGATGAAGTGATTAGATGAATGATGCCGCTTTGTATCCATCAGCAGTGCCAAACAGACATGCACAATAAATGAAGCACGGCACCTAGTCTGCAGAGACTGAGGGAACCTTTTCTGAACTCCGCGATGCAGAGATGCCTCCACTGATATTAGTTTCTTAAGATGAAAAGCTTTTAGAGGTGAAAGAGATATTGATTGTAAAAATGTCATTTTGTGATCTTTGGGATATGTGATAAATGCCATGTGTTGCTCCTAAAACATGCACTCCAAGACATGTGAGAAAGGAGAGGGAATGAAAAGATTAAGTAAAAGCTTGATGTGCTCAGAGAATGAATGACAGCCTTAAAAAAAGAAGCAGAAAAACCTGCGAGGTAGCACTTTCTAATCCTCTTTTCTGTTATCTAAATGAATATTTGTGCTTTTTTCCATTTTCCATAGTGAATACACATTGAATTAACAATCTAAATGCCGATTTGTATGCTTCATCAAATGCATACATTCCAGTAATTCTGAAGTTGTGGTTAGCTGTTGATTCCAAGGTTAAAGAAGCAAGCCCAGTGTATCACGCCATTAACTTGTGCAATGTAACACTAGGGTGGAGAATGTTAATACTGGTACATTTACATTCATCCGTGCGAGCCCAATCTCTATAATGCCCTTATTACGCATCATACAAGATGCAGTGAAGCCTCAAGGACAAATTTAAAGTGGAACTTTGGCCCTTTAGATTGTGAATTTGGTCTGGGCCTTGCTATACTATCTTGCGAGCAGCAGCTTTGAAAATTGCATTAGGAGCAATAAAAGTGAGTGTAGATTTGACTCTGTTCTCAGTGGAGCACAAAATGTGCTGATACACTTCTCAAAGCTATTTGAGTTCCACTGCCGCTGGAAGGTGGAGGAGGAATAGGTTTAGCCTTAAAACATAGTTTTCACCCAGAATATACTGAGCACTTAAACGACAATGATTGCTGAAAGCAGAGGTTGCTGTATATTCCCCTGGCAGACGATGAGAATACATCAGTGTCATGCTCTTACTTTGTACCGGAGATCGCAAACCGATGACTGACTTTAACCATAGATTGTCTGTGATTCATGTAAGTTAGCAGACGTTTTGAGACTGTATTGCAGTCATATGCAGACGTTTTAGTGGCTCTGATCAAATTGTTTTGTTGAGTTTCTATGTGAATGTAAGTAAACATACTGACAGATTTAACATATTGATTAATAAAAACAAAACATGAAATGTGGCCTGTGCAACTGTGATGGCACATTTTATATTTTATGCAAAATAAATAAATAAATAAATAAAAAGTCCTATAAAAGCAGTCAAAATAAATGCTTTGTTAACACCTCATACCTCAGGCAATGGCACATCAGTGGCATATATGACAATAAAACTCTTGAATCTTGAATCGGTTGTGTTAGACTTGCAATTATCTACCCTGGTTTATGGGCCAATGCAAGCATCTACACTAATTTGTGTTTTATACACTCTAAAAACACCTTTGATGAGTGTTGCAGTGGACACTTCTTTAAAGGAATAAAGCAGCATTTTCTAATTAACTAATTTCTATCTGCTGCATATGTAGCAAATAGCTGCTGTTGGAAGAAAACCATGTCATCTCCATTTTTGTCATTTTATGGTTGTTGGCATAATTTGTAAATCCCTGTCACCCTTTACATTGTGTGTACATTTCATGATGAATGGCCCAAAATGACTTGAAAAAAATTCTGGTTCCATTGACTCACATTAAAATTACCATTTTGGAGATGCAAGGTTTTCGTCCAACAGCAGTGATGTGGTTGATTACCATCGACAATAATTTCTATCTTTATTTAAGCTGTAAAATGGTCAAAAGTCAGATCCGCTGGAAGTTTTATATCAACCTTCTGCATAGATAATCCTTTTTCAGTCCCACACCAGGGAATTTCACAGTGCTACAGCAGCAAATGGATAGCAAGGCACTCAAGAAGACAAGAAACAAGAAGATAACAATTTAGCTTTATTTAATTATTTAACAAGGTTAATAGCTTTTATAGTCAAAAAAGTTCTGCGTAACTTAATTTAGTCAGAAGTTTTTTTTTGAAAAAGCACAATTTTAGTACTGCATCTTAGGTGAAGTAAACAACTTATTTAAAAAAAATTCAACTCATTGTAACGACTAGCGAGGAGGCGGATGCATATGCGGAGATAAGCGAGATTTATTAAGGGCAAATCCAAAATCAGGGTCGAGACAGTCCAGGGTCATAGAGCCAATACGGATAGATCGGGGGGCCGACATGACAAATCAAAATCAAACAAAAAGTACAAACAGAACATCCAACATAGCATATAACACCAACAAAGCAGACAAAGATTCAAACAACACAGACAGAGATTCAAGCAACAAAGACCAACAAACACAAGGGGCAAACACAGGGCTTAAATACACAGGGAAATCGAGGGACAGGTGGAAAACAGGTGGAGACAATCAGGGGCAGAGTCATGAAAGGAGGAGGCTAAACCAAAACAAAATGCACATGGGCTAAACCAAAACATGAATACATGGACAGGACTGGGAGGGGCCAATCGTGACACTCATTTAAAAAAAAAAAAAAAAGAAAGAACATTGAAAGTTAAAATTGCTTAAATTTCTTGTTGGCTTTTTACTCATCCCTTCAACCAATTTACTAATTCTTTTATTTTTTCCCCAAAAAATGTTAAACTCTGCAAATAAATTCAAATGCACTAAAAATTGAGTGCACTAAAATATATTTGTTTGTTCTCTGTAGTGAGTGTGTTAACTTATGTTTCCTTAGAAAATCAGCAGTGTTATTTCAGACTTTTGCATGCTACTGCATATATATATATATTCCATGAAGTCTGACATCTGGCTAAGCTCTAGGCCTAAGCTCTTTCTGTTCCGTCACTAGATGATGTTCAGAGGTCGATTTCTATACTGTCATTAACTCATGATTGGCTATTGTTCTCTGTTTTTAAATGAGGCTTTTGCGATGCTGACAGCAAATGTATAATTCGCAAAGCTAAGCCAATCCACTGAGGACATCTCATCATGTATTCACAAGAAAACATTGACATGCCATTTTACATCTGACGGAGCCTTCGACTGAGCAAAAAGTCAGACACTAGGCACAGTTTCTGCTTGATTATGTACTTGTTCGCACTCAAGTCGTGTATCTCCAAAGGTTGTCTTAACAATTTTGATCTTTTTGAAGATGTTCCATGTCAAGCATATCAAATTTGAACAAAATATTGATCTTTTTTTGAATGATGCATGCAATGGGCTGCAATCACCACTTGGTATCAGAGGTCCTGCAGGCCTATGAGGGCGTATCAAGCCTCACTTTGAAAAGAGAGCTGGTCATTCATTGTCTGCTCGTCCATCATTTATTGCACGTAAATGGAGCATGTTTATCTAATCATCTGTAAAGAGCACCTGCTGTGTTTGTCCTGCTCAGAGAAAAGCTGTATTAAAAAGCAAATCACCTCTTTAGCAAATCATCCGTACAATATGCAGATACAATCTATTTAGAGCCTGTTTTATGATGAAGTGATAAAGATATGAGAGGTAGCCCTGCATTATAAAAAGCACATTCCTCCAGAGATCCTGTTTCATTCGTTTTTTTCATTGTTGTGCTTTTTTTAATGAATATTTACTCTGTGCCTCTGGCAGTCCATCCATCATGAGCTCTGGCTATAAGGAAATAATCAGAGTATATGAGGGGAAGTCTGAGGTTGCAACACAGAGTGAATATAGTTACTCCTACACTCCACTCTAGCATAATAGGTATTTATGCATGTTGCCTGTCTGTCCTTTCATGAAAATACATAAAGCACATACATTTTATGCAGCTATAGTAGGATGTTCCCTCAAATTTGCCATTGCAGAAACATCGAGTATAAATAAGCAAAGCATGCATATTTTTGGGTTTCACACCAGATTAAATTACCCCTTTTTCAATTAAGGGTTAACCAGCTTCCACTCACTGTTTCTGTTTATTTCACTTGTGAAAAATGGGAGTTGTTTTGCGATTATCATTCAGTATCCCCTGTAACCTGACTGTGATTCCTCTACTTTGACAGTCCGATAATGATTATGCTTATAGTCAGTGCAGGAGAAGAATGGTACATTTGCAGATCCATATATTTGAGAGCCAAATTATTGTTTGCACTGCTAAAAAGAACAAAACTGTTTTCCAAACATGCAGTGTTTATAGAGCGACTGCGTTCATTAAGCCATCAATTCATATTCCGCTAAGCGAATGACTGATCGTACAAAGGAGTCTGCTGACTTTTACTAATTTGATTTCTTTTTCCGTTCTTTCTTTCTCTCACGCACATCCTCACACCTCACTCGACTTGTCGGTTGCTTCTGCAGTTTCTTTTGTACTGTTTCTACTCCTGCACTTACAGCTGACAGCTATAAACTGCATTTTGGGTTTTTTTTTTTTTTTTTTTTTTTTTTTTTTCTTTTCAGGAGTAACATTCTTGATTTTCCAGCCACTTCCAGTGATTTACCCCTCACCTCATACTGTACCTTTGGCTTTTTCCCCCCAAGTCAGGCTTATATGACGACTAATATATCAGTTCATACGCAGGCCATGCTCGACTTTGTTTTGGCAGCAGCTGAAAGCTTTTGAGACTTAAGCCCAGGTCCCAGTCATGGAATGGTCCCTCCACACATGAAGGATGGCTGCTGGCTCCCTGTGGCAGGACTGACTCTCCACCCCTCTCCTTCCCTGCTCTCATCACTCTCCATCTGTCTGTCTATCCTCATGCAAGACTTGTATATCTAACTGTCTGTCCATCCGTCTTCATATATATGCAATGAAAATAAATTCATTTGTTACCCATGCATGGAAATGCAGACCTCAGACCGCAGGCAGTGGCACATCAGTTTTGTTCGACTTGCAAGCATCTATACTGATTTTCAGGCCAGTGCAAACATCTACAGTGATTTATGTTTTGTACTCACTAGAAATATAAAGGTGCCAAAAAAGATTCTTTAGAGCAATGCATTAGAAAAAGCACCTTTTTCTCATTTGGTTTCAACTAAATGGGTTCAGCTGATGCTTCTTTAAAGACATGCTCCAGCATTTGCAACTTATCTCTATCTGCTGCTAGTATCTGGTTACAATGGACAATAGTTTAGACAAAATTCCATGTATTTATATTGTGAAAAGTCAGGATTTCAGCTTGAAATCTTAAGTCTACTTTCTGCGCAGCTTTTATTTTCTCAACTTAGTTCTTTTTTTAGCGCTTAAGTCAACAATGCATAACTCCTTATAAACTGAAATTGCTTGCATTTCTTTTTTAGTGATTGCTGATAGGGGTGTCTGCCTCCACTTAAACTCCTGACCATGGCAGGTCTGTGTGACATCAACGAACACATGACCTCTTGATGATTAGGAAAGTAATAATGGTACCAGCCAGAAGCCACAAAGTTGTTGAAATTCCTGCCCAAAAAGAATGAAAATGTGAATTAACTCTAGTTAATATAGTTCCTCATAGTACCCCCTAAAAAGGTGAATTAACTGTATTTTAAATTGTTCCTCATGCATCGTTTAATTTAGTCTTTCTTTACTTTCATGCCCTCAGAGTGGCGTGGCTCTTTATAGATTATGAGTTCCAATCCCAGTAATGCCACAGCCCTCTCAACACTCATTTTTTTTCTGAGTAAGCTCAAATTAAACTGTAAACTTAAAGACTTTACTTAGATGTTGTACTAAAAATTCTAAGTTAGGAGAACTTTTGACTTGTGCAGAAGGTTGACTTCACATTTCAAATTGAACTGACTTGAAGATCATTAACTGCAACCTCACTTCCCATTGGCTTCATTTATAAGTGTTTTTATGAGTTGACAGGTGTCTGTAGCATTAATAAAAGAGCAGATAAAGATGAAGTAAAAAAAAAAATGCCGGAGCATTTCTTTAAACCTTCCATTGAAAGCTTCTTTAGGGAACGAAAGGCAGTTCTTCTATCACATTGCTCCAAAGAACCCATTTGACACTTTCATTTTTAAGAATGTATGTGCTTGCAAAGAAAGAATATGGGAAGTAAGTGCAAACGAAAAGGCATTACAGCGATTTTCATGTCATTGCCAAGTGTGTCTGCACCAGGTATCTAGCTGGCATTATGGTTTTTGTTAGCCACATGGCCTTTCATTAGTGTGTCACCATTGTGAGCTTTTTTGTTTGAGGAGGCTGTTTTGGAGGAGCTCTGTCTCACAGCACTCACCCAGTTAATGGAAGGTTATAGTTTTAGACCTTCACCTGGAATTCATGAACACTTCTCCCAAAACAGTGGATCTCAGGCTTGCAGAGCCTTCGCCTGCCACTCAGCTCTAACGAGATGTACTTACACCTATGGGCTTTTCCTAAACGAGCTGCTGCTCGATTAACCTGGCCATCCAGCCTGCACTTCCCATATGCCTGTACATATATATGTATTATGCATGAAGATGCATAATGACCAATTCAGGTTTTCCCCTCAAGCTCTGCCACACTTCTCAGAGACAAGCCCACACTTTTCACTGAAAACTCTCAAGAGTTTATATTTCCAAAAAATAGGTCATTTAGAATCTGACTGCATGGCAGCTTTTAATCATTGCTCCCCTAACTCATCCCCCTTAACAGTGTCCTGCTGCTGTCTCCAGGTTGGCCGGAGAGAACAGGAATGGTGAAAAGATGCAGATGACTATGAACAACATCAGCGCTGAGGTTCTGGAGCTGCTGCTGGAGTTTGTCTACACCGGCTCCCTCATCATAGACTCAGCCAATGCCAAAACTCTGCTGGAGGCGGCCAACAAGTTCCAGTTCAACACTTTCTGCAAGGTCTGCGTGTCTTTCCTGGGTAAGCAGCCACAGGGGCCAGTGTATCATGAGGTTTAATGTCATCTTCATGGGCAGTATACTCAGTGAATGCTCTTCTTCACACATGAACACATAAGAACTTAAGTGTCAAAGAGCCGTTTCAGCCTAAAACCACAGTATAATATATCATTTTTGTGTTATGCAGTGTTCTGAAGCGCATCGTTGTATCCTTCAACCTCTTCAGTTTGACAGAAATGACAACTTTATATTATTTTCAAGTTTCACATTCCAGCACACCTTACACAAATCATACAACCATTGGAAATCTCTATGGTTTTGTGGCCTCTAGCCAAGCCACTAATCTGTAAGCTAATAAATACAAACAAGCTATCATTAATGCAGTTCTTACTTGTCAAACAAAATTGTGCAGAAAACAGTGATTGTGTCTTTATTCAGTACTAAATGGACACCTTTTTTCTCAGAAAAGGAAGCCAAATTGAGGGACTGTATCTAGATAGCTACCTTGCAAGCTTTAGCTTTGGCTTTTGTCTTGTTGTCCTCCTCATCTGATGCGTCACATATGTCGTTTAAACAAAACCAAGTCCTTATAAACAAGCCTGCCCTTTTCTTACCAATCCACATATGCATTACTTGTTACTGTATATCCATTCGAGGAATCCCTCAACGTGGAGTCTTTTTCCCTGTTTTCCTTTCAAGAAATGGTGTGCAACTCAACAGGCTGTTGCGATTTTCTTTTCATTTCTACCTCACAGCAAAGTAGAGCCTCGTCTTCAACTAGAATAACCACAACCACCAACCTCCCCTTCACCCCTGCCTCTGCCCTTTCCAATGGGATTCCACAGCAAACACTGTTTCAGACATAAACAGAATAAATGTGCCATTATTGGATGCCAGGTTTACAGTGTTTCAGGTTTCCAAGCCCTAGATTGCTCAGGCAAGTAACCACCTGGTTTCAGTTTAAAGCAGCACTGTCTAATTTTTTGTTAAACCTGCAAGAAGTAGCATTAATGAGAAGGGAAAAAAGGAACACACTTAAATATGGTGTGCATGCACTGGTGCAAGTAATCATTTTAAGGTCTGAAGTACCAAGATGGATTTGGGTGTTTTTGGACCACATCATACATCTTTACATATGAATGTCACATGCACAGGCTCAAAAAGAAGGTCCAACTTAATGTTTAGGTCTCAAATGCTAAATCAACATTAGACTATGGAAGATACAATGAAAGTAGTAGATAATTTCCTCAAAGACACGTCCTTCCACTTGTTTTGACTAAGTTCTTTTCAAATACTCTTCCAACACCCTCGCAAAGGTCAGATTTATTCACATGTGATGGTCTTAAGCACAGCTCATGTTACAAAATGTTATTTCGTACCTTCCATGCTATTACATAGTTTCACCAGAGAGGTCACCAGATACCCCAAATCCAATATAGTGTTGCTTTAACTGATAATATGATGTGCCCTCTGGAGAAATGTTTGCATCCCGTTTGGGATATAAGACATCAATTCTTGGCTAAACTCTTGACAAGTAATGCAATGCCTAAGATAAGCATGTGTTTATTTCATGTCTCTGATGGGTCTATATGGGACACTTAACACTAAATTCCTGTGTCTTTGCTAAGTAAGCAAGATGATATTATCAATAAACCATCATACATTCACAAAGTGTAACTGGGCTAAGAACATGAATGTAAGCCCGTACCATCTGGATACATCTGGCTGCATCCTGGTTGGTGACTTTCCCTCCACAGCAGTCCAGTTCAAACATCAGACCACCCTACAGCATCAGACAGCATCCAAAAATGCACTGAGCATAAGCAAAAAAAGCCGACACCCCCGTCTGCGACTAATTCCAAGCATTGTTCAGTTTCTCAGTGCCACATTCAGCATTTTGCCAGTACTACATTAATTTAAAGCCATATCAAAACCGCAAAACCACAGTGGATAGCACATGACTTGAAATTTAGACAGAGAAACGCTCCGTCTTACCTGTGCTAATGCTACTAGCCTAGTCTTATTTTCTAAAACAGCAAGTTTGTAAAGAAGTAATAAACATATCCCAAACATGATAGTGTTTAAAGTTAATTTAATTAAATATAAATAAGCGTAAAAATAAATTTGAATTTGTGTCTTATGCAGCTCTATAGCAGCACTCCTCTGCATGATGCTATACAATCTGGCAATGCTGTGGTCTGCTGCAGCCAATTTAAACTACACAGCAGCGCAATGACAGTCAGTCAATGAGAGTCTTCTCATATAAATATAGACAATGATCCTTTTTTCATAGATGAAACAATTCTAGGTTAAAACGCACTATACAAAAGCCCCCGTCATCACAGATGTCTTTTAAAGAGCACATGTAAGTATATTAAACTTAAAAAAAATACTAAATAAGGTCTCCTTTAAGTAATCCTTTTTGTCCATTGTAATGATGATTTGAGACAGTTACTACAGTAATATGGCTGCAGTAAGATATTTAGCTTCTCAGCAATAATGTTAGTGATCTGCCTTCCTTCCACATTTAGTCTTCAAAACAAAAATTAATGCAGCACTGCTGTAGGATGTGAGCAGGCCTATACACAGCTGATGTAGCAATGATTAATCTTTTTCCCAGAGTGTCCCTTTAAGGGCAGATCATATATTTGAGTCATTTCACCAGTTTTTCAAACCACATTAAACCCTTAAGCTGTTATAAACCTTTAGAAGTCTAGAAGTTCACTGTTGTCTTACTATGTTATTCAAATGTACAGTCATATACAGAAGGTTGAATATCTGCAGTCAGATGACATCAAACACTTAACACATTACAGGAAACAAACACAATTTCTATTTATTTGCTGAATTTAACAAAAAACACCTAAAATACCAAGTGCCACAATCTATGTTTTGCTTCCCAGTATTAAAATCAGCAAATAGGCAGTAATCGTGCATTAAAATGTGCAGAAGTGGGTTTTCTGTAGTGAACATGTTAACTTATTTTCACTTAGAAAATCAATGAAACATGTCATTTGACCTGAGCCCTCAAACTTATATATGCATATGACTGTAAATGCGTAGTTAGTTGCACATTGAATTTACATTCAAAACAAAAACATGTTCCAAAATGTGCGTTGCAAAAACGTAGAGTTAATTCTTTCTACAAAACCTGACTGTACACACAACAATAACTGTTCACATTCAAATCATGATAAAATAGCGCCCCTTTAATTTATGAACACAAATATAGAATATATAAACTCCCCATTTTAAGCATTGTTTCTCTACTTGTGTCAATAAGCCATAAGTTATTATAATTAAAAGAATATTGAATTACACCAGGGACAGCAATAACTGAGTTCTACGGGTTAAGCTTATTCCACAGATTTTTCTCAATTTCTGCATTATTCAGTGGTTGAGATGTAAGCAAATGGTTGATCGTAGAGAAATCTACCATCTTGGATTTCTTTACAGTGGTGGTGGTAGGAACCACGTGCCTATGATCAGTGGATCTACGTGTGTCTTCTGGGGTTTTATGTGTATTGTATATGTTGATAATGATGAAATGGCGTTAAAGTTTTCTTTGGTGACTATTTTACATTACAGTGCCCTGCATGTGACTTAGCACATTTCTCAAGAACAGAGATTTTTTCATCAAACTCCATGAATGGCTACATCTTAACCATTTAATTATGCACACATTTTGAGAAATTGGAATTCCCTTTTAAGATGAATTATTTATTGGCTATCATGAATCATTTGATAACTTCTATGAAACTAATATGTAAGTTATGCATGTGTTATGAGAGTAAGGAATTGAAATGTGCCCTCACATGCAGGTCTTTAGAGTTTCAGAGGTTAAATTCATGCGGAAATTCAGAGGTGTTGTACTGCACTCATTGGTTATGCGCTGTGGAATTCTTGCTGTTCTGCTTACAGTGGCAAAAAAAATCTCATTCTTCGTATAGAGTGCTTGTGATGTAGTGTTAATGAACACAGTGATTTCTAACCTATTGATTTCGGCTGCCCAGTGAGGAATGGTCTGTCAAGGATCAGGAAGCAAGCAGCAAAACTATTAGAACACATTCACATATAATTTCCTGATATAAGACTCACTGTAATATCCAGTGTGGTCGGCAGCTTTAAAAATGAAGATATGGACTCATAAACGTCTGTGTATATCTGACGTTTTTAAGTGCTTCGAGGAATTGTAATGGACCTTCCGAGTAAATCAGTGAATTGAATCTTCATCAGCCGCTGCTGCCGCCCTGCTCTCCTCTGAGACTGTCTTTCTCTCTCCGCGCCACACGCTCTTGACTGCTGATTGACAGGTGTGCACAGCGCTGTCTGCTGTGGACTGAAGCGAGTTATTAGTACAGTGGTTCATCAGTATGGTTATCATAACTGCTTTCACACTGGTTGGAAATGGATCTCCAGGCATTACTAATAAAGTCCCACTGGGACTGCTCATATTAAATCTCACTGAAGTAATGCTAGTAACATGACCGTTTGTTGATATGAAATATGCTAGGCAGATGTCGCTCTCCGGGACAAACAGTACGGATCGGAACCATACATATTTTACCATGGGTTCCTGTCAAACAGCATTGGCAGCCGTGGCAAGCATATCACTCGACTGGATTCTGTCTGTGGCGCTTTTTATGCATGAGTGCTATACTGAAATATTGAAAGTGTTGTTCCCTTTGAATGCATAATGTCTCACTGTCTTGCCATGTGGGTTTTCCTCGCCACATATAAATTCCATCTTAGCAGTTATTTAGTGGCTCTTTTGTCCTTGTTTTAAATAATGTCCTTTTTGATTTAGGGGTGATGAAAGAGTGGGGCATAGTATTTGTATTGTTTGCCCAGCTTGCCGCATTTGAAAACTCAAAAATCTGGATGGTGATAGGCGCTTTGACAGCTCAGGTTTGTTTTTTCTTCCTCCAGTGCCTCTGTCATTGTCTCCCACTGGGATATGGCACTTAATAATCCATGAATACCTCAATTGGTATGAAATGACATTCACTCCTGTAGGAATTCACTGCAGAAGTGCAGCAATATGCCTTCAGTATATATTCCAGTTCAATATGGAAAAGGCAAGTGTAAAAATAACCGCATTTGCTGGCGTGCTACATAGAATAGATGATAACACGTCTAACACGCATGGAAACTGTACTTTCAGACCGTACCCTTACTTTCATTTTTTTAATGAAACTTTATAGGTACCCAGCAGACTCTGTAGGGTCTCATGGTAACTTTGAAAATTGTTGGTGTTTGGGTTCTTTGTTGGGTTACTTCTTCCACTGCTTGAGCTTCATAACATTATTAACCCTTTAATGCTCAAGCAAGAAAGCTATTTCTGCCTTTTGGTCTGCTCTTCTCCCATAATAATGTGATTTCTCAATGCTGCTGTGGTTTATTTTAGATTTTTATGCTGAAAGCTGTTTAGAGCTTGTGCTGTTAATTCAGTCTTTTGTTGTTGTCATTGTTGTTTATGAAGCACATGGACTACTTATGTAACATTACTGATTAGGATGCTCGTGCAGGTTGTGTCAATGTGTCAATGAACAGATTCATTCACATATAGACAGACGTGGGTCACTTACAAACATGAATTCGAACCATCAGGGCAGAAAGTTTGGATCTGAGCAAGCTGTATTATCCTTATGGGTCAAGGGGGGAGCTGAGGAATGTTTCCAACACCTTGTTGAAAGTATGCTATGAAGAAGTAATGAGTCCAATATTTTACTAGCAAGGTGTACCTAATTGGCCGGTGAATGTGTGTATGTGTGTATGTGTGTGTGTGTGTGTCATAATTGAACTCATCATTGAAACCTTGTATCATTTTGAAGGTACAAAGTTTTGTACTAACAGCAACAAAAGGAGACTTTGGCTTTTACTGTTTTTCTGGTTCAGTCTACTTCATATGGTTTCATATTAATTTGGTTTGCTTATCAGTATCTCAGTAATAGTTTGACAGCTACTCTTGTGTGAGCACAAAGAGACTTCAGTGTACACCTGAGAAGTGTCATCAGTGAGCTGCTTCTGTTTGCTTTGCTCCTCAAATCTTTGCATATGCGCTGCTTGCAGTGAGCCGTCCTGGAGGCCATGCATGTCATGGCTTTGCTGTAAGCAGAACACGCTAAAGAGTCATTGTGTTGACCTTTTGTGCTGTGGAAAAGGTCCGTGCCTGTCTGTGCTAATCAAAGGCCTGGGTGAGCTGCCTGCGTCCGTGTCCAATCGATTCCTGCTCTCAGTTCTTTTTCCTGCCAGCTGCTTGAGATATTACACTCGCCTGTTCCACAGCAACACACCCGCAGAAATTTAATCCGGCAAACACCATCCCCAAAACCGTGTATCATAAATGCTTTTCCAGATTTTTTTTCTCCTCAACCTTAGAAGGTTCAAACGCTTGTTTGTGTGTTTGTGTGTGTATGTCTGTGTGTGTGCACGCTCGCCTG
This sequence comes from Pygocentrus nattereri, assembly GCF_015220715.1. NCBI lineage: Eukaryota > Metazoa > Chordata > Actinopteri > Characiformes > Serrasalmidae > Pygocentrus > Pygocentrus nattereri. The sequence continues at coordinate 30,022,854 of NC_051220.1, read as the reverse complement.
AATGCATGAACATCTATGTGTTGATCTCACACAGAGAAACAGTTGACGGCTGGTAACTGCCTGGGGGTGCTGGCCATGGCCGAGGCTATGCAGTGCACGGAGCTCCACAACATGGCCAAAGCATTTGCCCTGCAAAACTTCCCCGATGTGGCCAGTCAGGAAGAAATCCTCAACATTTCCAAAGAGGACTTCATCAGCTACCTGTCCAATGACAGCCTCAACACTAAAGCCGAAGAGCTGGTCTATGAGACAGTCATCAAGTGGATCAAGAAGGACCCCTGCAAACGGGTACAGGTAAGAGATCCAGCTTTATACTTTCAGTGTTGAACAACGTATCTCAGTGTATCAAATTTATTGGAAATCACAAATTAATATCAGAGTAATTCTAAAAGTCAGATGCATATACTAAGGATTGGTGGTTTTGGTGGAATTGGTGCATTCATAAATGAATAATATTCTCACCCTGGTCCTAGACCTAACCCTGCTCCAAATCCTAATCCTAACCCCACCACTGTTTAAAATCAACGAATAGTTTGTTAACAATTTGAACATCTATAGATAATCTCTAGGGGAATGTAGTGGACTATCCAAATGAAGTGAGACCAAATAAACAACATATGTAAAAAGTTGCCAGGCAGCAAGACCTATTAGCATTAATGTTTCCTTTGTGTTTGTCATTTAAAGAGAAGAAACTTCTTTTCTCTTTTTTTAAATAATATATTAAGTAAATTATCTTTTAGATATCTCCCAGACTTAGTGAAAATAAGTTGTTTTGTTATTACTAATGGAGCGGCACGGTGGCGTGGTGGGTAGCGCTGTCGTCTCACAGTAAGGAGAACCTGGGTTATGCTGGGTTAGGGATATTACTAATATTATTATGGGTTATTACTAATGGATATTTGCGGATATGTGAAAAAAAATTTTAAAAGGAAAAAAAATGAAAATCGCGAGGCAAGTGGCAACCAGAGAGGTGCTAAAAAAGGTTTTTTGGAATGCTGCCATAGAGAAAATGTTTTAGTTCGCTAATAGATGGTTTTATTTCTGTAAGTGAGATGTGAGAGCATGAAGTACCTCTTCAAAGTCCACATAAAAGTTCTTTACTAACTTGAATGTACAATTCTATTTTTTTCCTAGAATTGTAAATTCAGCTCAGGAACCACAGATGAAACTATTTTTAAGAGTGTTTATAAAATATCCACAGTATGGATATGTAATATTTACATAGCATGACTTGTCAAAAAAAGACATGCTGACGTGGGTCGCTTCACTTTTTTATAACTCTTTCCAGAAACCTCTACTGTCCTCCCACCCATCTCCCACTTCACTTTGCTGGGCTCCAATTTCCAGATCCCTTTTCTCTTCCACCTCAGCATGTTCTTCTTTTCACTCCAAACTCCAAACGCAAGCCAATTACTTGTTTCGACATAGTTTATAGATTTTTAATCTTATTGCGATTTTGGGGAAATGATGAAATAACTGAATAAAAACACCAAACTTCTCTATCTTTGCAGGTAAATGTTGTTGAATGCTGCATTGTGAAAGGAGGACTGTGTATTGTGATTGGCTGGTTGTGATGGCAGTGCTGAAAGAGTGGTGGGGGTGGCGATAGGATATGAGTCCAGAATTTCTTAAAGAGCAGGTGAAAAAGATTGGCCTGAATACCTCTTGGCTGCTTCTGATGTTTTGAATCCTACACAGTTTTAATTCCTCATTTGGTTTATTAGACTGTTGAAAAAATGGAATACTTTAAGATTTTTCCTGTGTTGTTTGTTACTGCAATACTGTGCAAAAATCAGAGAGCACCCTTAATTTATTTAATCTGAAGTTAAAACAGGCATTAAGTATTTCTGAGGAGATTGGATGTAAGATAATACATTTGCATTAGGAAGGAGAAAGGCATAGGAAAATTTGAATTTTCCAAAACTGAAGTTCCAAAATAAATGATAAGATACAGAGAAACTGTGACTCCTAACACCTGTGCATGACCTGGTAAACCACCAAAACTGTCTCCATTAGATAAACAGTGCTTAAAGCCTTCATCGTTGAGAGAGAGAAGTAGAAAATGCGCACAACTTCCAAGACTGAACCTTGAAGATGTGGAAAAATATCCCTGGATTTCTTTGAAAAATTTAAACTAACTATCCTGAAAAGAATGGTAGATGTAGTAAAGGCAAAGAGTGAACACATCAAAGACTAAAAACATGGTAATATATTTAGTTAGTTAGTTAGGCTTCTGTGTAGTTTCCTGTTAAATATGTTTTCGGCTTTATTTGTTGACATTGAAATAAAATAAAAAGCTTGGTATCTAATTTTGCATAATACTGTATATGTATCTAACCAGGAGCCCTACTTCACCTCGGATCACTGAAAATATAAAATATTGGTGTTAAATTAGAATAAAAATAGTTCCTGTCATTCATGCGTTCTCCAACCAGTGATTATTAGAAGTGCGAGATGAAATCACTGTTCTGCTGAGCGAGTAATCACTTTGAGGTAATGTCACATAGACTGTTCAAAATTACAGCTTTTTTTATTATGATGTTCAAATTTGAGAACATTTCCAGAAAAAAAACTCTCGTAATATGGGTGATGAAACATTCAGGGTGCCATGCTTGTGGGATTTGAATAGATTACTGCAACGCAATGCGTTTAGTGTGCTTTACATGCTCTATTTCTGCAGTGTTAAGTCTAGGAATAGCTTGTTGATTACATGGTATAATCTGTGAGCAAGAAGGAGGAGTGAGTGAGGAAACGGCATGAATCAGAGTAAATCTGGGCATTAAACAGCGAGGGCCGATCAAAGCCCAGCTGGCCATCACAGCTTTATGTCCCGGCAATCAGCAAGTCATGCTCCAGATAGGCTGATGGAGCTGCTTCAGCAAAAAAGATCCATGGAATCACAAATTCTAGTTAAAGGCACAGTAAGCTATTAGCCTTAAATGCAGGCACAGTCTCACTAGTACCTTTTAAAAATAATGCAATGATTTCTGTTTTTTTTTCCACTGGTTGCTGGAAAGTTTGTGAACTCTTTGGAATTATCTAATTTCTGCATGAATCAATCATAATATATAAGGACATTCTTATTTAACGTACAATGCACCTAACATTATTCAACAAATGATTGAACAATAAAGGCCATTGGAAAAATTCTATAACTTCGCAGGGTGATTCCTGAAAAAACAAGGCAATCCACAATTTTTATTTTTTGCTCATCATAGGAATTTTGTTTCAAGAACAATATGGTCCAATCAATAATGCTTTCAGGGTTCAGAAAAAATCCAATAAAGGCCTTAAGGCTGGAATGGGTTGCTCAAGGATTTTCAAAGACTTTTATTTCTGGGCGATCCGAGATTACAAATGAAAATTCAGGACCTTTTCTACACTCCCTGAGAGTAGGTACCCTACTAAGATCAGTACAACGGCACATTGTAGAATCCATCTGATAAAGAATCTTAGGGTGACAGCTCTACAGTCATCTCCTTCACTGGACTAAAAAACACTGATAAAGAGTGGTGTTCATGGAATGTTACCACAGAGGAAGTCATGACTCTCCAACAAAAGTTTAACTTAGCCTATTAGTAATAGTATATTTGGAAGAAATAAAACCTTGCATACTGACATCAGAACTTCAGCCTAACTGTGCAGCATGGTGGAGGGAGTATAATGCTGTGGTGCAGCTTTGCTGTCTGAGGTCTAGCATAGTTTTTAGAAGAATGCTTGAAAAATGACCAAATTTGAGGATTTGCCTACTTTTGCCCATTTATCATTGATCTTAAACCATTTTGATAGGTGCATGGATGGATGGATGGATGGATGATAGATTTTTCAATATGACTGGGGTGAAGATCACAGTTTAAGAGCCATTCATACAGGAATACAGATGAATATAAAGCTGTATTTTATAATTTACTGGACAGGACACATTTCAAGCATCCTGTTGTACGAAAAGGGTCAGTTTTGGTTCTTTCCTTTAACTTCATCCGCACAACAATACGTTTCTGGTTGAATTGAAGTATGACTAAATGTCTTTGGATAGTACTGGACACTGTAAGTGTTTATATCACCTGTGTTTGCTCCTGAATGGAAGACACATGACAGCTGATCAAGTGCACTGTTTGGAGTGCCCTGAGCATTGCTGTAAAACTAGATCAGATGGCTTGAAAAAGATGCAATAGAGATTGATGCAATGACCTGATGTTTATTTTGCCTCTGCTGAGCAACAGTGTGGAGAAGAAATCAATCTGAATCCAGGTGAAAATGAGCTCCGCTACTTCAGTCTCCTCCCGTGAGACTCAGTCTATGAAATCGCAAATCCAGCATAACACTGAGACAGAACTCAAAGAAAAGACTCCTGTTTATTCAAACGCTCTCACAGTCTCTCCATCTCTACCTCTCTAAAGTTTGTTTTTGGATTTTTCCTACTTCTCTTGCTTTTACTTCCAATATCAAACGGTTTCCCTGTGATTTGGCAGACTAGTAAAATCCTCAGAAATTTATTCTGTGGTGTCTCTTGGGTGCTTTGTTTGATTTTACCAAATACTTATTTGCATTTACGGTGCCCCTCCACATGCATTACAACAAGAAGGTGCCAAGTAAGCTTTTTACTCAGATATATATATATATTTATATACATATACATATAAATCTGAGTAAATGACTAAACAGTTTACATGCAGTTTCTGCATTTATTCTGCACTATTCCCTAAAGACTCTCATGTGAGAAACACTCTCATGTGAGTATTCTTCTTTTTAAATTATGTACTTTGTTATTACATAATTAAAAAATACAAATAACCAATTATGTAATTTGTTATTTGTAAAAAATCTCAGTACCATCAGTGCCATTGTTTAGGTACTGAATTTGTTCTTGTGTTGATTGTAGTTCTTTTGATTTGTCCCTTGTAAGCTGTCCTTTACCTTTGTGTGAGTTTGTGTGTGTGTAGATATACTGTATGTGTGTGAATGTATGGCAGGATGAGTTTGTGAATGCACACTCCCATAATGCTCCAGGTGCACTGAGTTATTGTCTGTTTAGATTTATTACCTCTGTAACTTCTCACTGTGATGTCTTTGAGCTGTGCCTTATGAGAACTTCATCAGAACTTCTGCTGTTTAGTTTAGTTCGTCTCAGACAGCCTTGCTCAGACAGAGCTCAGGGTGTACTTGGGGTGTATTTAGATTTCTGGTGCTCCTTTACAAAACATAAACTTCAGTGAGGGAGCTCTGTTTTGTCTGTTGTCTATACACATAATGATTATCATACAATCATGATATTAGCTTTGTTGATATGTCTATTTTAATTTAAATAGAAGGAACACTTAAAAAATTCATACATTTTGCAAATAATATTATGTTTAAACTATTTGGAAGCCCTCATGGCCTTAATGAGTTCTGTGTATTCAAAAATACATTGCTTTGACTCTTTATTTAATTTTATTTAGTAAAACCATCATACTTGTATTATTAATCTAATTTTATTGTTAAGTTTAGGTTTCAAAAAAGTGGTTATAGTCTTAAAAATCTTGAAAATTATACAGTCAGGATTTAGTTTTTCTGTGGTACGTTTTGATATAACCAGGCAAGTTCTCTCATTCAGGAGCTGAACTGAAGGCCTAACATATCAGATTAACAACTGACATCATTTTGTTTTTTATAATTTTAACATTTATAAGCTTCACATGTCCAGGTTTGATCTAAAATTGCCCAAAAATGTTCATGTGAATCGCTATTAGATTAGTCCTAACATACTACTAGAACCTCCAAGAACACCAGCAGAAATAACAATATTGCAGAGATATTTCTTCTTCATTTTTGAAAGCGGCTTGGCATTTATAACCTCAGCTGGAGGACTATTAATGGTTATGGTTGCCATTGTTGTAATAGTGTTAAAACTTCTGTTCTAATAGAATATGCTGTTCACTCCCAAGTCTATACACTGTGTATATGGATGATTCTACTAAATTGGTTCAAAGTCAGAGTCGGAAACGCATTTCAGGCTTTTAACTGACTTAGACTGTAGATTAAAATGCCATAATTATGTTTGTTTTATTAAAATAAATGATTGAACATTCTGTTTTGTCACTATCAAAACAATTACAACACTACCAAACTTTACCTAATGTTCCAAAAGTGACCATTTTAGGTAATTCTGTGCAGAACTCAAAAACATTAGCCAATACATGATTAGCAAAACATGTCTGACCAGTTTTACACACATAAAATCATAAAACAAAATCATTATAATATGAAAGATTTACTTATTGTAGAAAGTATATGTTACAGTAGTGACAATCCTTAATGACTTTCAGGCTTTAGGATGCATTTACAATGGGACGTAACTGCTCACCATGTGGCCATGGGGGGCGGGGATGCAGTCAGACTTTCTGCTGTATTTAAAATTCATTGTATTTGGGATGTCATAAAATAACAACACATTTGCATACAGCCTACAGCAGCTTAGCTCCAACCTTTCACTTAGATGTTGAAAGCAGTGTTCTAGCCTGGACTGCTTTTTCAAGGCGCATTATAGGGCCAATCAGAACAGAGGTCATTTACATATAACAGTCTTAAACGCACAGTGACACAAGTAACCTAAAGGATTAAGGAAGGTTTAAAAATTATTATTTAAAAACAAATGGTGGTTGTTTTGGGACATAAAATCAATGTCATAAGTTGATGTATTAAGTTTTCATATGAGAACCTCATTTGACTTGCAGCATCTGCAGACATATCTATCAATTTCATTAGTTTAATGCTGATGCTGTAGTTATGATTGGGTGATGAAATAATGCGGTTGCTTGGATACATAGCATATTTCATATGCTGAATCATAGTCCAACTTGCATGAGTTTATGAATACATTTTATGAGATCCCAACATATTTTATATATCTTCTGTTGGATTGCAGCTTGGTGGTGAATTGTAGGTGACAGGCCGAAGCAGATTCTGCTCTAACATGCTGCCAGCCAGACGTATATCTTAATAATTGTCTGTTTTACTCTGACTGATAGCAGCCAGTGGCAGGAAATGAGCTTCCAGCTCTGTTAAAATGTAGAAAGGGCCGCTCTTCCAAACCCAGTGGTCTCCAGTCATAGAGCAATGGCAGCCACTTAGCAGCTTTGTCATAGTGCACACTTTTTCAGAATCATGTTTAAGAGTTATGGTGAACATCCTGCTCTCTGTCTGTTGCCACACTATTGATTCAGCTCTACCCCCTCCTCTCTGTGTAACCACCATCCCCCTCTCCAGAGACACTCCACGCTAACCCCAAGCTCACTCTGGTTTTACAACGAGATGCAATCAAGGAGCGCGGCAATCGAGCTTGTTTTAGCAGGTCATTTTTCACAGTGAAGCTCAAGCTGCTACTGCTGTTTAATATGAATTTCCCATATCTGAGCTTGCAGGCGTTATTAGAGCGCTGACATTGCCCAGTGTGATGGCACTGTCTTCTCCGCTGTGCTTGAATACACATCTCCATTTATTCCATAAGAGGAAAGTGTTCCGGGGACATGTTTAATCTGTCTTCTTTTCAGCACACCTGTGCACCCCATCAATCATACTCGATGAGCTCCAGTGTCTAACTCCTCACATCCTGTACACTTCTAATGCCCACCCACCCATGCCTATCACCCTGCGTGTGTGAGCCCTTGCATATGTGTGGGTGTTTGTTTTATATATATATATATATATATATATATATATATATAAATCCATACAGAGAATTTTGGACTTCTAACAACCTTGCAAACCCTGGTTGTTAGAAGTCCCAATTTCTCTGTATGGATTTTGGAAACTCACTTTTCTCTTCCTTATACAAGGGCAATATCACATGTCTAATATCCTCAGAAACATCTCCTGAAGAATAATTGACTTAATGACTGTTTAGATTGGAAATTCTGTAAATGAGTGGTGTCTCTGACTTTTGCACAGTGCTATATATTGTGAGTGTGCACAACAGTCTTTTTTTCTTCTTCCATTCTTTGTGGTAACCGTGCCCTGAGGCAGAAGAAAATACATATAAGGAGAGCTCAGTGAATTTTCACTTTCCATTACTTTCACTTCACACAAATTTGTTTAGCAAGCAACGCCAGCCTCATGATTTATGGCTTAGGTAGATAAATTTTATATCTACAAGCTGTGGAATAAACATCACAAATTTGATTCTGGCTTGTTGTGTCTTGCCCTGGGGATTAAAATTTGTTATTTGACTTGAAGATAATAATGGGTACACAGTGAGCATGTCTGGCCATGAAATAAAATATTAGAGCAGATTATTGGACTGTCAGGAGAGCATCTCTGAAGGAAAAAACATGAGCTGCTCATTAAAGAGCTGGTTCATGGTTCTTCAGCTCACTGTAATAATTGGCCTTTCTCTGATATTCTTGAGGCACACAGTGAGTCCGAGGCAACCTTCCCCTTAAATTTGTCTTTTAATGTCAAGTGAGCATTAAAATATTAAATCAATTAGACAGTATTTTATTGCTTAATGTAAATGCATTATTTGTTTGGTCATTCACACCTGGGTTGCTCAAACATTTTGTCCAGGGGGCTAAAGTGGAATGTTTGACGTAGGCTGAGAGCTAAAAATGCGGAACAGTATACAAATAAAACTGGATGGCTGACTTCAGTGGAGTTACACATTACATTTGAATATTATGTTGCTATGCTATATTTTATTAATGAAACTAAAAAATACAGAATATGTACAGTACAAGTACAAGTAATATGTACAGTCATAAGCAAATGTTAAATAACATGTTCAGTTGATTTTCCAAGTGAAAATAAGTTAAAACATCCTCTACAGAAAACACTCTCCTGCACATTTTAATGCACATTTACTGTTTATTTTCTGAATTAAACATATTGGGGGAAAAATAAGACATAACATTTTGCAAAACCTGTAGCACATTTTAGATTTAATGTTTTATTTTTTCCCAAAATGTTAAAAATAATATAAGCTATGAAAAGGTCATATTTAAGTTTGCTTGATGAGGGTGTGTCAAGTCAGTCATACTCACAGGCTGACTTTTGAACAGCCCTGGATTAAACTGTTCTTAATAAAACTATTAAATAAAACTATTAAATAAAAACTGTTCTTAATAAAACAATTCATTCTTCCTCAGTGTATCAGCTTTATGGCATTGTATTTTCAAAATGTATATCTCTGCTGGCATGCCTTGAATTTACTAGAGAAAAAGTGCCCTTTCCATAAGTCCACAAATATACAGAAACAAAAACACCTTTGCAGAATAGCCGGAAAAGCTGCTTTGCTGACAGATTGGATCTAATTTGTCCCACTTATTCAACCGTAGAGATAGAAATGAAGTTCATTCAATGAATAAAAGAGAATCTGGCAAGTAAACTCACGAAATATACTTATAGTGTGGCTTAAAATCACCCTGTAGAACCGTACATAGAATTAGATATTAGAGGTTGTTGCAGGTTGTTGAGCACTAAAACAAATGGCTAAAATTGACTCCGCTCTTTAAGGAGATGTATTACCATTTCCGTTGCCATTCTGAAGTGCAGAATGCCTGTAAAGTGTGTCACCAGTGCGTTTTATTGCAGAGATATACTGCGTGGTGAATGACTGAGAGTTTGCTATTGAAATCTTATTGTAAACAGCTTTAAAAGGGCTCAGTGTTCAGCACATCTCCAAGCTATTTGCATTGCCTTCTGGTAATTACAGAACATCTCCTACAGACTTCTTATTTTTCACATAAGCGAGAAATCACTCTTTGACTTAGAGTATCAGTGCAGTCGACCTTGTTACTTATGCTTGAACTTCATTAAGCTCAGTTCAGACAGTCTTCAGACAGTGAAAGCAGTTCGGTGAATCGCAGCCCACATTCAGCTCTTGATAGTGAATAAAGCTGGGGGGTTTTATTTGCAGCATTGAACCTCCGTATCTCTATCGCATATACGACACTGTAGTCCAGCTCCTTCCTGCCATGACATTATTGCAGATAAGTTCGACCAAAGCCGAAGCGGAGCTGAATTCTGATTCATAGATCATACAGTCGATAAGCCTTGATTGCTTCAGCCGAGGCAAGAATGGTTGTAATCCAGAGGGATTTCTCTGCAGGTGCAGCCGCCTGCAGATTTTGTTAAAAATACGTTTTTTAATACATTTTTCCCAGCTGTAAGATCCCACACTCACATTGAGGCCAGTGAACGCTGGTGTTAGACCTCTCTTCTTGAAATGCCAGATAGATAAACTATCTGAATATGATGGTGCAAATCTTCCCAGATAGTCCCTCACCTGAGACTACACGGAAATGCCACCAGCACACCCACGACTCTGACCTTTATAGTTCCTGAATTAGACCAGTCTCAGGCACATCTGAATGAGAATATGTGTTGAAGAGCAATTTCTAGAGTTATTTCTGTGCTATGCCTCTTGTGGGCCTATATTGTGTCTTATAATGTGCTCTCTGCATTTGCTTTTGAAATCTGTCACCGGCAAGAGTGGGAGGAAAAAAGAAAAAGAAGAGAGAAAAAAAAACATTAAAAAGCCACACCAGCTGTTGGTCATGTCGCATTGTGTTTACAAGTTTCCCCTGATGTGGACAAAGGCCTCAATGGAGATATAGTGGAACAAGGAGCCATTCAGTGACAGGATTGTTCACCATGGCAACTTCCCCCTTCCCATCCCACAGAGCAGTAAAAAGGGCTTTTAGAAACACTCACCTGTATACCAAGCTGTTCTGCCTGCTTATTATCACCCGGCTGCTGCCATAAAAAGCTGCCAGGCTGCAATGGCATTTTTGATTACTGGGTAATTGGTGCTGAAGTTTATTATGTGGGTTTAACGGCAAGCCCAGACCCACTGTGGACTCTTTATCCATTGTCCTGTCACGGTGAGATTGGTTTTGAAGACGCAATTTATTTACAAAGATTTAGATGCATAGTCAGGTGCGAACTAAACTTCTTTGATTCTTGTTAGTACACGTTTGTTGGTTTTTGTTGTTTCCTGTTATAAAATCCTCTGTAATGCATGCTAAATCATTGCATTGGGTGTTTATGTAAATGTGTATAATTATCTATCTGTCTGTCTGTCTGTCTGTCTGTCTGTCTGTGCCTGTCTGTCTGTCTGTGTGTCTGTCATGTACTATTTGATGGCACGCATTAACTGAATTCTGCTTTCTTGTGCTGTTTACAGCTGTCCCAAACAGCATTTTACAGGCTTTGAATACTGATTGGTGTCTGAACAAATACTTGAATACTCGTTCTCAACACTACCCCTAAAAACACTAATGCATGGAATGCAGAAGTTGTAGAATCTTGTAGGGTCTAAAGGGTTAACAGAGGACTGAACGCTAAATAAGGTATCAAACAAATGCTTGAGCATTCTAATTATTTGGGTCTGAGTCAACTAAGTTATTAAAAATCATGATGTTGTTAATGAAATAATATTTGCTTCGCATTGTGCTGTGGTTTCATGGCAACAATAGCCTACTGTTAACAAACTACATTGCTTAATAGAAGAAATAGTAGTGATATTATTAATGATAAATATAAATGTATATGTAAATATGGCACAACATGTTCAAAAATATTTGCATTATATATTATATTTATATATAAATAAGGTTTGTTTAATTTCTAACAACACCCATTAACCATAGTAAAATCACTGTAATGCACAGTAATAGACATTGTGTCCATTTAATTGATTTAGATTGAGCATATGTGTAAATATATATATAGTATGTGTAATTGTGTCTGTTTATTATGTGTACCTAATGCTTAGTGTTATTTGCTTTAGTGGCAAAATGTAAAGTACACCTGTCTGTCTATCTGTGAGTCTGTCTGTCTATATGTGAATGTCATCAAATTTCTGTCTGATTTGCTCTTTTTTTTGCAGCATGTGTCAGAGCTACTGGCTGTGGTTCGCCTTCCCTTCATCCACCCCAGCTATCTGCTGAATGTGGTGGACAACGAGGAGCTCATCAAGTCCTCAGAGCCTTGCAGAGACCTGGTTAATGAGGCCAAGCGATACCACATGTTGCCCCATGCCCGGCAAGAGATGCAGACACCCCGAACTCGTCCGCGACTCTCTGCAGGTAGACGCTTCAGCTCATCTAACAATAACATCACACGCCATCAATGTGTGAACTGTGTAATTACACTAGACACCATCTGTCACGATCTTTTGTCACTCTTCTGGTTATCCCTGTTTGTTTTATATAGGATATCTATTCGAGGTATATAGACATTAAAGGTTTTTAAAGTCCCAACCTGGTTCTTTCAGTCTGCTGCTGATATCCCAATAGCAGTGTAGATCTGCAAAGCAGAAGGGTCCCCTTCATCTCTTGTAACAGCATCTCCATGCTAATGCAGTTAAACATGCTGCCTGGAGTCCAGCCACAGCAGTGTCACATCTTTGCCAAAGAGAGTGTCAACAGTGGGTGTCACAGCACCTGCGCCGCTTATTACTGAGCTTTAGCCACTCTGCAAATTTCACTGATGTGTACCTAAGAAAAGCTGTGCTGTGTGAAACCATTCAAGGATTTCCATTTTGAATGTCCCAGTCCACAGCTGCTCGTGGAGCTATATTCTTTCCATTATTTAAAGGCAAATGTACTGTTATCCTTTTAGACCACCTTTCATTGTTTCTGCATTAGAATGCCAAGCATTTACCTTAACCCAGTCAAAACGTGTGGAATCCGAATGTCTTTAGTAATGGATGTATAACAAAAGTGGCTCCAAGTGCAAGAACGCTAAACCAGTTTACTCGCTTGACCTCACGTTACAGGTATTGGTACCTATTATTCCTCCTCAGCACTTCCCAAATCAGAGACATTGCCTTAGAGGGGAAGTTTCAAAATCTCTGCAAAATTAAATGGCTAAGATGTTAACATAGTCATTCAGAATCGATTGATGCAATACACTCTGGTCTATAGAAACTGCTTCAGAATTGTCCATAGTGGTGGTGATAGGAACCAGACATTGAAAGAGATAAATGGCTTTAAAAGCTCCCGCACAGAAAATTTTTAGATAAATGCTGCCTGGACACTGATTTGTAATTGTTATGCAGTAAAGTTTTGGCTTAAAGGATTTTTTAAACCCAGTTATGACATAGGGCTACATGCAGGATGTTGTAAGGCAAAATAGTATCCAATGAAAACATGTTATTTTCTAATTTTCTACTATTGTTAACATTACAAACATCAGAAGATGCAAGTACATTCACTGGTCATGTTGGATTGTAAATAAAATGTCTATGACTGACATTTCAGACTTTATGATCCCTTGTTCTTACCAACACCTCTGTGAAAAAACAAAACACCAAACCACTCTCACTTTCAAACACTGCTGTTTGCACAACAAAACATTCTCAATTATTTGTTTATATGTCATTGGTTGAAAATGTAGAAAAAAAGTCAGTGGAGTGTAGCGCAGTAGCTTACACCACACCAATTCACATAATTGAAATCACATGTCAGAATTTGCTTCACATTTACACACATGCTTTTTAGTCACTTATCCTCCTGGGTCACAGGGGATAGTGGAGTCTGTCCCAGCACTCATCGTGTGTAAGGCAGGAAACACTCTGGACAGGTCACTGGTCCATCACAGTGTAGACGCACAGACATACACATTTACACCTAGGGACACTCTGGACAGGTCATTAGTCCATCACAGGGTAGACGCACAGACATACACATTTACACCTAGGGACAATTTAATGTCTCCAATTAGCCTGGCTGCATGTCTTTGGACTGTAGGAGGAAACTGGAGACATGGAGAGAACATGCAAACTCCACACAGAAAGGACCCTGGTCACTTGGCCAGAGAATCAGAGGCTCTTCTTGCTGTGAGACGACAGCACTGTATGGCATAAATAAGAGTAGATGGAAGTACAGACAAATAGGGCTCCAGAGTGTCACAACCTAGTCTAAACATTGCCCCATATCGTCAAGAGATTGCAAATTTGGCTTTGGAATGCCATAGCCATCCCTGGCCAAGCGTCCAAGAGAGCATGATAGGCCTCTCTCTGCCTTTCTCTATGGTAACCACGTTTATTTGACTGTAAATCTAATTGACTTTATTTTAACTACATTAGCCCCATATCTCCAATTCAAAACTAAAGAGAAGAACATTAGACCCCAAACGCTGGCTGACAAAGTACATTGGCAGTAAATGGGTAAAATTTTGTTGTTGTTTTTTCTTTACTGTTGCTTTATGTGCAGTCTAGCAGTGACTGAAGAGGAATATTCCTTTCCAACGTGCAGTTATCAGAACACACATATAGGCTCAGTGCTGACTCCACACGCTCTTTTCACAACTGCTTAATCCACTCCAATCAGCAAAGGAGCAGCGGCTGGGCCGAGCCCCCTGCTGCCTGCCTCTAATACCTGTCTCGTTGCGTCTGTCAGCAGGAGAGACCTAGACACAGCATGATTCTTCACACAGCAGGGGCTCAGGAACCTGAAGGAAGGGCATGAATCCCAGCCCCCTTATCCCAGCATTACTGGATTAGCAAGCTTCGAATGAGTGTTGGTCCAGATTAGCACTGCGTTCGTCTCAGTACGCTGTAAGCTCAGAGGATCTGGGTTTATAGCTGCTACAGTGAGCTGCTGCAAGCGGAGGAGGGTAGACATGCTTATTTCAATTAAATAATGAGTGCAGTAAAAGTAGCCTGGCTAGAAACAGCTTGAAAAGGAGTAAAAAAGGCTGCACGAATTCCCAATAAAACCGCAGCGGAACTTTGACATCTCCCAGCATAGAAATGGAAGGTTATTTTGTCAGGTAATAGTCTCCTTTTTAGGGTTCTGATGTAAATTGTATATGCCTTTAAAAAGTATGCCTTTATAAATAAACTTTAATAACTTTTACATGCTTTTGTATACATTTTGTATGTTGAAAGTGGGAGCAAAGCAGAACAGAATGAAATTAAACACACAATTTCATTAGTAACTTAGTAAAAAATGTGAATGGTTTAAAATGGAACTGAGTAAAAAAAACTCAGAAAAATCCAATTTTTTCTTCAAGTACAGTGTAGTGCAAAAGTCTGAGACCACCTTTGTTTATTTAATTTCTAGTCAACATGAAGTACACTATATTTATAGTATAGTATAGTATTTATTTTTAGATATAATAGATATAGATTAGATATAAAGTAATTCTCTTGCACAAGGATTGAGAAAATAAAAGGAGAATAAGTGAAAAAAATGGAATTTCAAAAAATGATTAATAGATGGGGGAAGACCTGAATGACCACAAAAACTGTCACCGTCAGATAAACAGCACTTACAGCTTTCATCTTAAAAAAAAAAAACAGGAGAAAATCATGCTCCACTCTCGCTTTAGATCTGAAAAAATCTGAAATTTACCCAAATAAGTAAATTCAATGCATTACTTTTTTCCAGTGTAGCTGAACAAGCTTAGCTGCCAGGCAAAGCTGTCTCACAGAGTTTGATTGATGGGGTGGCGGTTTCCCTGTGGTACTGAGGTGTCAGGAATGGACTGCACTTGCAGATGTGGGGCCAGAGTATCTCTGTCCTGAGGCTGCGTGCCTCTCTGGCTGGAGGGGGTCCATAAGCAGCCAGGTCAAACAGTACACACAGTAGCTGAGCCGATCTATGCCAAGCGTTTGGAGACAGAGGCACCATGCGAGCAGATGGCCATGCCGGTCACGAAAATTGTTTGCAGCACTGTAAGGGCCTGTTATTCTCCACCTATGGAGAAATCCAACATCTTGTAATACATAAACCTTTAGAAATAGAATGACTCAAAGCATGTGCTTTTTTATTGAAATATTAATGATGGCAAGAGAAATGCAGCAATACTTGGGGTCCTCCAAGGGAAAATCATTTTGCAAAACTGGGCTATATTCTCATATTCCTCTTTTTTTTTTTTTTTAACTGTAAGTAGTGAACATTGACGTTTCATTTTCTCCCACTGCACACGGCTGATCTTCTCTGCCCCAGCCTTCTGCTTTTGGAGGAGGAATGTATGTCATGAATTTTAATCCAAACGCTTGGAGATAAAAATCTTGTTGGCCAGTCAAACAAACTGACTGAGCCTGAAGCCCACAGACAAGAATATCTTCCTCACCCCTACAAAAGTGAATCTGCTACTTTATCATTCCCTAAATAAATATATTTGTTGGGAAAGCTTTGTCTGCACAAGCCAGGGGAATAGTTCAGCACATCTTCATGTCAGACAGTGTTGCATTTTCTCTAAACTTAGTTCTGAATCTCAGGCTTGGGAACTTTCTGCTTTTCTAGACTCGCTGGCTTCCATTTCTTTAATTTCTGCGATTATGCAACCTTTTCCCTCCTGAGTTTTATGAGACATTTCTTTGATTGTGCTTGTTGTTTGCTTTCCGTTTTGTTGTTTGTTCTCCCCGACCGCCAACAAATGAGAGATAAAAGGCTCAAGCTGTTGTGAAAGCAAAAGAACCAACTGGCATGGAGGGTCTGTGCCCTCTCTCGGAAAATGTATCATTAATTAATCAAAAATGGATAACATTTCTAGAAATGTCATTTAGATTGTCCTTTTAAATGCTTTAAAATATACTTTTTTCCTAAGCTAGCGCTACGCCTCTCTGTCCACCCAAAATGTCAAGCTGTGTTTTTTAAGTAATTTATTTATTTTTGTATTTTTTTGCTGTGCCTGTCCCTGCAGGGGTTGCGGAGGTGATAGTGCTGGTGGGGGGGCGGCAGGTCATTGGGATGAACCAGCGCTCGCTGACAGCCGTCACGTGCTTCAACCCCCAGAACAACAAGTGGTACCCCCTGGCCAGCCTGCCTTTTTACGACCGCGAGTTCTTCTCTGTCATTTCAGCGGGAGATAATATCTACCTGTCAGGTAATCAAACCGCCTGCGTGTCACTTGTAGGTTTGGAAGCCTCCCACAGGTGTGGGTTTTTATATTTAGCACAGGTTGGCAAGATGTCGTGAAGGCAGTGTTTCCACTTCTGCTTTTTCCATTTTTCTGGCAGAGTTTTGTGTCATTTTGAGACATCCATACATTCAGTTTGCTTAATGAACTTTCTGAGGAAAACAGATGTTGTTTTTAACCCGGTTATCATTAATGATAATATAGACTTACTATATTATCACCATATTATTTTAATGACTTTTCTCATGTATCTCATAAACAAGCAGAAAATTCAATAAATTAAAAAAATCTAGAAATTAAGTTAAATAATTTCATAACATTCTTGTAACAATATTATAATAAGAAGTGTTAGATATATGGGCTACATTAATTAAGACAAGATTGATTCACTTGCCAAGATATTATACTTTTCACTGTATGATTTTCTTATTTATTGACATTAGTCATGTTTACATGCCGTCTGATAATCTGTTAGTAATCCGACTAATAGTGGGAATAGAATATGTCTGTGTAAACACCTCAATCGGAAATAGACTAGTCCAATTGAGGCCATTTGAAATACAATTTCTGTCTGATTGAACAAGGTGGGAAGTCCTGTAAATAATGTGAAAAACAATAACCATGTAAATGCCTGTATCCCATTACATTCCCAATCTGAAAATTTAAGTACGTTCTGCGCATGTGCATCACATTATATCCAACGTTTATAACATTCAACACTGTGGGAGCAGAAACTAGTTTGCAGAGGAGACAAAATTTAAGCTTTGAGCTTAAAAAGATGGCAGTGGGACAGGCGTCCAACTTATAAGTCTCAGAACATGACGTCTTCCTCTCAGCCGTCTTTAATAAGTACATGTGAAGTACGATTTCCTGAGTCTGACATCATTTTAAAGTTATTAAAAACACAAGCACTGCTCACTGCTGCTCATCTCACTCTGGACTCACGTGATGCTCATTGTCATGGTAACGTCTATAATAAATTGTGCTCTACATAAGTGCGTAATTGTGAATTGGATTACTTGTAGTGTTCATGTAAAGAGATATTTTTCATCAGATTGTTGAGTAGAGTGCATATAAACAACTCTATGTCAAACAGGAAAAGCCACAGTGCAAACGTGAATGTGATCCTGTCCCTACAGAAAAGGAATTGAATGTAAATGTAATTGTAAATAATTAGGAAGTTTATAGTAAGATGACAATAATAACTCCAGAGTCTAGACTTCTAAAGGTTAAGGACAGTTTCCAGTTGCCCCTCTGTTGACAAAATCTGAAATCTGAGTTGGACATTGACATACATCATAATACTTCGTCATGATTATCAGTTCTTTCAGCAGAATCAGTATCATAATGCTAAACCTAACCCTCGAGTGGCTTTCACTTCCAGTTTCCTGCCATTCAAAGTCCAGCTGGAATTTGAGCTGTGCCATGTGTCTGTAGCTGGAACAC
The DNA here is from genome assembly GCF_015220715.1 of Pygocentrus nattereri. Lineage (NCBI taxonomy): Eukaryota > Metazoa > Chordata > Actinopteri > Characiformes > Serrasalmidae > Pygocentrus > Pygocentrus nattereri. The sequence goes on along the minus strand of NC_051220.1, from coordinate 30,004,557 downwards.
ACTGGCCACAGTTTCATTGGAAAGAAAGGACAGCAGGGTTCTCTCTCTTCTGTTCTTCAGAGGTATGCCAGCCATCAGGCAGGTGCTTAGAGTTTGGTACATGGGGTTTCCTGAATACATTGAGCAGCTCTGCAGTGCCACATAGCTGGTGCTTCAAAAGCACACAGGAACAAGTTGCCTTGCTTATCTCTTACTGGAGTCATATTAAAGAGATATCTATATTTTAAATAGCTCATATTAAATAAATCCAAGAATGAGTACAGTCAACACTGCCAAAATGAAACAACCCTTTATTATTGCTTAAACAAAGACAAAAATGCTAAAGAGCTGTGTCAATATGACAGGGTAGCCTCATTTCTCATTGAGATAGTGGCACCCTGTACAGTCAGGTTGTATTGCATCTCCATGTTCTAAAAACTCCTCAACTGGACTAAAGAATGCTATGTAATATGGGTGGAACTCCATCAAAAAATCGATCTTTGAGTAGACTTGTACTGTGGAGGCCAGGATTTTTTCAAACTACTACATCATGAAGGAAACTCTGCCTAAGAGATATAAAAAGTGAAAAAGTATTTGCCCCCTTCCCAAATTCTTCTGTTTTTGATGCTTGATTGTTTCAGATCATCAGATTACTTTTTATATTGGACAAAGATAACCTAAGTAAACACGAAATGCTGTTTTTAAATGATGATTTCATTTATTGAAGGAAAAATGCTGTTCAGCCACACCTGGGCCTATCAGAAAAACCAAACTCAGTTGACTACTGGGTTCACTTTCACCAGCCACACCCATGCATGATTACTGTCGGACCTGTTGAATCTGAACATCACTTAAATAGAACCTGTCTAGCAATATGAAGCAGACTAGAAGGTCTCAAAAAGCAGCACATGATGCCACATTCTAAAGAGATTCAAATACAGATGTGAAACAAAGTCACTGACATCTACTAGTCTGGAAAAGGTTACAAAGTCATTGCTAAGGTTCTGGGACGCTAGTAAACCACAGTGAGAGCTATTATTCACAAGACGAGAAAACTTGGAACAGTGGTGAACCTTCCCATGAGCATTTTTGGAAGTTTTTGGAAGGCATGGGGCCCATTATATCTGGCGTAAAACACCATTCCGCTATAAGATAACATAACATGCCAACAGTCAAACATGGTGGTGTTAGTGTGATGATCTGGGGCTGCTTTGCTTCTGCAGGAGCTGGAGAACTTGTGATTCCTTCATGACTGAAGGAACCATGAAATCGGCTCTTTATCAGAAAATCCTGAATGAGAATGTCCACTCATCAGTTTGTGACTTAAAGCTCAAGCGCAATTGAGTTATGCAGCAGCACAGTGATCTGAAGCACACAAGCAGGTCCACCTCTGAATGGCTCAAAAGAAAGAAAATTAAGGTTTCAGAGTGGCCTTGAATCCCATTGAGACACTCTGGCAGGACACTAAATGGCCAGTCCATGCTTGAAAACTCTGTAGTGTAGCTGAATTAAAACAATTCTTCAAAAAAGAGTGAGCCAGAATTCCTCTACAGTGATGCAAAAGTCTCTTTGCAAGTTATAACAAACATTTGATTGAAACATTTGAGCAAAAATAGAAGAAATCGGGTCAGGACAAATACTTTTCATAGCACTGTACGTATGTAAGGATTTATACAATGAACATATTGATTGGCTGTAGGTAATAACACCATGCTCAGGTGTGGCAGCACATATTTTCATGTTACTCGATGCTTGCCTGACTCATCCACAGTCATCTACCGTGTTTCAGCCACATCTGCTATCTTATCAGCATACACAGTGTGGAGTCACTCCATCATTCTCTATGAGAGATGTAAAAGAAATTTACAAAAAATAATTTGTATATAGTGCCTTATATTAGATTCCTCAAGACTGTCTATTAACAATCTTTTTTTTTTTTTTTACATTCTGCCAATAATAGATCCCTAAATTTGATCATTTATCACAGTTAACTGGTCGATTCTGCATATTAGTATTTATGCAAGAAACATTTTGATCAATTAACACAATGAGCAACCAGTGCCATCCATTTTGATCTCCAAAAGCATCTCTGACCCAACTGAAGACAACTTTACTTAGTATTTACAAAAATCAGCTTCAGTATAGGGGTGGTCAGTATGCTGGTGTGACGTTCTCTCATGATGTGGTTTTTGCCATACTGTGGATACCGTGATAAGCCCAGGTGTATTGCTCATCGTGTGCCCAATACATGAAGAACGTGAACGCATTCAGTTTTGCTAGTCACGCTGTTCAAATGTGTCTTTACTTTGCAAGGCTTTCCATTTGAACTCTATTGTTGCGCTCTGTTGGACAAAATTGATTTTTCCCTGTCACTCAGGGTTGCCAGATTCATGGTTTCCTGACAAATCTGGCTAGTTCAGTAGTGTAGTGTGGGTAAAAATTACAGTGCTGTGAAATCTTTATTTTGACTGCTTTCTAAATATACAACTACAAAGCTCACATCGTCTGTTCATTCACACGCAGCCTTTGTGCTGCTGAGCACAGCTGTAAAGCTTTAACAGATATAATTCTACCAAACAAACAAAAATCTGTCCTGTTGCTCTATAAAAAGTAATTTTAAGGAGAGCACTGTACATTTGTTTACCCTGAACAACATTCTGACATGTGATTGGGCAATTTTTTCAACAGGAAACCCTTAAACACAACAAAGAAGAATAAATCAGCTGGTAAAACCCATCCAATGGGCGCAGAGTAAACGTACTGTGATAAACATATCAAGTCTAGAATAGTGAACTATCTTTGTTACATATAGCAAACGGTGAAATGTAATTTTAGATGCCACATAGGGAGTGCAAAATGAAACTGAGTATGAGTGAAGAGATGATAAAAAACATGAGGAGAGGCTACAGCAGAGAACCAAAAAAACTGCTTCCACAATCAAGAAGCTAGAAGAGTGTGTTGTAGTAGTTGCACAATGAAGAATACGTTTTGGTTGCTGCTATAATAATAATAATAATAATAATAATAATAATAATAATAATAATAATTGTTAAATTATTATGTTCGCAGTGTTTTGTTATTATTATCATTATGATTATTATTGTTACTGTTAGTATTGTTTTCACTTTTTTATATCATGATATCATATCATTACAGTCTGAGTAGTAGAAAATACCATGATATAAATTTGAGTTAATATGCCCCTCCACAATTCAGCAGTTGAATTCTATGTGAAATCAAAGAGAAGTACATACAGAGCTGTGAGCAAATTGTTGTCAGCTGTTTATGTGGAGTATTTCACACAGTTTTTTATAAACAATACTTTCCTTTGGGGTTTGTGTTGAAACAGAAACACCGAGAAGCACTGTAAATGAAAAAATCTTCATAAATATGCACACTTTATGTGCAAAATGTTCGTGTTGAAGTCTGAAGCGATTACTGAAGGGTGCTATTTTGGTGCTTCTGTCCCTTCAGTAGAGTTGTATTGGAGCAGGTGTGTGGGAAAGACAGGCTGTTTTCAGAGCAGTGGGCCTGGGAGGAGGGTGTAAATGGAGACTTGAGCAGTCATTTGTGTTTGGGCTTTGCACCTTCTTCAGGTGGGATGGAGTCAGGAGTCATGCTGGCAGACGTGTGGTGCTACATGTCCCTGCTGGATAATTGGAACCTGGTGTCTCGAATGACAGTCCCCCGGTGCCGGCACAACAGCGTGGTGTATGACGGCAAGCTGTACACCATTGGAGGACTTGGGGTGGCAGGGAACCTGGATAATGTCGAAAGGTACGACATAAACATGCACATGCACACGGTGCTTGCATCTAAATTAAACATTCCATCAGGAGCCATTATGCATTCCAGATAAGAGTGTGGTCAGCTCTTTCTGTGCTGGAAGCCAATCTGATAATTAGATCTCTGCTGGGGCATTGTGGGAGTATTTCTGTGGCAGGTGACTATGGTGCAAATGTATTGCAGAGATCAGATCAAGTTTCGTTATGAATACTGCTGCTCAGACTGTGGCTATAATGAACTGTAGTAGCTTTTCCCAATCTGGCCAGTTGCTTTAATTAGGACTGTGGTTTTGAAGGTAAATCAGATGGTAATACTTTACTGTAGAGCAGTGTTAGTGTTCATAAGGCTACATGACAGAACACCTAAATAAGCCCTTCTGACAACTGACATAGACCTACATAAACATTCATGCATGATTATTTTAACAGGCAGCAGTTGTCATAAAGGTTGCATTTGATGTCAATTGACAGATTTTTTTCTGATGTTACATTGTGCTGTGACACTTTCTAGGGTGAAATGACTCAGTGTAGCTCAGTGTAACAATAACATAATGGTGATACAACATGGCTTGGTTGGTACTTATGTAAAAATGACCATTTATATTTATGTCACATCATCAACATTATGTCGCTGTGATCGGTAGATGAATCATTCAACCAAATGACTCAAATTCAGTTGAAAACACAATTCAGACCTTTAACAGGCAACATTAGACTAAATTCTTTTACTTTGAGTGACCCTAAATCTTTATCATTTTTGGTATTAAAACAAATGAACATTACATTTTGTCTCTACCAAAACTATTATAAAACCACCAAGACTTTACCAAATGTTTCAGTAGTGACAAATTTAGCTAATAATGATCATAAAAAATAAAAAAGCCTAGCCAGAAAATGACTAGCAAACACTATGAACAGTTGTACATACATAAAAACTTAATGTCTTTCATTAAAACACAAAAAAAAGTTGACTTTACTGTAGTAAGTATGTGTTTTGGTATGTTACATGCTGATTTTCAGGCTTCTTGACACCTTTACTTTAAATCAATGGGATCTAACTACTCATCCTGGGATGCAGGGATGCAGTCTCACTTCCTCCTCTAAAATGCAGGGCTGTGGCTTAAATAAGGCTCCACCTATAGACTAATCTCTTTCTTTTTTGGTAAAGACATAAAAAACAGCATGAAACAGCAGTTTTTTAATGTTTATTTTGTTTGTTTGTTTAATGAAACTCATAGTAAATCTAAATCTTTGATATGAAAAACTGTTTTCACATTTTCTTTCATGCTTGTGGGTGTACTTGTCCATAAAGTGTATTGCACTTCTTTCCATTCTTGCTTATTTTCCTGTTGAAGGGATAGACATGATAAAAATAACCATATTTCCCTAAAAGCATCATCACTCATTTCATTTAATGAAAAATGCTGTGTTGATGCTTCAGGCTTTGGCATTCTATTTGCATCTTACTTATTCTTTTCTCTTGCCATAAAAAAGTAGCTAAAATTGACTGGCCTTGTCTATAGTACTACCCAGGCTCATATATTGCCCACTCCACTGAATGTCTAGCCTCCTGTGGATTTGCATGAGTCACTACTTAATTGACGGAGCATTGGGGGAATCATTGTTTACAGAGGAGTGGTTGGTTTGCTACTCGAAGCTGCTAGGAAAAAAATGCCTGGCCTCTCTGACTGACTCCTAATTTGTGGCTTGCCATCCATCTTGCCTTCAGTTTCATGCTCCTAACCATGAAATCTCCTCCGTTCAGAATTATGTCCTCAATCAGTCTCTTTCTCAAGGCCGCTATTGGGCCACTCATAGGAGGGGCTCTATTTTTAATCAATCACAGGGCAATGTGCTCTCAGCACTCTCTGTATCTCTCTCTCTCTCACACTCACTCTCTTTCTCTCTCTCTCTCTGCCCCACTCTAATTGCATAATGATTCTGTTTTTCCACTACAGCAAATTGCCCATATTAATACATCTGTACATGGCACGCGTGGTATTCTATTTCCGAGAGGCATGCATGTAGGGTAAAAACACTCCAGAGTACGTGAAATGCGCTCCAGCGGAAGAAAAACCTCATCAGAAGGCATAGTTTGCATCCCTCCAGTGCAGCGCTCATCACAGTGGCTGAGCATGTGTCAGCTGCAAGGCTTCTAACCTTTTACCATTTTGAAATACCACACCCCTAGAGGCAGGCCTTGCAGCGGGAGGGGGACCATTGTGATTATGCCAAGGATGTTCCCTACTCAAGTGTTATTACCAGCACTTACAATTTAATTGGTCTTTGATGATGGATTCTGGTCACAAAGCCACACTCTCTCGCCCGTACCCAGCAGCCATTCAGCCTCACAAGCTCAGAAAGGAAGCCAAGACTGGCTGAGAGAGTTAATTCTCTCCGAATTTATTCCATTACATGAACACATTCATCTCAGCATTCTGTGCCACTCCGTAAGGTCACAGTGCAGTTGACCTTTCGCAAATGTATTTTTTCATGGCAACTGTTAAGACATTAGACAAGCTGGTCAGAACAACCCCTTTCATTCTGTTTAAGAGCTGCGAGTGCTTTGGCTTTGCTGGGTATTGAGGATTTTTGCCAAATATTCTGTAAAGCTTTTCTAACCTGGTAGCAGTTGCTATAGAAAGCCTATCTGTGAGTGGAGCATAGAAATGTCAATTAAAAAGGAGTGTGATCAAAGAAACGTCACAGAATTTCTTAATTTGATTTGATCAATTCTCTAGTATAAGTTAAGCTTTCTTTATAACTAACTACTTGAATTCTCCCCATATGCTGATATGAATTTAATATATGAATGTGAGAAAGTCTGTTTCACACAGGATTTTTTTACTTATTGAGGCTTATTGAGTTCTCCATAATACTCAGTTCAAGGCTTTGAGGTTGTTTTTGAATCCAGAAACTCCCTTGTGTTCATTTCCTGAAGAAGTAAAGCGAAGAGGGAGTGCTGGTTGTTCCCAAGCTGCCCCACAAATGAATCATTAAGCACGGCTCTTGGATTTCGGCTCCTGGAGGTAGCCAAAGCCAACGCTCGTTGTGGCACACTGAGATAGAGCACCCGACCGCGCTAGCTCGACACACCATGGGATTAAAGGCACTGATAATTTTCTTTCCTCCTGTGCCTTCATCTCTCTCTCTCTCTTTCGCTCTCTCTCTGTCTCTCACAGCTCTCCACCCAGCTCCCAGCAGCGCCTTTCAGACGTTTGCTGGAGCTTTTGCTTTTGGGCCGCTACATCGAACCCAAGCGGCAAAGGCAGCCCCAAACATTTTTTTGACAGTTTTCTTAATTGAAAGTCTCTTTCTGCTGTTCAAATGAGCTTCTCTGGTTTCCACCAGTATCTCTCCTCTCAGTGGACTCTGTTGTGTTGGTCAGAGCACAGCTGGCGTTTAATAGTGGCTCACGCTGCCTTCAGCTCTGCAGGGTATCTGCTTCTCCCAGCTTCAGTAAGCTGCTTCTGCTAGGTCCGAAAAAAAGGACCTCTTAAAACATTGTACTTATTTAAGAAAATTCCCAGGCTTTGATGATTGTGTTCCAACAGAAATCTCAGGTGAGAGAGTTATATTGATACTCTGATAGCTGTAAAGCCTTTGGAATCGGCACACAAAGAGCCTGAGTGCAGTGTGTAAAAGCTTTCCATTAAAAGCACAAGAACACTCAAATACAGAAGTGAAGTGAGATACCATAAAGGAAAAATACAGACTGCTTTGCCATTTTCTGTCTGGACTGAATAGATGTAAAAGGTTTAGCATATATCTGTAGAACTTATACATTGCAATCTCTCAAAATAATTTAGTCACGAAAATTATTGACCATGAGCATAGAGAACTGGGCTGTTGGATTTCTTCTCTGCTTTTATCTGCTTATGCTCTGTCAGAAATTGCAGTTGCCTTTGTGTCCTCCATGGAGGGCACTGTGGATTAAGTCTGTCCCCTTAAAATTTATTATAATGCCCTGTTGATTTTTCATAATGCAAATGTTCTTGACTGCCTTTCTTCAGTACCTTCTGCTAAATGTCAGTGGATGATGCTCTTGACCTTTTAAGGAACCTCCGATCTGTGCTTGAGCTGAATTGAAATCAGAAGTGTTTTGGGTTGTTTTCTTTAAAAAGTGATCTATAAGCAATAAACATATATATATATATATATATATATATATATATATAATATATAATATAATATATATATATATATATATATATATATATATATAATGAACAGAATTCAAAATAAAGTCACATACAATACTGTGCAGAAGTCAAATACCACACACACACACACACACACACACACATCCGCTTATCCTTATAGGTAGTCAGATACCATCCTTTGTTCATTTAATTTCCATTAAGTACAAGTTAATAATTCCTGAGAAGATTAGCTAAAAAAGGGAGAATGTCATATAGAAGAGAAAAGTCAGAGGAAAATAAGGATAAAACAGGTTTTCTAAACTTGAGTTCAACAAAATTATTAATGACACAGAGAAAATGGGACAGCTATGTCAGTATTCAGCTCCATTATCCTGTGTCCGGTCAGTACATATTCAGGTCAAGTCAACTTTATTGTCCATGTAGAAAATTCTGTTTAGCAGTGGTACAAAAAGATATACTCATATTCGCACAACAATACTGAAATAAAACAATACCACAATACAAACTAACCCCCAGCATACAAAATGCACCAAAAAATTTTAACTACCACAAAAGAAATCACAAAACATCTTTGACCACAAAGGTGTAGCCAAGTATCTAATATTCCAAAACATGCTCTTGACTGTATATATTTATAGCAGCAGGAACAAAAGACTGTTTGCACCTGGCTGTTTTAATTCGGCCCTGCAGCAGTTTAAAGCTTTGTATTTTAACATTTTTAACATTTTTATGTCCAGTCTAGTCTCACTCCGAAAGCATTCCATTTGATGAAGTAGACAAAGTGCCATGTTATTCCTCTCTGTCTCTCTCTCACTCTTTTCTTTTGCACACACATGGAATTGCATGCACATGAGTCTTCAGTTGCAGAGTGAGCGCATTCTGCAGCTCAGATCACATATACTGTACTAAATATCCTGTCAAATGAGTACAACCACAAATGGTGCCATTGCTATGTTGAACATACTTCTTCTTCTACTTTCGGCTGCTCCCTTTAGGGGTCGCCACAGCGGATCATCTGCCTCCATCTTGCCCTATCTACTGCCACCAATTAAACTAAAACAAATGAATTAAAGACAATTAGTGAACTGTTAGAAAATTAGTGAATGGGAGTAGAAATGTAATAAAGGACATATTGCATGTTTGCTTGACACTCAGTAAACACCACCCCACCTACACACACACACACACACACACACACACACATGGTTTTGCCACAGCTGCAATCTGGAATCCCTACCTGCAAGACCTGGAACACCTGTCACTGGAAGATAAACAGTACTTAAAGCTTCTGTCTTTGAGAGGAAATCAAGATCCTCTCTGGGAAAATCTGCAAGCGCTTCTGTCCATCCTTCCACTGTGAGAAGACAGCTTAACACTATGAGTCTGAAAGTATCTGCGGCTGTCAAGAAGCCATTACTGTGAAAAGAAAACAGACAAAAAAAGAAGAAAATTTACAAATCAAACAATGAATCTGCTGATGTTCTCAGAAAAATGGCCTGACCACCCCGGAGTCCAGGCTTCATCACTGAAAGTGTTTGATTACTTTGATCAAGAGAAGCAGAAAATACAACCAACTTCTAAGACTGAACTTTAATGGTGTGGAAAATTATCCTTCCAAATTTCTTTGTAAAAGTAAAGTTTCCTGAAATAAACAGAAGCTGTAATAAAGGCACAGACTAGACACTATTTTCCTGATGCTACAAATGGATCATTTATATTAGACTGAGTAATATATAAATGAAGGGTGGTTTCTGACTTTTGCACAGTACTGCACATTTTCAGATGATACTCAGTCTCAGTTGCATGCAGTTTAAATATAGCATGCAGCCTTCATTATTAGCCTGAGGTGTTATCTTTGGAGAGAGAAATGTGTATCATAGCAATCTCACTAGGCGAAAGCGGATCAATGGTTCTCAGGTGCTCTGGGAGGTGTCCAGACTCACAGCTAAAGCGTGTATCAGATGAAGGAGACTGATTAAATGACTGTCTTGAATGTATTTGGAGGAAAAATATAATGGATTCGGATGGGAAGCTATTGATCAGCTGTTCCCACGGGCAGATGGATGGGCTGTAGAGATGAGGAGATGGCCGATCGGTGAGAGAATGGACGTAACCTTGAGGCAGGAAGTAGTATGCCAGTGTGCAGTCAGGGCTGCCATATTTATAGACTGGGTTAAGGGTGTCTGGCTGTATGTGTGTGTGTGTGTGTGTGTGTGTGTGTGTGTGTGTGTGTGTGTGTGTGTGTGTGTGTGTGTGTGTGTGTGTGTGTGTGTTTGTGTGTGTGTGTGTTTGTGTGTGTGTGTGTGTGTGTGTGTGTGTGTGTGTGTGTGTTTGTGTGTGGTATTGCTCTGCATGCAGGGCCTGCGTGACCCCATAATCCGTTCTCCACCTGATGGATGTGCAGAACTGTGCCCCAGTGCTGATGCCAAAAGCACCACGGGTCAGCAGGCTGCACTGTCCACTAACCCACTGCACAGGAAACCGTGAATATCACCACATTATAACATAATATGCATTAATCCCGGGATGTTATTTACAATGATTTGTGCAGGTCACCCATCTTCCTCTTCCTCTTCTTCCTGTTCTCCCACGTCTGTCTGGATCTCAAGGTGCCCTCTTTTCTCCTAGACAGTCTCTCTTTCTCTCTCTTTCTTTGCTTTCCTCCCTTTCTCTCTCCACATGAGCAGTGCTGTTCGTGAAATGAGTTTGTTTACTGGAGATTTTGTGTAGCAACCTTGGCCTAGTTTGTGCTACAGCGTGCGCCACTGTTAATGTGAAAGTGGTCAGTTTGAGTAGGTGACTAATAACATGAGTGCCGCTGCTACACTTGGACATGATTACTCAATGAGCTGTAGCGCTGCCTTCTCTCCACCTGTCTCTTCCTGCTGGAATTTTTTATTTATTTGTTTTGGAATTTTTTATTTTTTATCCTCTCTGACATTGCCGATGGCCATGTTGCAAAGTAGATACGCTAAAGGCTACATATGTACAGCATGTAAAAAGTACAGATATATCTAAATAAATTTGAATACAAATGTTTTATTCACTGATTTTGAGGAAAATAGTATTAAAAGTGTAGATATTTGTGACAGTGTGACCAACTGTTGTAAAATGCCACTAAACAAGTCCACTAAAATCTGTCAGGTGTCCAACCTCTTACTGCAGGCCCTCTAGTACCCATTCTGCCATTAAAATGAATGAAATGAAATATTTTCCTTGTAACTCTGTTATCAGATTAATGAAGATGCTGTTGGTTCTCTATGTGTGTGCGAAATATTGTGACTCTGTGTTGAGCTGCTAGTGAGCAATGAGGGGTCAAAAAGGAGGGGTGAGAACCTCATGCTGGGAAACATTTCACATCTCTCCACAAAGATAGCTGGGAAAAAAGACAGCACAACTGCGGCTTTATTCATATAGTGATGTGATATAAATGCTAAAATAAAAATAGCATGTAAACACTATAAAAACCATTATAAAAACACTTATAAATGTTGCCTTCCCTGTTGCCTTCTGATTTGTAAATCATGCACATTTCCATCAAAATATATGGCATCGACATTACTTAAGAAAAAATGCAGAGTTCAAATGAGGGACCATAGTTGGGAATTGCATTTTATGGCTGATGTGTAAAATTACTAAATTGAAAATTGCATTTATGGCTTCTCTGCAAACTGGTTAAACTGCCAAAAGAGCTTCAATCTGAGCTTTAGACAGTAGTTTGGAAACATCCATCCATCCATTTTCTAAGCCGCTTCTCCGTCAGGGTCGCGGGGGGGTGCTGGAGCCTATTCCAGCAGTCTTCGGGCGGAAGGCAGGATACACCCTGGACAGGTCGCCAGTCCATCGCAGGGCAGACAGACAGACACAGACAGTCACTCACACCTAGGGGCAATTTAGCACGTCCAATTGGCCTGACTACATGTCTTTGGACTGTGGGAGGAAACCGGAGAACCCGGAGAAAACCCACGCAGACATGCAAGCTCCACACAGAGAGGACCCTGGTCGCCCAGCCGGGGAATCGAACCCAGGCCCACCTCACTGTGAGGCGTCAGCGCTACCCCAAAAAACCTGCTCTTCATACTAAAGAAGAAACTTTGTTAAACATGAAGCTGAGTCTCACAAAATATACACGGAGCATTAAAAATATCTGTTTTATGTTGACTCAACTTTGGTAGGAGACCTGTCACAGTTATTGTTTATTTATTTGAAGTTGTGTCTGTCTTCAGTTGGGAATGTGGACAGTAAGGAAGAAAATAGTTAATCAGCTGGTTTGGCCAGTTTAGTCTCGTCCTTTAATAGTTGCATATAATTAAAAATAAAGCTAGACTTGAATAGTTAATTGCAGTTATTTACACTGTTGTTTGGAATTACTGTTCAGAATCTGTTTTGAATAACACAACCAAATTTGCAGTTGCAGACGCGTATATGAAATCATTCTAGGTTAATGTTTTATAGCTTTCAAATAATTTGTGAAAAGCTGTGAAAATAAGTACAGTTTCAAAGATGAATAGAGCTGTAAATTATTCCACTTCACTGAGAAAGCTGCATAACATTAGCAATCAACTTACAGGACAATTAATATCCAGAAAGCTTCAATTGAAAAAGTGGTAATCAAATCTTGTTGTTCATAATTATTTTATGTCAAGAATTTGCAATAAACAGGTAGTTACAGTTCACTCATTTTTTCCATGTCACATTATGGCAGGCCCACTTGGCAGATATTTTTTCTTATTTTATTGAAAAGTAACAGTGAAAACCAAACATTACTCATTAGACAGGTCATGCTTTAATGTGCTTGTGTTTCAGATCATCCTTTTGATAGTTGACAGCTGCAGCGCACTTGACCTTTGTTTGTTTAGCTGCAGTGTGGTCACTCACTGTGCAAAGCTCCTCCTGTAGCGCTGCACTCCACACTCATCCATGCTGTTAGGAGTGGGAGCTTCTGGCAGCGCACAAGCAATTTACTCCTGTTGACTAAAGCAAAAGCTGTTTGTTTGCCATTTGTGTATATTGAGTGTGTAAGAATGTTTGTTTTTGTCTCAGGCAATGGAAAGAGATTGAATTAATTCAGAGTACTATTAGGCTGTCCCATTTTGTAATTAAAACTCCATGTAAATTAGAAGAGATTCTCTCTGAAATGTCTCTGACTTCTTCTACTCTCTGGGTAATTTCTCCAGGGGGGCCGGCATGGATGGATAGCTTAAGAGGCTTTTATGGACACTGAGATATTATTAAAACCTCTGGCACGAAATAGAGGGTCAAGAAACCTTAGATAAAGATATGCCGTGGTGGGTGTCACGGGTTTGGCCAACCTGAACCGCGAGGAGTGTTGATGAGATGACAGGCCGACGTGCCAGTCAGCCCGCTGCAGAGTTGCCAGCTCACCAGATATTTTATGCAGTATCTGACCCTTCCAAAGTTGCCCTAGCCCCTGCGCTGCCCCGTCTCCCCTCAACCTTCCCAGCTGTCTTTGGCTGGCAGGCATTTGTAAGCTTCTTTAACTGCTTGTTTGATGTCTCATGCTGGCCTGTAAAGGAGAGGTGGGAGCATGTGTTTCCCCTGGGGCGGGGGAACAGTAGGCAGAGTCGGAACAGGTGTCACTCCCGAATATTTACACTGAGCTTTGCAGCGTTGCGAACACTGTGCCATGTCACACACTCCTCATAAAGCCCTCCAGTGCGTTGCACACATGCTTCACTTAATACTGCTGTCTACAGTATACAAGCACAGGGATTCGTGAAGGTGTTTTAAGTTGTGGGTGCTGAAATTTTAAACAGTATATCGTTGCTTTTGGCACAAAACCTTGTATTTCTAAAATTACATGGAAAAAAATCTAGTTCTGTTCATTTCCACTGAAAGTTAAAGCAGTACTATGTAAGTTTTTTTTTTTTTTTTTTAAATAAGTAGCATTACTGAGTAAAGAGGGGAAAGATTGCTAAAATATGGTGTATGAGTCACCTTGTAAAGCATGAAATGATATTTTAAAAGTCAGAGGTGTTGGGTCAAATTTTACTGGAGATTATCTGACCATATCATAGGTCTTTATGCATTTACCTCATATTCACAGACAAAATCAACATTATAGTGATGAAGATATGATGACAATAGTGATTGGTTCACTTAGATACTCAGAGGACACATCTATCGTCTAGTCCTCTTTGAATATTCTTTCATTACACTTTCCTTTTCACATTCATCTCTTTGGGGAAGGGGTCTGTACGCATTACATCCCATCATTTTCTTCCTTCTCCAGTAAAGTTACCATCTTGGATATACAAGATTTTATCTTGACAGTGACAAAATACAGTGACATATACAGTAATGCTTTTTGCATTTACGGCATTTGGCTGACGCTCTTATCCAGAGCAACTTACAATTTGATCATTTTACACAAGTAGGCGAAGGTGGTGTTAGGAATCTTGCCCGAGGACTCTTATTGGTATAGTGTAGGGTGCTTTCCCTGGTGGGGGATTGAACCCCAGTCTACAGTGTAGAAGGCAGAGGTGTTAACCACGACACTATCCCAACCACTATATAACCACAGATGTAGTACTTGAACACACAGGAAGCAGCAGATAAAAATGATAAAAAAAAATACTGGGGACATTTTGCATTGCATTGAGTTGTTTAACGTGTTTATGTTTTATGAACAAAACAGCCAACAATTTTTAAAGGAAGTGATTTGGCTTGTTGCCCTGCGATGGACTGGCGACCTGTCCAGGGTGTATCCTGGCTACTGCCTAATGACCGCTGGGATAGGCTCCAGCACCCCCCCCCCCGGTGACCCTGAGGGAGAAGCGGCTTGGAAAATGGATGGATGGGTGGATTTGGCTCGTTGTAATAAGGCTGTCCTATCTTAAACAGTATGACTATAAAACAAATGAATAAAAATACAAACTCCTCCCTAAAACCACTCTGACCAGCTCACACAGGTCTCCATTGCACTCAAAGTTCTATTTTTTATTTAGTATTTTTAGCAGTTGCAGTGAAAAAATCCTGAAATCTGGGAATGCTGCAGCCCTCTCAGTACCCCCTCTCCCCACATCCCTCCTAAAGCATGATTAGCTATGGTTTTATATCTTGCACTTGAAAAAAAGGAGAAATGCTTCTGAATGTCTCATCCATGATCTGATCGTTCTTGGGGATAAAAAGTCCTCTCAGCAATTAAAATTTGTCTTCAGCAGTGTCAGCCATATTGCTGGGTCAGGAATGTGTACCTCAGGAGCTCAAAAAGAGAACATGATTGATTTTTGTAATTCATTTGAAAGAACAGAGAAGAAATTAAAACCACAATCAGTTATCTACTGTTCTGTAGAAACTGTCTTGATTTGTATTTGCTTTATTATGTCCAAAAAAAAAAAAAAACACCTGCCGGCCTTTACTTCACATAATTAGTTCCTTCCTGCATGGCACTGTAAAAGTCTCATTTTTTTAAAAAAAGGCAGGAGAAGTCAACTGATAACACACTCCCTCTGTGTAATTAATGGCCTCAGCCATGAGCCGCTGAGCTGACAATGAAGCCGCGCCGTTCAGAATGAGCACCAAGGGGGAGGCTGAAACATTGCGTCTGAGAGCCATCTGCTTCCATTTCAGTGTTCGCTCTGTTTGTCATATGTAGGGGATCCACTGTTTGCAGCCAGCATTGCCCGTTCCAATGCATGACTTTTTGTCATTTTGAATCACTTAATTAATTTGAGTCGCTATACAGCTGGGGTTTAATCTGCGGCTTCACAAGTACTCTATTTCTCCAGGACGACAGAGATCAGCTCTTCTCTAACCTGCAGAACCCTTATATATCTTTCTAAATGTGCCATAGATACGGTGGGCTCATCTGCAGACTTTTCCAGCTCAAAACTGGGCTTTCTGCGCACCTATTAAGACCGATAATGGTCTGAGTGAGTGAGCCCGGCTCAGTCGCGCTCCCTGCTCAATTTTCACCCTTCTAACAGGCAATCTCCTCCTGATACTCCCCATAGGCCCTCCTCCAGGATTGAGTGCAGGATCTTGATTTGGAATCTGGGTTGCACAGCCCTTCAATCAGAGCCATGCCATGTATCGGATTGCACGGTCCACACATAACATCCGCTCTGACCTGTGGGTTTGTGCCATTGGATTAGATAAGGAGGGATCCAGAGTGAAATTTAATGATGTTCCCTTGCAGTCTTAGACACTGGCAGTGTCTGTCCTGTATTTTTGGCATTTAAATGACCTTAAAAATGGTCGCAGGTGCATTCACTTTTGCCTACAGCCAGCAAGGGTGTAACTAAATCCCATGGGGACAGAGAATTGATTCGAGTCTGATTGCCAGGCTCAGACATCATCCTTAATGCATTTCCTTAGCTGTTTACATGCAAATAATGAAAGCAAATGATGGAAGCATTGCATAGCATGTGCACATTGACCCGTGAAGCTGGTGGAGGATAATAGTTGTGCATGGTATGAAGCTAGTTCGATATGACAGGGAAAAAATAATGGTTAAAAAAAAGGAGAAATACATATACATTACTACTCTATGGTTGTGCAAGGGTGAAACCTCAGTCTTCAGCTGGCAGTAGATACATTTTAAATGCATTTTCGTTCTTGCTAATCAAATTCCTTTTCATATGACGTTAAATGTGAGTCATTTGATCTTCATAAATTTGCTTGCATTTAAAATATCTCCTTGCTGTTTACATGCAAATAATGGCAGCACTGCATAGTGTAAGTGCACTGACCCATGAAGCTGGTGGAGGAAAATATCCATGCATGATATGATTGCAGCTCTGACAAGCAAATGCAAATAAAAAATACTGAAACTTGTATAGCACCACTTCTCAGGTTGTATAAGGTACATGTTGTGGAATATCAAGTCCTGAATTTGTACATATACTGTAGGAACGTGGCGTGATGAGGCGGACGCATACGCTGAGATAAGTGAGTTTTATTTTGGGCAAATCCAGGGTCATGGTCAAGACAGCCAAGGTTCAGGTATCCAATACAGAGAGCAGGAGGGACAGACATGGAACACATAAATCCAAACACTTAACAGAAACTCGTCAAACAATACATACACTATGAGCACAAGCCTTACATCAAACATGACTCATATCAAACAAGCATACATCAAACAAGGGATAACAGGACACAGGTTGAAACACATGTGGCAACAACCAGGGGTGGAGTCAGAACACAAGGGGGCAGGACTTGGACAGAAAACGCAAATGCATGTGAAAGTTCAAAACACAAAGCACATAAACAGGACTGAAAGGTAAACAAAAGCACATGAGAAGACTGGGAGGGGCCAATCGTGACAACTGTCACCATCAGATAAACAGTACTTGAAGCTTTCGTTTTTGAGAAATAGGATAAAATCAAGCCACTCTTGCTTCAGATCTGAAAAAAAAATCCACCAGTGCTTCTGTTCCACTTTGAAAGAACTTGGATTGTGAGAAACAGAAAATGCACAAGACGAAGGCACAAACTGATCCAGTTTTGAAATGAGCTGGAGCAGAATTTTTGCCATTCTTTTGTTATACAGGTCTTTAGCTGTGCAATCATATGGGGGCTTTGTTGTCATATGAGCTTAATAAGACACACATTTTCAAGGGGAGACAGATCTGGACTGCGGGCAAGTCAATCTAGCACCCGTACTCTCTGATTACACAGCCATGTAGCAGGTGAAGAATGTCGCATCTGAAAAAGATGAATTTATATAAATGTATGGTGGTGACTGACTTTTGCACAATACTGTGTACTGAATGTACTTACATTCTTTATAATCTAATTCTTTTTATACTGTGCTAAATATGATAAATTTGTTTTTCATAAATGTGCTTTGCCTAAACCTAAAATAAGCAGGGATATTATTAATGAAATATTCCTGGTTGTTCTAGGTATGACACTATAACTAATCAGTGGGAGACGGTATCCCCTTTGCCCAAGCCTGTGCACTCAGCAGCAGCCACGGTCTGTGGAGGGAAGATCTATGTGTTTGGAGGGGTGAATGAGGCTGGCCGCTCAGCTGGAGTACTGCAGTCATATGTGCCTCAGACCAATGCCTGGAGCTTCATAGAATCCCCAATGATTGGTAAGTCTGACCATTTTCGCCTTCGTCTTCTGTCTGGATCTGAACTTCTAAATGACGTGCTCTGTTAACATTGTGCTTAAAGGAGCATGCTGGCATTTTTTTGTCCTGTCGCTATGTGTCACATCTGTCACTAAGGACAATTATTTCAGTGTTTCCTTGTACTTAGAAAATAACAGAAAACCTGTTGACCCAAGTGTGAAAGTAGCTGCCCACTGTGTTTATTTATTTATTTTGTATAGCGCTTTTCACAACGATGTTGTCGCAAAGCAGCTTAATAGAAGTTTGAAAACATGCAGTTACAACATATATCCCCCAGTGAGCAAGCCAGAGGCAATGGTGGCAAGGAAAAACTTCCTCAGACTGGAGGAAGAAACTTTGGGAGGAACCATGACTCACAAGGGGAGACCCATCCTCCTCTGGTCAAACAGTATTTACAATTTAATAAGCTAAATACCAAATAAAAGCTACGAGGATCTCTGTTTGAAGTCTGGATGGTAAAGCTTTAGAAACTGCACTGGTAGAGGCAGTCTCTGACTGAGGCAGACACTGACTGAGTGTTTATGAAAAGTGGGAGTGAGCTGGAACAGTCTCGTCCTATCTCAATGCTGGTACATCTGGATGGCACAGTGATGTAATTGGGGGTGTCGCAGTGTTGCAGTGTTGTATTATGCCTTTCAAGTCAATGGGTTTTCAAAGTGCAGGCAAACATGTTATGATTCTTAATGTTTTTCACCACATGCTACAGATGTGGCAGAAAAAAATGTGCTTGAAAAACACTTAATAAAAACAGTTCCTTTAATAAAGTGTCCCGTGTCATTTAAGCACAGATGAATCATAAACCTTAGTAAAGCAGATGGAAAGATGTAATGGCACTTAAAATATAAGACGAAAATGACAATGTAACTAGGTGTATATATGAATCCTGTATTACTGTAGGTTGAGTTCAAGCTCTGTAATGTGTTGGGTTGCAATGCTTTTAGAAATTTCTGTCAATTCTCACTACACTCAATAATAAATAGACAGTCAAGTGTTAAAAGCGCTGTGTGAGTGCAGGAGGTGGGTGTGCGCTAATGTAGACTGGAGTAAAGCTCTGGGGAAAGTGCTGTCTTCAGTCTGTAACTCGTGGCAAATTCAGCCTTTAGAGACAGGTTACCAGATGCAGCCCTGAGGAAGTGAAAAAAGAAAGGTTACCATTTGCCGATTAGGGAAAAAATAACTGCAGAGTTAAAAAAAAAAGAAAGAAAGAAAAAGAACAGCCAACAAAACTCAAGACACCCTTAAACCATCCTTATAAGCTTATAGAGAACCGAAATGTGTTATAATTATATAATATATTATAATCATTCCTTTTTTCTGTCTGTCTGTTTTATAGAGATAAAGTGTGTTTCACAAAGAACACTTGGTCTGAAGTTTTCACAAGAATAGCCATGACGCGAACACGGCAGACTCGACACCAGCTTTCATAAAATCATGAATATACCCGTGAGAGAACTAGTTGATGGAGGCCAAATCAAGGCTAACTGATGTTTGGCAACAAACTTTTTTACAAGTTTTCAGTAAATAGATACAATAGTTTAGCTCTCAGCTTCTTTCTTTTGTCCTCTTATTGCATGAGTGTGCAGTAAAGGGGCTCCTCTGATACACTGTGGGAGTGAGTAAATAATTCAGGCTAGAAGAATACACAGATTTTTGCACTTTATAGCACATTTTCTGCCCCCTTTGCACTGATTCACACAGTGGAATTACATAATTCAGCTTATGGAAAAGTAGCTGTTTCCATTTATAGATGTGAAAATGTTGTTTCTACTCTGAACTGTATCAGATGCATTAACACCATGCAGTTCTTTGCTTTAAATCCTTTATTTGTTGTAGGAGAGAATGTGGTAGGCTTATATGACATCAGAAAGATTCAGCTACTTAAGATGAATGAACCCAGTAAGTTAATACAGCATTTAACACAGCATTTAATAATTCATGCAGTGAACCACACAATAAAGTTTACAGTGCAGCCCTTCATATGCCTAAGACATAGAGTCTGTCTGATGAAGCATAAGTAAGTAACTAATACTAATGTAATATTGCTTCATGCACCTGGATTGGATTTCAAAAGGAGAGTTTCGCCATGCCAGCATTTGCGTACTGGAACCAAGTAATGAGCTGATTAAAAAGGTTTGTGTGACTAATGGTATGTAAATAACACGGCACATTCTGGCAGGTCAAGTGAGGTCTCTGTAAAAGGTTAGAACACATGGAGCGTTGACACTTAGCCGAATCAAGTTACAACCTTTTAAGAAGCACACACAGCAGCAGCACAGCTCCCGGCCAGAGGGACAGATACATGATAGTAGCTCGACATACAGAGTAAATGTAAAGAGCTCACACACACTCACACTATGTAACTATATGTAGCTGCAGAGCTAAACTACAGCTTTTGATTAGGAACAGAAAACTGAAACCACTGAATAAACACATTTATTACAGTACTATGCAAAAGTCAGAGAGTACTCTCTTTTATTTCCAGTCTAAATGAACATTAAGGACAAGTTATACAATTTTCTGTGTCAGAAAAAAAAGCATAAACTGTATTTAAATAATATATTTAATTGCAGAGAAGCCTCAGTGACTAAATATAACAGGAATATGTTCAGTATTTACTGGGGCCTCTCCTTAACTTTATCACAGCTTACATTCTTTTCTGGATGCTTGTTCAGTTATTCAAGGAAATCTAATGTTTTTTCACACCTACAAAGTTCAGTCTTAGAAGTTTGTTGCATTTTCAGTGTCTCACAATCACAAACACATTCAGTAATGTTGAGGTCTGGACTCTGGAGTGGTGAGAACACCAAGCTTCTTCATTTAATTTGCAGATTTTATTTTCTCAGTATTGGCTACACATCCTTTCAGAGTATAGTGTTGAGTTGTCCTCTCAAGGAATCCGATGGTGACTGCTTTGTTGGTCTGCCAGGTCTTCCATGGTTGTTAAAACTTAGATTTTTCTAATTCTCTATACAGTTCAGTTGTTGAGATGCAAGTAAAGTCATTCAGGATGATTTGATGTTAAAAAGCTCTGTTTTTGTAAAACATATTAAGTCAGAATTGTTCGTAGTGGTGGTGATGGGAACAAGAAGTCTGAAACCTGTTAAAGCTGCTGCATAGAAAGTTAATACACAACACATGTTTTACAATAATTTTGCAATAAAAATTTGCCACAGGTCACAGGTCATTTTGGATAGTAAACAAAATGGCTACATTTGTGTTGGAGCAATTGCATCCCCTGGTTCCTATCACCACCACTTCAAAGATATTCGAGTCAGTAAGTCTCTCTCCAATGAACCATTTCACATTAAAATCATTCTCAGTGACTTTGTTTGCATCTCAATGATTATTTAATGCAGATATTTTGAAAAATTGGTTGAATTCCCCTGTAATATATATTTTTTTGTCTAGGAGTATTACATGCACAGAATTTAATCAAATTATTTTTGTATGTTTCAGTGAAAGGGAAGACTATTCAGATCACTCTAAAGTGCAGACTCAATAACTATATTGAGAACTATATCAATAGAATACGATAGAAAGTGTGTTATCGCAAATAATACCATGGCTGTGTATTTGGTTACAGGCACAAGTGAGGTGCATGATACAGGAATGGGAAAAAGTAATCACGTAGCATGGTCAGTATAATCTACATAAACTATAATCATATTTTTGCCACTTTTTCCTAAACAGGAACACTAAAAGGTCACTAAAGGACAGGTGACTTTGAGTTCAGAGCGTGTGTTCTGGTGTTACACCTGGCGGGCGACAGGTTCCAATAGAGCAGCGGTGTGGAAGAGCAGACATGCTTTGCTGATTACTGCTAAAGCGCTCGTTCATCCGCAAAGGGCTCTAGTAATGTCAAGTGGTGCAGGTATGCTTGAGCAGACAAATAATGAAGTGTCTGAGGCCCTGTGGCAGGGTGTATGTGTGTTAGAAATGCCTCTACACCATCCCATTAACTCTTATGCGTGCCTGCTTTTGGACCTGAGTGCATTTATTTAGGCATATTTTTGGGGCTACAAGCAGTTTTGGCCTGAAGGTTCAGTGGGGCGTTTCAGCCATGTCATCCATGGCATTTCCCTGCTTAAAAGCAGCCTGGGGCTTTGATCTAGAAATATAGCAGTGAGTCACAAAGAACTGATACAAACCTCTCATAAACCTTTCTCTACATTCTGTTCTGTTGAATTGAGCCTGGCACAGAGTCAGCCAAGCGCTGTTAAGAAAGCTTTATTGTTGTCAAAAATAAAGGCTGTATAGCAGATCTGTTTAACTGTTAATGTTTAGTCATTTTAACATATTAAACCACCTAAGTTTCTGTATGGGTCTGTATGTGGGCCAACACAGTCTTTTAGTAGTTCTCACATCATGTATAGTAGTTACTGAGTAATAAGTCTTAAGATAATTTACTGAAAGATCAGCCTGTAGTTGACACAATCATTAACGGTTCCATGTCATGTCATACCCAGATTTTCCTTTTGAAAACACTGCTAAATTCTCACAGCAGTTTAGACCCACTCACTGACATTGAAGGTATAAAAATGTTTCAGCATTGACTGCATCCGAATGAGGCACAATACCCAACAGCCAGTCAGAACAGAGGTGATTTACATATCAGTCTTAAAGGCAAAGTAACTAAAACAACCAACTGTAAGGGTTAAAGAGAGTTTGTAAATGCTCAAATAAATATGAATTACAGCTGTGTTTGCTGTATAAAGCCCACACAAACTTCATAAGCAGGCCTCAAGGAAAACAATACAATTAAAAAAAAAATTAGGATATGGGCCTTTTACACTGTGGTGTGCAGATCTGCTTCTCCAGGGAATTTGAAGAGATATCATCACCAGCACTGATTAACCCTAGAATTGAGAGTCAAGAGTCATATTTAATTATGTAGTGAGTTGTGCACTGAATTACATTTACATTTGATTTGCATTCTGTATTGACAGTTTTGCATCTGCTCTTACAAGTTTTTTTCCATTTGTTTAGATGAAGAAATAAAAAAACACATGGCAAAAATGTAGAGATCGTATCCTTAACACTACCTTTTCGTGAAATTCAAATCTTAGTTAAATAACTTGTATGAGCATCTTGACTAAATAAGAACACAAACATGGCCACATAGATCTACATCTACCTGTTTCAGGGAGCTATGAGTGTATCCTATCTCAAAAGAAGTGACATTGCAGGTAGTATTTACTGTCACACTACTGTAGGCCACTGTTCTTAAGGCTACACAACACCTACATGAGCCCTTTGTGACAACTCACATAGACCTACACAAACATTTATAAACATTTATTCAAGTAAGCATCTGTTGTCATAAAGGTTGTACTTGCCCACTTTGAGGTCTCTGTCAGGTGACATTTTTTTCTGAAATTAGATTTCATTAGTGTTGTGACCATTTCTGGTGAGAAAGAAATGTTATCACCAAAAAAAATATGGCTGTGATTTGGTCACAGGCACAAGTGAAGGTGTTATTTCTTGATGACACAAACAAATAGCATGATACAAACAGTACAAAAGTCATCACGTTGTGCGGTCAGTATAATCAAATTTTAACCACAGTAACCATGACCTTCTTGCGTGTTTCCTAAATGAGAATGCCACTAAAAGACAGGTTACCAAGCTCTCAGCGTGTGTTCTGGTGTTACACCTGGCAGATGACAGGTTCCAGTAGAATGGCAGTGTAGCTCAGCATATGTCACAGTGACAATACTGAGAAAATGACTTAAGCTGGTTGAACAAATTTAGGCATTTTCTGTAGCACTTAGGTAAAGCAAGATTCAGTGCGAACACCTTATTACAAAGCTTCTTGCATACGGGCTTAATGACAAATGTATAAGCATTGAATAATGGATTTGTGAAGCAATGCTTAAATTTATGAGCAGCTTATTCCAGTAATCGTAAAATTGACATAAGATGTTTTATGAAGCAAATAATATTGCATTCACATAATAAGCCTTTTGTTCCATTTGTAAGACTGTTAAGAAGTATTAGTTCAAAGTAACTGAACTTAAAGGAAGAAGCTTATTTAAGAGCCCTACAGAAGATGCCCTCCAAGTTAAATCATGACTTTTCATACCTACTTTCCCACATGTATGAATGTACATATTACATATTGCTGTTAAAATATTCTGTACTTAGGTAAAGGTAATGCCTTGAGAGTTAATATCCCCTCTATGTGTCTACTTGAGTACCGAAGTACAAAGGTATTTGTTTTTAAATGTACTTCAAAATATACAGAGATGAAACACTTGTTTGCTAATAATAATAGTAATCTAACTCAAATGGAAATATATAGAATTGATACATGGTGTTCTTAACCCGCCTTATCAGTTCCATTACTTCTTAACAGCCATATAAGTTTGATTTCTTGGGAATGATGCTTCATAAGTTATTATCAGTTTAATAAATATAACAAATGTCTGTTACTATAGTGTTAGGCCCCTAACGTCAGAGCAATGTTATTTACGTAATAAAATATCTTGTGTTGTAATGTGATTACAGGCATATGCTATGCATAAATATTCAAATGTTGCTTTACAAATACCTATTGAGTGCTTTTGCATTTGCTTGTGAAGTCCCTGTGTAAGTAACCTGCCTTGTATTTTACCATTTAGCATTCAAGCTATGTCGCATTGTCAGCATTATGTCACTGTGATGTAACTTAAGCTACAGAGTCAGCCTTACAACATCCTATTTCATGTCACCCAAAAAAGTCATGACACAGCCCAATGTTAGAAAACATTGGTCACCTGATATAAGTATTGTGTCATCAACATCAAAGCAGCCTTAATGAAAGATCACACCTATTGGTACAAGCCTTAATAAATGGTTTTGTAGGTTTATGCCAGTTGTCATGATGAGCTTATGTAGGAATCATGTAGCCTTAAGCTCTACAATAAAGTGATACTAAATTCAAAAGCAATTTTAAATTATAAAGACAGACTGTGCTCTGAACTCTGCTTTGGCTCTGCAGCAGCTTGTCTCATGGCTGGTGGGTCTCGCTGAAGGCCGGGGAGTTAGTGATGTGTTTAATGTTGAGTGTGCTCTCAGTCTTCTCTGCTGCTCCTGTCACTGGGGAATGGTTCCGCCACAGCCGCCACCACAGAATGACCAGCTGCACCCCCACCAGTCAGCTCATTGTGTCGGACAGGCAGGAAGTCACTGTGGGAGACGATCACGCAGCATGGCCTAATGTTATGTGTTTAACATGTAAATAAACCTGCTGTGGAGCGAGTGGCCTCCGGGATAACTTGTGCATCAGACAGCAGAGACATGACACCAGCTCACAGCGGGCTTTGTGGGTGTCGAAAAAACTTTGTTTAACTGTAAAAGACAGAGTCACAGTGTGCAGATGAGAGGATGAGCGTTATCAGTTTATAGGCTGGGTGTGTTGGAGAGTGAGAGAGGCAGATGAAGAGAGAGTGAGAGAGAGATAGAAACTCCTATAGGAGCCCCTTTTACCAGTTGCACTCCCCTGCTGAGGATGGCAGATTGACACTTCAGTGCACAGCAGGAGGTGCAGAGCATGCTTCGCACACCATATACACACACACTCATGTAGTTCTTTGAAACCATTTCTTGATGACAGACTCCCCAAATATGTGTGGTCAAGCAGAGAGCTATGTGTCAAAGGGAGATTAAATCAAGAGGCTTAGGCACAACTACTCCTGGGCCCCATGCCAAACATGCTCCTAATGTTGAATTGTGGTGTGCTGGAACACTGCACACATTTCAGAAACAGAGCCAGAGCCTGTATTTACGCTGTTTAGAGCTCAGCACTTTGTTGAGGGCACGGACCGCGGAACAGTGGGCCATCCAGGCCATGCCCCCACTTTATTCACATATTCCGCTCAGACATTTGTATGCAAAAGTTTACACAAAATTAATCAAATTGTATGTGCAAAAGTTTAGATGATGACAATTCCAGAGCATCATGAATTCTTTTCAAACCTTTAAACACTCAATACCTAACATCCTCTAAGCAGCTGCCTGAATGTCTGAAAATGAAGCTAATTGATGCCTACAAAGCAGGAGAAAAGGTGTTAAAGCACTCTGAGGTCACAATTTCCACTGTACAAAATGTCATTAAATGTCATTACTCTATTAATGGTAGTTACCCAGAACTGTGGAAGTCAACAGAAGATCTGGAAGACAAAGACAACTCAGATAGAAATGCTTGTATGCTGGCCAGAAAGGCAAAGCAAAAACCACATATGATAGCAAAGGACTGACAGGAAGGTTTAGCTGACACAGGAGTGGTGATCTGCCATTCTAATGTGCAGATTTGTCTCCACAAATATGATCTGCATAGAAGAGTCATCAGAATGTGACCTCATCACAAAAGTCAACATCTGAAGTATGCAAAACAATATATACACAAGCCAGAAGCATTTTGGACACAAGTGCTGTGGAAGTAACAATGGAACTTTTTGGCCTCAGTCACCAAAGGTATGTTTGAAGAGAAAAGAAGCAGCATTTGATGAAAAGAACACCTTGCCAATTGTTAAGCACTATTAAGCAAACAGCAAATTCTGGAAGGGAAATCTAACACAGTCAGTTGAGAAACTAGGGCTGAAAAGAGATTTGGTTCTACAGGACAATGATCCAAAACATACTTCAAAATCCTCCATAAACTACATTGTGATGCGGAGCGAGGAGGCGGACGCATATCCAGAGATAAGCGACTTTTATTAAGGGCAAATCCAGGGTCATGGTCATAACGATGGTCATAACGGTCCAGGTTCAAATGGCCACCACGGATATATGGAGAGTCAGACATAATGATAAACACAGGAAAACTACAACGGGGGCTGGATGAACGAACACCAAACAAAACACATACATTAAACAAAGACCAACAAGAAACTCAGGAAAACACAGGGCTTAAATACAAAAAGGGATAACCGGACGTAGGTGGAAAACAGGGACGGAGTTACAAAACAAGGGGCCAGACTAAAAACCAAAACAAAGAAGCACATGGACAGGACTGGGAAGTAAACACAACACAAGCACATGGGCAGGACAGGGAGGAGCCAATTGTGACATTCATCAAGAAATGCAAGCTGAAGCTATTGAAGTGGCCCTCATAGCTGTCTTGAACATCATTGAAAATGTGAAGGTAGATCTGTAGTCCAAGAATATTATAGAACCAAAAGTATTCTGCGAGGAAGAGAAGGTGAACATTTCTGGAATAAGAATAAAAATACTCTTAGTTACAAATCATAGTTGCAAGCTGTGATATCTGCCAAAGTGGGTTTTACTCAGTGCTAACATAGTAGGGGGTCCACACTTAAATTTATGAGCACACTTAAATTTATGAGGAGGACACACCACGATTACTATACACAGCTTAGCTCTGGTGCTCAGATGCAACAGAAAAAAAAGAAGAATGTTCATTTAATGAGTGTAACTGTTTGATTCCTAAAAAATTTAGACAGATTTGTTCTATTTCAAAGAAATGATTCAGCCTTCTCTGGTTCCCCACTGGTTTTATTATACATCCATTTAGATTTGACCAATACAAGCAGTGGTGGCCATAGGATTTTGGGAGCAGATTAAGCATGTAATGTGTGTGTTTTCTTTATAGCAACATGAAAACATGAACTACTATGAAATAAAAGTCAAGCGCTGCAAAATGATTATGGATTTCAAAAAATCAAATCAAAGCAAGGTGTGTCTGACAACCAAATCACTGATATTAGGTGCTGACAGGTGATATTATCCATATAACATTAGACATAAAATGACCAAACATATATTTTATGTCTTATATCAGTTAAGCATTGTGTGAGTTCATTGCAGGGAAATTGCTTTTGTCTTTGTCTTGCCACTCTTTTGAAAGTGAACAGTGCAATCCTGCTTTTCTGTTTGCAGACTTTTTTACATTATCCAGAATATCACTTCTCCTCAGGAGCCCCCCACTCCAGAACGTGAGAGGGCACGAAATTTAATTAACTATACACGTTTTACTTCAGCGGATGAGGTTGAAATCACAGCTGTTGTGGAGAGCGTGATTGAATTCAATTATTTTTTTTCCCAGCCTAATCAATTATTCATGTGTTCTCTCCTGCTTATTTACTCAAACCCAAAGAAGAAGTGAATTGCACTCAAACCTGCATAATTTGGAGGGAGCCATGATATCGATGATCAATACAAGGGGCAGCTTGTTGACCTCCAGCTTTTTTCCGGTGACACAGTTGCGTGCTTTTCCATTCATGTAATGAACATAATGAGGTGAACAAAACAGGAGACGAGTTACTTATGATGAATGTGCCAGCGAAACTTGGAGGCCCTGCCATTTCAATCTGCGCTCATTAAATTGAGCCTTCATTGGGACAGTGCTAATCCTGGGAATAAACTGACTGAGTAGTGCTTTCCGTAATGGCTTTTTTCAAATGTAGAACTCATTGAATTGGACCCAAGAGCCTGTAAGATGTCTTGTGTGAGGTAGAATTCTATGTAATTCTATTACTCTGTGTATGTGTGCTCTATACAGATAACAAGTATGCTCCTGCCGTGACACTTAATGGCTTTATCTTCATCCTGGGGGGAGCGTACGCCAGAGCCACCACCATCTACGACCCGGAGAAGGGCAACATCAAAGCTGGAGCCAACATGAACCACTCCAGGCAGTTTTGCAGGTAAGAGGATTCAGGCTGACCGAGAGCCAATATCACCAGCCTGCGATTCGCTTCTATTTTTATGCATTAATGTCTGTAATGTCCGCACCTCTCCAGAGAAAGAGCGGACACAGCCAGAGCCGGGCCTTAGCGTCCATTTTTTCTCTCAGCCCATATTAAACCACTGCTGCTGAAAATGTAATACATCTCATAAGTGTAATACATTTAGTAAGACAGCTGTCTACATCACTGGGTCATTGTGTTTTACAGTGGAAAGCTAAGGACTTGAGCAGATCCATCAGTGCCAATGGTCTCTAAAACTGGAAAGCAGCATACTGTATCAAAAATAGAGTTAAAAGCTGCACAGTCTTTTCTTTGCCTCTGACTTTCTTTCACTCTGTCTGACCACTTTGGAGGGTAGTTTGGAACAAAGGCTTTCTCTGTCGATTTTGTGGAAAACCATTGGGAGAGAGCTTTAAAACATGTTAGCCAGAGAGCTTTAAAACATGGTAGCTCCAAGGTTGTTCTCCTGCACAACAAAAAGCTGTCTTTGTTTTGCTTTAACTATATTTTTGTGCTCGAAATGTAAGGAATGACATCCAGAAATAGAGAAAGACCAGGAAAAGCTGGGAGAAACTCAGCGATAATGCGATAAGTTGCTTTAGCTAAATGAAAAAAGAGAAGGGAAAAGCTTTGCACTCATAAGAATTCATTTCTAGTCCCCTGGGTTAAGCTTTGGGCTGCATCTGTCTCCTCTGGTGATTGGTATTCACAGCAGAGAGAGTAATTAGCTCAGTGGCAGATGAAGCGTGGATGAGCCTCAGAACAATTGCTTGTGCACCACGTCTTCAAAACATTGCTGTCTGTGTGCGTGTGTCTCTGTGTGTGTAAGCCTGTGTGCATTTGTATGAAAGCCACAACACTTCTGCTGTGCGTTTGCGATACAACTACTGTATGTTTCCCAGAAACGGTACGTCAGTTCCAGTCACACTGCTAAGAGTTTCTGCATTAGCATTTTGAAACATGCTGAGGGTGTGAAATTAACACTGCAAAAGCAGGAGATTAAGAAATGAAATGATTTGTTCTTCCTGCAGCAGTGGATCTGTGTAGCACCTTTTCATGGGAAAGTTAATATGAAGAGGACACAAATAAGATTTGTAGTGCTGCTTATGAAGTGCTGTTGATCTTATAGGATCATCATGGAGGGCCCAGCAAAGTTTGGTGGTTTCAGAGTCAGAATTTGGTCTTATTTGTCAGGTACAAGATGCACAATGAACTTATCATAATGCTAAAGTCTTGCATAGGCCTGTCATAATTATTACATAATAGCCTAATCACAATTATTTAGGCTGATCACAGTTGTTTGAAAGGCCTTGGCCATTTAAGGGTCAAGCTCGCAGCAATCATTGTACAGTGTCCGATTTTATCTTCATTATAGTTTCACAAAACTGGTTGCGTTGTTTTGAGGCTAATAAATGTACGTTGATGAATACAGTAAATGCATTTATTGACACATCATGGGCTTATAAAACCAAAAAAGTTAGGTAATAAGCCAGTTTAACTGTTTAGGCTTGTATAGCTGCAATAAATAAACAAGAATAGACAATTTGATTATTAATCTATCTATCTATCTATCTATCTATCTATCTATCTATCTATCTATCTATCTATCTATCTATCTATCTATCTATCTATCTATCCAACTTGACGTCCTTTTTCTTTGTACGTCCTCTATGCAGTGCGGTGGTCTTGGACGGGAAAATCTATGCTACTGGAGGTATAGTCAGCAGTGAGGGTCCAGCACTGGGGAACATGGAGGCCTTTGACCCTTGCGCCAATGCTTGGACGCTGCAGCAGAGCATGCCCTGCCCACTCTTCAGACACGGCTGCGTGGTCATCAAGAAGTACATTCAAAGCGTCTGACACTAGAGAACACACACACAGCCAAAAGGACACTGCTGCCTCCTTCACACACTCCACCCGTCTCCACACACTTGCTCACTCGCTGGCCCTTGCTGCCCCTGGATTACCAGTGCTGACACTGAAGCCTTTTGTAAAATCTCTCATCTCTCTCTCTCTCTCTCTCTCTCTCTCTCTCTCTCTCTCTCTCTCTTTCTCTCTCTCTCTCTTTCTCTCTCTCTCTCTCTCTCTCTCTCTCTCTCTCTCTCGCTCTTACTCTCTCTCTCGCTGTATCTCTCTCTCGCTCTCACTCTCTCTTACTCTCTCTCTCGCTATCTCTCTCTCTCTCTCTCTTTCTCTCTCTCTCTCTCTGTCTCGCTCTCTCTCTCTTTCTCTCTCTCTCTCTCTCTCTCTCTCTCTCTCGCTCTTACTCTCTCTCTCGCTGTATCTCTCTCTCGCTCTCACTCTCTCTTACTCTCTCTCTCGCTATCTCTCTCTCTCTCTCTCTTTCTCTCTCTCTCTCTCTGTCTCGCTCTCTTTCTCTCTCTCTCTCTCTCTCTCTCTCTCTCTCTCTCTCTCTCTCTCTCTTTCTCTCTCTCTCTCTCTCTCTGTCTCGCTCTCTCTCTCTTTCTCTCTCTCGCTGTCTCTCTCTCTCTCATTCTGTTACTCCATCACTTCCTTTGTTCCCTCTTGCCCTCACCCTTATGGAATGTAGAAGCTAATCTTTGCCGTTTGGCGCAAACGGGCTCAGTGCCTTAGCAAGGCGCCTTTGTGTAACGTATCTCCCCCAATGCTGCTGCCACTGGAGGTTTGGAGTGGCACTAGCCTTAACGCTCCATCATCGCTTAAATTCTAACACACATCTGCTCTCTCTCTCTCTCTCTCTCTCTCTCTCTCTCTCTCTCTCTCTCTTTCTCTCTCTCTCTCTCTCTCTCTCTCTCATTCAGTCTGGTTGCATTTCAGTACTTTGTGTTGGTTCATGCTGTAAAAAATCTTGGCAAGTGAAAACATCTTGAATGTAGCAAATACATGCTGATTATTCAATATTCAATTATTTATTTACTTATTTTTACTTTTCATTTGGAGTGATCTTGCACTGATAATAAATATGCTTGAGAAATACCTCTCTGCCAGCACAGTGAAAAATTACATGATTGCAGTATTTCTATCAGAATTCTATCATGTTAGAATATACAACCTATTTCTAGACATTTTTACTTATTTTACTTATTTATAATTGGTCATTATTTATTGAAACAAACAAGATTATCTGCCAGTGCAGTAAAATCATTTCACCAATAAAATGACTTAAGTAAGTCAAGGATTAGGTGGGATAATCTGTAGCACCTCAGTACAGGGAAACATGTTAATACCTTTTTTTATTGTTAGTTTTAAGCTGTATCAAGCCAGTAGCTTTTAATTATCTGGTTATTCATTACTGCTTTATTGTGGAAAGATTAGGATAAATTAAGCAAACCAATAATGTGATGTATAATACATGAATAAAAGCTCTGGGAATGGTTTAATTCACTCTAGTTGTTGTTAATAATGTAATAATGAGCAGCCAGGTAATTACTGCTGACTTCATAAGATAGTAACAAATTTAAGCTTTATATTATGCCCTTATTAAGCTGGATAAGGTGTATTAAAGGCATAATAACAGACAACTAGAAGATTATGATGTATAATACATGAGTAAAAGTGCTCTGGAAAATGCTTAATAAAGTAACACTGAGCAGCCAGTTAATTAGCAGCTAGTGGCCCTAGTCTGGACCTAGAACCTTATAATATTCTTGCTACAATCTCATAATGAGAAATATGATATATTAGCTTTGTTTAAGAATCTTTCACTTGCCAAGATAGCTATTATATCTTATATACAGTATATCAAGATGAATGATATATGACATATATAAGATATATACATACTCATTTTTTACTGTTCATAAATGCTTTCTTGTAGAAAAACTGTCAGGTTAATTATCAGTGTTGTTTGTGAAGACAGAATCAGCTCAACTCCACCATGAATTTAACACAAACATGCATTTTGATAATGAGGAGCAAAGAGTTTATTTGCTCATCTCTGAAACTTGGATTGCAGGAGCGTTTTTGATAGCTTTTACTTTTACCATAGTGACAGTTAAATATAACAAAAGGGGAGTATTTGTGTCAAATGTGAAAAAGCATTCCTTTTCCAGGATTTGAACCTGGAACAATAGTACTACTGCTGGAGATGCGCGCTGATATCACTGACTCTATCCATCTTAATGACTTCAGATGCCAGTAGCTGGACTGGAAGGAGCAGGGCCTCAGATCACTGATCACTCCAAACTGGGCTGGTCTGGACGTTGGAGTTTCACACTGGACTATTGCACATTTCTTCTGCACTCTGCCAAAGCACAAATGATTTGAGGCTCAGAGTGAGAATATGGTACTTTTGCCTTTGTTTCCGTTTGCCAAGCCCACTCACTGATGGCGGGCTGGACAATATTGGAATAAGACAGGATTATATGTAATTTAAGGCAAAACAAATATTGTTTATTTTAGGAACTTGAAGTGATGACAGTTGTTTCTAGAGAAAATGTATAGTATGTTAAAGAAATGTTATGTACCAAAAATGAGCAATTGATCATTGCCATATAGCTGTTATTGTTTAAATTAATGAGAGTAACTCATCATTAATTAGAACAATAATCAGTATGCAAAATACAATGTTGATTCCTATGAACAGTTTCAGTGTTTTCTCTTTAATGTTTTGAACACATCTGTTGCTGAGGCTTATTATCCTGCCATTAGGTCTTATTACTCAGTACCTACTGTGACTAATTCAGTAAATTTCATCAACATGTATTATTTCTTTTTATCTTTTGAAAAGACAAGCTTTGACACTTTGTTATAGGAACGCTTCATAATGACTGGACTTGGTCCACCTTTAAAGAGCCTGTATTGTCAAAATATCAAAATTTTCTAGCATTTGCTGAATGAAGGAGTTGGATGCAATATATAAACATTGTTAAAGTTGTTAAAATATACCATTTACTCTACAGTCCATCCAGTCGTTATAGGGAATCCGAGCTGCAAAAACAGCCTGTTTTTAAGTACTTTTTGTGATGTCATACAGCTAATTGGAACAGAGGCCATTTACAGTCTTAAAGGTACAGTGACAAAAACATCCTGAATAAACAGTGACTGGAAAATGGTAATGTAAATTATGACTGTTTTTGATACATAAATTCACATAAACATTATGAGTTGTAAAAATTACAAGAAAATGGAGTACACGGCCTTTTGTTTAAGCTAAGTTAACTTATTTACAGTGTTTCGTCCCCTTTTCCTGTAAAGTTATTGTTTTGGAGATATAAGCATTTGCATTAGTCACAGTCTGAAAGTTATTTTAAGGATTTAAGGTAAGTAAACAAATAATAGACCTGTATAATTGGATGCACAATAAGGACAAAGGTACAAGTCACCGATGCATTTTTAAGAAAGCCGAATTTCACCATAGAACTGCATTGTAGTTACGCTCATGTTTATGAAGCAATGTTGGAGATGTTTTGCTTTGCTTGAATGCAGTTTCATCTTGCAGTCACTGCCGATATTCCATGCTGCCTTATCCCTTTTCTGCTTCGAGCTGAATGAAGGATCACACAGAGATCTACTGTTGGCCTTCTGCCAGGTTGCGCAGTCCAGCTTTGCATTCTCCAAACACCCCCACACCAGGCCCCCGGCAATATTTTGTGATGTGGAACAGTTCATTTCCTCTCTGCTGTTTTATCAGCCTCTCCCTGTTTATAACCTGCTGGTCCTGGCCGATGCCACAGCCTGGGTGCGTAAAGTGCCATTTAAAAGGCCTGAGCCATGTGACATGAGCCTGGCAGTGCCTGAGAGCAGCTCCTGCACCTGTCAGCCTCCATCTCCAAACTTCTGCCGGTAGCTTTTCCCTCAGCTACAGTATCACCCCTACCATCAATCAAAAAGGGATCAGCTATCAAACCCCCGCTGGCATTTAAATAAACTAGGCCAGCGCTCCTGGATCTGGTGTCTTATGGGTGTGCTCGATGGGCTGCTTTGATGGCAAACCCCATTTGTGTGGCTCTTTATCTAGAAGATTTGCTTCTGTTTTCTCGCCTTCGCTCCTCTGCCAACAATGCTGGCTGCTCGTTATGGCTCATTGTGTTTTCCGCAGATGATGTCAGACTGTGGAGGGACAGTTGTGTTGTCAAGTAATTGTTTGGTGCTTTCTTTTTTCTCTTAGCTTTCTTTTTTCTTAGTGTTCCCTACTAAAGGAAGCTGGTGTACCAGGGCTTTAGTCACATCTCTTTTAAAACAGTTGACAGTTCTCTAGTGTACTTCAGTAGCTGCATTTTTTGAAATTGGTCTTGCTGCATTTTTTTTTGCTGTTTGTGCTCAATGTGGCAAAGTGAAAATGTTTTCCTATCAGGGCTATGCATAATAGCATTGTCACATGGACAAATGGAAAAACAACGACAACATGAATAACCTTCTCTTTTTTCATTGTGGCCTTAAATGTCAAAGTTGCAGTTGAAGTCAGGGGTTCGTCATGTGGAATTCCATCATTATGCTTGAATGTCAAGGGGCCTGGGCTGAAAATGTGATGCACTGAAATGAATTGATTCAAATATGTCCATAAATAAAGTGCATTACATTAACCTTTGGTTTTCAGCAAAAATTCACATTTTGGCATAATTGTGTTGACGTAAAATGGTTTGTTCATGTGGAAGTGATTCGAATTAAGTCAGTACATTGTATTTTCAGTGTGGGTGCTTGGCAACTGATCTTTTTTATACCAAAATTGCACTGAATGAGATGATTGTGAAATTGTTTTTGGTAACAGGTGCTTTGAAGATAGCATTAGTCATTCATGGAGTCTCTGCCGAATGTTTGTGATTTAATAAACAATATCTTAGAGTGAGCTTTGAGGTGTCGTTACATACAGTTACAGAGTTCTCTTGGAGCTTCAGCCCTCGCAGAGCTGAATTACTGACATTATGAAGCTCTCAAACCAAATCTACAGTTCTGCCCACATGTGTTGATTCTTATTTAAAGTTGTTTAAATAGAGCTGGGCTCTAGCCATATATTGGTATCAGTGGCACACTGATTTTGATGATGGTTTTAATGATATTGACAACAAAAAACTGTGTTAGTTGTCTGTCATTTTCTTGATGCTTCAGATTGTATATAAGCTAAATAAATAGTAAGTTTTAATTCTGGAAATGTCTGGTTGATATTTGCAGTACTGTGGAAGATTGGTGTAATTTTAGAAAGAGAAACTTGTCGAGAGAAACAAAAGAAAAAAAAAACAAAGCAAGCTATGTCAGGTTAGGTACTCTTTTAGAATTGATTACCAGGATTTATTAACTTCAGTCATTCAGACTTCAGAGGTCATTTTCTTGATTTTCGCATTTTTTCCTAAATTCTCTTTTAAATGCACTTGAATGGAACGTCATATTTTTCATATCGAAGTGCTCATTATCTTTGTCACTACGTTACACTGCAACCACTGGAGCAACTTCGCTGTAAACCTTTGCATGCCTTCTCACATGTGTCTCCAACGTGGACCGAATGAAGAATGAATGGTTTTCGATGTTATGCATTTGTCCTTCGTAAGTGTCCATTGGTCACTTTCACAAAAAATGTAGACAGACACATGAATCCACTAACTGCACATGGAAAGAGATAAATGATGTGTATCTCAGCCCCTATTCATAGTCTCATAAGTCTGGGTGTGGGTCATGTAAGATTTTGTGCTAAGATGGAATGGAAAGGGCAACTTTATAGATTCAGGAAATGTTCAAACAGTTTTTTTGTGCTAGTTAGACAAACATGTATAGAATGCCAAAAGATTAAACATCCTCTAAAACTGTTATGCTATGATATAGTTCTGTTCAAAAGTCAGTGTGTTCAAGTAAAATCAAGTTATATATTTATATATATATATATATATATATATATATATATATATATATATATATATATATATATATATATATATCAAGTTTTGGGACAAAATCCTATTGTAAAATTATTGTAAAACACTTGATATCTGGTTCCCATTATCACCACTGTGAACAATTTTGACTCATTATGTTTTTCTAAGACAGAGCAAACAACTCTGAATGACTTCAATCAAAAACAGAACTGTAAAGAGAAATAGAAAAATCCGCCTTTACATTATTCAACAACCATGCATGACCTGGTAGGCCACCAAACCTGTCACCATCAGATAAATTGTACATAAACCTTTGAGAGAGAGGAGAACATCAAGCTCCACATTTGTTTCAAATCTAAAAAAAAATACACAGGTATTTCTGTCCATCCTTCCATTGAGAGAAGGCAACTCAGTCCAAAAGGCTGTGTAGCTGTCAAGAAGCGCTGAGAAGAGGAGATTTGCAAATCAAACAAAGAAGCTGTTGGTTTTCTCAGACCAATGTACTGACCACCTCAGAGTCCAGACTTCAATATCACTGAACACGTTACTCGGATCATGAGAAGCAGAAAATGCAACCAACTTCTAAGGCTTAACTTTGGAGATGTGTAAAGATACCCTGCAGAGTTCTTTGACAAACTAAAAGCAAGCCTCTTGAAATGATTAGAAGCTGTAATCTGTAAGTTGACACATTAAATGCTGTAGTGTCGATGCAGAGTATTGTATTTAGTTGTTGAGGCTTCCTCAAATTTTCTGTTAGATATGTGTCCTGTTTTCTATCCTGACACTGATAAATGACTAACTTGTTTGAATGAATAGCTCTTGGAGTGGAAAAAGGGTCTCTAACTTCTGATCAGTACTGCATATTTTGAAAACATTGTGATATTGAATTTATTCACTACCACCCTGCCCTAATTTGAATATCTCATGCTTGTTTGCCTGCTCAAAAGAATTACACTGCTGAATGTCATATTTGCTCTGTAAAAACATTTACTTGTATCTTTGCTACTGATCCAGGCTGGTGATAAAGCAAACACACATTATCTCATTTGCGATATTCTCACATTAACGTTCCTCATTAAATCCCCTTTCCTGTCTGAATGAGAAAACATCTGCCTCGTGCTGAAATGGCACACCATGGATATTTGTTTAAGATTAAAGACTGCAAGCGTCACGATGATGCAGCTTTCGTCTTCTGATAATCGGAGTGTGTGCTTCTCCAAACAGCAGTGGTGCTCAAACTGACTGCTAATCCTCTAATGTCATTCTCTAAATAAGCATCTCTCTTCAAACCCTGCTCTCCACACACACACGCAATGATGCCTCTGAAAAAGGCCGAATTGTTGCTCCTCATCCAGACAATCGGGCTGAGGCAAAAATGGTCCAGCTCGGCCCTTTAGGTGGAGCAAATTACCCCTCACTGGATTTGGTTGTCAATGGATTTTTGAAAAGAAGGCACTTCGGTGTCAGCCTTTTCATGCTTGAAAATTATGTTTTTCTTTTGTGTTTTTTCCGTCTGGACGACATCCTTTCATTTGATCTCCATTTGGGCGAGGAGCTTAGCAGTAATTAAGGGGTAAATAAGAATGCTACTGTTTGATGTGTCATTAGCTCTTTAGTGTACTGTAAGACAAGGACACTTGAGGAGTTTGTCTATGACCTTCAGCTGAAAAGCAGAGTTGTTCAATAATGGACACGTGATGGCAGAGAAGCTGGGTAATTATTTCCCTATTCAGTTTGTTTCTATTCGTTTTTTTCTTTAGCTGTGGTCTAGGTTTTTGCATGTTTTGCTGGGCATTTGGCAGCCTTCTCATACATGTTTTCCAAGGTTTATTTATGGGGTCTATATCTTTGAAAATCTAATTTCCCTTGATTTTATAAGATAAGAGATTGATTTAGTATGTTAACATTTGCCATTCACTCTCCAGTCCATACACTGTACATTTAAGCTGTGTCCCAATTCAAGGGCTGCATCCTTCAGAGGCTGCATTCGAAGGCTGATTGAAACACCTGGCATTGGCACGACAACGCTGTGATATTTCGAAGGCTCCTTCATATGTGGCCAAGAAATGTGTCCTTCTTTTCCATGGCAATCCAGTGGGATCCTTCACCAGCCAACATATCCCAAGATTCATCGCGTG
Organism: Pygocentrus nattereri; assembly: GCF_015220715.1. NCBI lineage: Eukaryota > Metazoa > Chordata > Actinopteri > Characiformes > Serrasalmidae > Pygocentrus > Pygocentrus nattereri. The sequence continues at coordinate 29,965,912 of NC_051220.1, read as the reverse complement.
CCGGCAAAGATTAGAGAACATGTTGGAGAAGTGAAGAACGGCTGAGGAGACACTTTTAATGTAAGTGTTTGGGTTTAAACTGAGTCGAATAACTAACAATACAAATGTTTTGCCAATGTGATCTGAAGAAAAATTTGCGCTAATTTAGGCAGACACAGAGATTTATAAGACTGTGGAGCACTATAAAAAAATTTTTTTTAAATTTCTGGCTCCATCTTTAAAGAACTTTAAAAGAACTTGACAAGAGCAGCATTTTGTGATGCAACTGTAGGGGTGGGAACAGCGGTGCTGTAAGACAAACAGGGAATCTGCTGTAGAGCAGACTGTTTCATTTAGGTTCATGAAGCCTTAGAAGGACTTGCCTTCATAGACCGCATCCTTGAAAGATGCAGCCCCTGAATTGGGACACAGCTATAGAAACTACGCTGCAAAATCACCTTTAAATTTACAGTCTTTAATGCTAAAGTTAAAGAGAGGTTGGAAAACGGTCATATAGAAATTAATCAGGATGTTTTTGATACATTAAATGGGAAAAACATCATAAGTGGTCCTCTAGGGAAAAAATTAATACATTAAAAATTTTTAATATAGACCCTCATTTCAAGTGTCAACTACTGAGGTATAAAGTCCTCCAGCGATGGGTTGTGGAGCACAAGAACTGTGTTCTCTGAAGTGATGGAGCTCAATTTGAGTTGGAGTAATCATTCAACATCAGTACCTGACCTCATTATGCTTGAATGCAATCACTAATGCCTGAATGCAATCAAATCCTCACCGGAATGTCACAGCATCTAATGTAAAGTCTTCTATAAAGAGTAAAGGCTGTTACTGAACAAAGAGAAATGTTTAGACATGGAAGTTAATATAACAATTCATTTTGGGTCATTTGTATTGGTTCATTCTCACAATGTAAAGGGCAGGTATTTTCAGAATATTGTAATAAAAAAAAATGGAGTTATGAGGTTTTGATAAGACAACGAAGATATGGTACAATGATGTCTCCATGTAATTTGCTTAAGCTACTTTAATTAAGCCTTTAGGCATCCTTGATTGGTTGAGTGGTCCCAAGTAGCCCCCCCAAACTGCTATCTCCTTATAATGCCACACAATGCTTTCAGGATTAGCCTTTGTGACAATGGCTGAACACAGATGGTGGCTGGAAGGAGGGAGAACCTGAGCTTGCACTTGTCAAACACAGCAAGTCAGTGCAGGATTTGGTTTTTGTTCTTCTTTCTGCTCTTTCCAAAAGGAGACATGGTGCAGAATAATAGAAGCCCATGTGTTCATGTTTATTGCTTCCTGTCTTATACTTCGGGGATTGCCTCATAAAAACAGAGTTCACTGGGGGCTCAACTGCAGGCACAGAGAGCCGAGCACTCCTAGGAGCGCTCCAAGGGCAGCACCTCACTCTGCTTGGCCTTCCACAGCTGAGAGACTGCTGAGCAGAAGTGATTGGTAGATGCCAACTTCTGCTGAAGAACTGCAGCTTTCAATAGTGAGAGTGTAAGGAGAAGAGCCTACTCCTCTTACTTTTAAAAAAATGACTTCTCTTTAAAATTATTCTGACAACATTAATGACTTTGGGAATAAAGGCTCAGATGACAGGATGAACATGTTCATCTAAAAAGAATATTTTTAACCAAACAAAAACAAAACAAGAAGTTAAATCACTTGCATTTGCTCAAAAATGGAAACATCATTTTAAAAGTACATGAGCCAGCTAATATCTTTTGGCTCCCCTGAGCTACACCAAAGCCTGTTTACTTCAATCATTCATTTTCCCCTGCCTGCCAGTGCTCAGAGACATGCATTATGTTGTGAATAGCTGACTTGAAATAAAAAAAAAAAGTTAATAAATGTTAAATGGCAATAAAAGTATAACAAAACTGAACTTTTGTGTGAGGTAGCAACTCAACAAGCTGAGCTCAGTCAGTGTAGCATCAAAGGAGGCAGAAGAGCATGCATGGATAAATCTGAACACATGTAATACCCATGATCAAGACCAATGAACAAGACCATTCCTGAGTAAAGAGTCCTGCGTGTTCGTCTGAGTGACTTGAGTATCAATGCATTCAAGCCATAAGCTTGTCTATACAGCACATTAATCTATGACAATCACAAGACCTTGTAATATTGTATCTCAGTATTCTCCGAAATGTAATATATTTTTCTGCTATTTGAATTGTGAAGAGCCTTGAAGCCACTGACAGATCATCTACAGATACAACAAACTAGTCATGACGCTGGCCAAAAGTTTATATCACAGTATAAGTAAAATTTCTGGTGGCTGTGTTTGTGTTTGTGTTTGTGCCTGTGCGAACGTTATGGCAGAGGTTAAACTCCATTTTTTTATGTTTTTCCAATATGTTGAACTCAAATTAATAATAAGTGTGTGCTAAAATTGGCAGAAAAATGCCATATTAATGTTTAATCGTTGTAAATGATGGATCACTTAGGATATCTACTAATTGCAATTTAGGGGAGTTCAAACTTTTGCATACTGAATATGTACTTTTCAACACAACTATTTCGCATTCAATAATCCATTTTTGTAAGTTAATGCCAATGAGAACTAGTGGCATTAGGCATGAGGATTTTGTAAAATGCTCATACTTTAATAATCCTAAAATGTTGTTTACGATGTACTTAAATTTACGATATTTCTATTAAACTCAACCTAGATCAACAAAATGTGTACTATCTAAGTGATAAACCTATCTATCTAGAGATAAACCAGTGACTTGTAAAAGCTGACATTGTTTTGTCCCTAACAAAGGCTATTAACAGCTCATGACCACAAGCTGGTACATGCCCACTCTGTGCTTTTGTCCTTTGTGTAAACAAGCCCAGCAAAGCACAAAGAGAGGGTCTCCTGGCCTTAATGGCCTAGTATCATTGTGAGCACAGTGAACATCCGCTCCTTTCATATTATATTTACCTCATCCTAGCTTTGAGCCATGCTGAAAGATCAGTGCTGTTTGCTCAGGACTAATATCACATCATTTTCATCCATATAACCTATCATAGAAAGCTATGATGATATGGACAAGTCACAGTGAAAGTCCATTTACAACAGACATATTGTCTGAAAGTAAACAGATGTTGGTGAGGAAGGCATGAAAGTAATAGCTGAGAACCTAGAATGACCTTCTAAGCATCTAACATGGCACAGTTTGTATATGAGATGGCACAACCGAGTAGTGGGCAGTATACAGCTCATTCAGTAACGTACCATTCTCCTGACTTAGTTCACACTGTGGTCCCACAGTAAAAACAGAAAAAAGTTAATTATTCAGCTCTTACTTGTTTACAAGTAATATTAGTTAAGGTAGTAATATGTTCAGTATACATAAAATCATCATTTATAAGGTATTTTCTGTAGAGAGGTGGCTGTGCCAAACCATGACCACTAAATTTCAACTTAATATTTACTGTTTTTCAATTATTCTTTTTTAATAACACTGAAATACAGAAGTTTAGTCCATAGGCAGAGCCTTATTTTAGCCATGCCCCTGCATTTTAGCATATGGGCCACATGGGGAGCAGTTACATCCATTTGTTTTAAAGTCAAATGTGAAAATCAGCACACAAACACATTTTCTACAATTAAGTGAAATGTTTGTGTTTTAATTAAAAATGTTATTATTTTATGTGTGTACTACTGTTTAAAGCTGTGTTTTCTAGTCATGAACTGGCAAAGGTTTTTAATTTATGCTCAAAATTAGCTAAAATTGGCACTACCAAAACAGTCACTGCTGAAATATTTGGTATCATTTCAGTAGTGTTAGGACTGTTTTGGACTGTTCAATCATTTATTTTAACAGAATGAGCATGATTAAGTTATTGGGTCATTCAAACCAAAAGGATTTTAGTCTGTGAATGATCCATATGCCAGTTGAAATTCTTCAGAAGAAGTAGATTTATTACAACATTTATAACACTATGCCACAAATGAGCACAGCTAATGCAATGAACAAACAGCACAAAATAGGCTATGGTAATCCTGTTCAGATGAATGGAGGAGTCAGGGAAATTTTAGCATTCCTTTTTCTCCTGCTGTATAGACATTTGCAGTCTGAGATATATATGGAAGGAATGGCTGGTCTCTTGGGGTTCGCCTTTAGCCTAGTCACAGACACCAGACTGCTTCCTACACTTCGTCTTGCACTGCCTCCCTCTGTCAGCTGCGTCAGATGGGACTGTGGTCCAATCTGCTATGGATAGTAGGAATAACTTGTAATACTCACCAGCACTGGCTGATGATGGATGACAGAAACATATGTGTATTGGATACATGTATGAAACAAGTGACTTGAGGAATTCAAATGTAATATCAACAACAGCAACCAGCTGCTACATGCTTAGGCATATGTGGCACAGAATTAACTATATTGTTCATTTTTGTTTTTACTATTTTTATAAAAATACTACAATTTTTCTTCAGTTGTTAAATAAGGTTCCTATTAAAAGTGAAGGGACATTCTATGGAATAAGCCACCATTAATTAAGACAGCACAGCCCGTCACTAATCCTGAAGTGTTTTGATAACTGAGCTCTGGCCTGCTTGTTTGAAATCGTGGTTGTGTCATTCTCAATTTATGGTTTAATTACTATTTATATTTACATGATGAATATTAAAACATAATATAATACATTACACATTGGTGGTCAAAAGAGCTGCTCAGGTGAACATACACCAGACACTGATATTTAACAACTGTTTTCAATCTATTTGATGGAATCTATTGCTTCAACAGAAATTCAACAGACCTTTCAAATTTTTCTGCAAAATATAATTGTTGAGATGCAAGCAAAGTCATTCAGAAAGGTTTGATGTAAAACATCTACAGTGAAAATATCACCATTTTATTATCTCAAAATGACCAGAACATGAAGGTATCTTCTGTTTAAATTAGTGGTTAAATCTCTCTGCTTTAAGTGAGTTTTAAAAAGTGTGTTTCAGGCCAAAACCTAATTTTAGGACTTTATCCAAATGTCTCAGGCATTCTGCAGTGCATGCAACAAATTCATGTTAATAACTTTCTGTGAGGTCGCTTTAAGGAGTACTAAATACTTCGGATGTCTGGTTCCTATCACCACCACTGTGAACAATTCTCACTCTGTAAGTTTCCCTAGAACAACATATTTCACATCAAACCACTCTGAATGACTGTTTACATCTCAATTCCCCTTTAATTCAAGAAGAAAAATCAAACAAATGACTGGGTATTTCAACAAGACAATACAAGATGCCACTCACCAAAACAATGGGTAAAATTTCTTTTTGACTACCAGTGCATATCTGGGTCATATCATATCATAATGACAAGAGCACATTTTTGAGCTGAATCAGGTGTGTTAGAGCAGGAAAAACATCAAACTTTAAAGTGCAGGTGGTCCGTGTACAGTAAGTCTGACCATATAGGTTATACAATGGTGAGAGAGAATCATAATAAAATATGGATCAGTTTCAGGGGTAGAAGATGTGAGATGGAAAGTGAGAAGGTGGGAAATTAAGCAGAGTTAAGAGAGAGCTGGAGGGACAACAAATACCCAAACAAAGAGGTAAAAATAAAAGGCACTGAGATAGTGTGCCTGTGTCTTCGGGTACTGAAGTGTGGCAGATCAAGTTTGCGGCCATTCTGTGACCTTTGCCCAGCTACTCTACACTTAACTGCCAGGGCTATGAACACACAACTCCAGGAGTGGCTGTCCCTTATACACATCTCCCTCTCCTGCTGAAGACACAGTAGTGGGCAGCAGTGGCAGGTGAAGACCATGAGAGTGGCTGTGTCATTTGCTGGCTGCCAATCACACACAGGAGATGCCTCAAGCGCATACAGATACCTGCTGGTCCAGCCACTAAGCACCACTGAGATATCAGTATGTCCATACTGTGAAACAGACAAAGTTACTAACAATTAATGTTACAGTATTTCCTTAATGACCTCATTAGTGGAACAGCTTTTAGCCCAGCAGATACTCAGTACTCAGTACAGCAGATACTGAAGTACTCAGTTTATTAGTTACATGCAAAGGCACCATAGGTGCACTTTGTACTGTCTATAGCCCATCTGTTGCTAGGCAAATTATCAGCCTCTCTCTATCCCATACATCAATGGTAAAGGACCACCATAGCACTGCCAGTGAATAGATATTATGTCTGTGGTGTTTCTCAGCATGAACGGTATTGGAATGGTAGTGTTTTATGCTGGTACATATAAATAATGTGTACATTCACTGCCGACTTTATAAGGTAGACAAAACATTCAGTGATGCTGAGCTCTAGACTCTGAGGGGGGTCAGTCCATTGTTCTGAGAACATCAGCCGTTTTCTTGCTTGATCTGCTAATTTCTGTTTCTCAGCAATGGCTTCTTGACAGCTACACATGCTTTCAGACCCACAGTGTCTTCTCACAGTGGAAGGATGGACAGTAACACCTGAGGTTGATGTTCTCCTCTCTTTCAAAGATGAAAATTTCATGTAATGTATATCTGATGGTGAGAGTTTTGGTGGTCTACTAGGCCTTCACAATTTTTTTATCTTTTAGGGTAATTGTTTTTTCACCTGGTGTCCTTTGACTTCTCTGTTTTTTATGCAATGGACTATCATATCTAATCTCTTTCTCACCACACAACCACTGTTGACTGGATATTTTCATTTGGCAGGCTATTCTCAACCCAGTAGTGACACTGAGGTGTTTAAAGATCCCAGCAATAATTCTGTATCTGGTACACTCATACCAGCTAAACACACAGTACTATGTCACTACTGTGCTGAGAATGATCCCCCACCCAAATAATGTCTGGTCAGTGGTGGTCTTATGGAGGTCTCATTCTGAATAATAAACTGTGTAAAGGTGTGCTGATAAACTGGGCTGCAGTAGATGGGCTATAGTCAGTACCTGTAAACCTATAAAGTGTGAATATATAGTGGGTATTTCTGATGAATCTCTGATAAAAATGGCCAATGAACGTGGATACAAAGTAGATGTACCTAGTGTTCTATGTGAACCATCTCAACAGCACTTTCTAGAGCCACACAACAGCCACAATGCAAGTGACGTCCTCCAGATTGTATGACTTCAAGCAGATTGCTTTGTCCAAGGCTCTAAATTCCTAAATGCTTTAGTAGAGTTTGAATAAGTTCATTATAAATCACACAGCACACCTAGATTGTCCTGGGAGCTGGTATGATTTAGCAAGTGTAGCTGTGCTGACGGAAACGTTCCCATTCTCTTCTGGACAAGTGTTTCTTTGGGCACCAGCTTCTGGAACGAAGCAGGCCACAGTCCAGATGGTGACAGCTCTTCAGCCCACTCCTCTGAGGATCATCTGTATTGATGTATGCATAACACTACTCCCGTTCCAAGTGCCATTCCGCGTGTACCCCTTTTGAATTTCAAGTGTGGTAAGTACCTCCCTCACACCCCTGCTGTCAACAGGCCAGTTTATAGGCTTCAGAATTATTCATTATATGCCACCTCTTACACCCGACTTCTCTTGACTCTTGGTCATTTTGGTCACTCCTGAGGATTCATGTCACATTTCGTATTCCAGAACTGTTTTAATGGGATACATCTTTATTTCTCCTCAGTAAGTACAGGGAAATTAGAATTAAGGACATCTAATAAGACATTGTCAATGAAAAATAAACTGAGCCTAAAGCTTTTTTTGATGAACTGCAACAGCAAATGATTTTTAATCAACTGAAAAATGGAAAATGAGTGGTTCATGTGGTTAAAGCTCAGCAGCTCCCACTAATAAGGGGTGCTTGATATTCTGTGTCAGGTTCACATCATAACTGTGCTATGTGCTGTTCATGGTTGTGCATTCATGAAAGGTACGTCCATTCCATTCCATGCAATGCCAAAGTCAGGCTTCATACTCTTCTGGCACTGAGGCACATGACAGCACTGTGACACAGTAACTGTACATAGTAAGGTAGGGTGTATTGTTAATCAATAGGGTTAAAAAGTGGTTACTGCTACATTGTGAGGAAAAGTATTCCTTCATGAGCACATTAACAGCAATAACAACAACAGTAAACTTAGGCTGGATTTACATGATAAAACTTTCTTTGAACTTTGTTTGCTTAAAGCGTACATGAAACTAAATTTCATGTGAGTTGCATAATTCAAGGCATCCTGCATCCAGCTTGAAACTCAGTCACAACAGTTGCAAGCATCTTAACTTTGTGCAACAAGTTTTATGGAACAGCCAAATCAATTTAATTGTAACCTAATGAAATGAATGAAGATTAACAAGGAATACAGGGGAATGAGTAATCGCTGAAGAATGATCCTCTTCATTGAGTCCAACATGCAAATGCAGTATAGTTAAATCTATACTGGTCTCCTGGGATTTTGCCTTATTTGTTTAAAATCTGCTGCCTACCATAAAATCAAAAGATTAACCAAAGAGAAATCTTCTTTTGAGAGCCCTCATCAACAATAATCATAAATATAGCTCAAACTCTAACTGTGCTCTAACTGTTTAAAGGCTGTATCGGTTCATGAGGTTTCATGTAGGTGCATCGAGCTCGGACTTCGATCATAATTTGTAAAGGCTTCCTAATCATCAGTCAGCGGTTCAGTACAAAGAGATCAACGTGACCTATAAGTTTCAAACTTCAAATTTCACATGAAAACTAAGTGGAAGCTAATTGTCATTGTTACAGATAATGATCATTTACGTATATAAACATTTTGTGCACATCATTCAAAAACTATTGGAGAAAGAAATCCTTATGCGAACATAAAACTAACTTTGCCACTTCATTTTCACAATCCAGAGCTGTTTGCTGTTGTTAGCTCACTTCAGTGCTAACATCTGCCAAGTTAACGTTGGCAAAAGCTGAATATGTAACTAGTCAAATTGAAGAATTTCATGGAGCAACAAAAGAGATTAAAAAAGTTTACTTCCAGATCAGATTAGTTTGCTGAAGTAGAATCAGGGACTGTGTTGAAGCAGAGTTAAAGGACTGATTTGAACATCTTCAGAAATGTGCTGCAGATCTCAGTTAAAGAGATGACAATAAAAATAAACTGCTTATTTAACGTTCTGTTGACTGGCTGAATAAAAGACTGTGAACTGTTGCTGTATCCTGATTATTGATTATACTGTAATGCTGTTATTTGTTTTATGTCACTATCCAACCCTGATCATGTCACTAAAAAAACTGTGTTTACCAGATCAATAGACAGGATAAAACAAATGACAATTGTTTCAGTGTATGGAAAGAAGATTATCCTGATTAACTTCACAAAAGCTTGGTAGTTTTTCATTTTGTCACCCAAACCATGACAGCAAAAAAGCATCAGTTTCTCCAAACTACCCTTCCTATAAAGAGGTGGCTTAAGCAGAAAACTATGACTAACAGCTGTTTGAACAGCTGCTTGTACAACTGTTTATTCTTCTTTGTTAACCTGCTATATTCATGATCTACATAGTTAAATTATACATTTCACTTCTTTACTCCCCCTAATTTCACATGGATCGCAGATTCCTTTGATATCCAAAGGATAAAACATTATTACAGAAAAGGAGGTTGAGATGAACTTGTAGTGCTTCTGGGACATGCTGAATAAGGCATTTTAACATCCGTGTCATATAAAACTGAATTTTGCTCCCTTTTTCCAATGAAAAGAGCTTCATGTAGCATGTAAATACTGTTAAGGTCTCTTAATATGCCATTCACTCTCCAGTCCATGCAATACATATGTGGAGATTAAGCTGCCAAACAGCCCATTTTGAATATCCACTTATTCAGTGTACAACAGATTAGCCCCATTAGCCCATTCATGCTGAAGTTATAAGGGGTCTTTCGGACTGCTTTTTGACTGTGGCACAATTCAGGGCAGCCAATCTGAGCAGAGATAGTGTACATATATCATTTACATTTTACATTTACATTTACAGCATTTAGCAGATGCTCTTATCCAGAGTGACTTCAGAAGTGCTCTGTCTATCTAGAGAATGTATCTTTGCTAGTTACCAATAGCTTAGAGAAAAAGACAGTCCTGAGCTCAGATACTGCTAGAAACAAAAAGTCACTGTTGATACCCAGAGAAAAGGAACAGTGTTGAACCCAGAACAGTGCAATACAATAGATAAGTGCAGTACGATACATTACAATCGATACTTAACATAGTGCTCATTTAACTGCTGTGTAAAGAGATGTGTCTTCAGTCTGTGTTTGAAGACAGCAAGAGACTCTGCTGTACAGACAGCCAGTGGGAGTTCGTTCCACCACGTGGGTGCCAGTAGAGAGAACAGTCTTGTTGCTTGTCTTCCACACACCTTGAAGGATGGCGGGTCAAGCTGAGCTGTACTCGAAGCTCGAATGGCTTGTGGTACAGTCGAAATTTCACAATTACCATCAAGTAGGTAGGTGCCGGTCCATTTTTGGCTTTGTAGGCAAGCATTAGGGTTTTAAATCTGATGTGTGCAGCTACAGGAAGCCAGTGAAGGGAGGGCAGTAGTGGGGTGACGTGGCTGAACTTGGGAAGATTGAAGACGAGCCGTGCTGCTGCATTCTGGATGAGTTGCAGAGGCTTGATGGTCTGCATGGGAAGACCAGCCAAGAGCAAGTTGCAGTAATCAAGCATTGAGATGACAAGAGACTGTACAAGCACGTGAATGGCCTCTCGAGTGAGAAAGGGTCAGATCCTCTGGATATATCAGTCTTAAAGGTAACTAAAAGAGCCTGTTCAATTCTAAGGGATAAAGAGCAGTTGGAAAATAGCAATGTTAAAATTAATTCTAAATATTTTATTATATCTTTTCATGGGACAACACTATAGAAATGAAACATGGACATAACTTAATGTAGTCAGTGTACAGCTTGTATAGCACTATAGATTGATTGTCCTCTGAAAATAACTCAACACACAGACATTAAAGTCTAAATAGCTGGCAACACATGTGAGTACACCTCACAGTGTCCAAAATGTGCTCAGAGTGTCAATATTTTGTGTGACCACCATTATTATCTAGCAGTGCCTAAACCCTCTTGGGCGTGGAATTCACCAGAGCTGCACAGGTTGCTACTGGAATCCTCTTCCACTCCTCCATGATGACATCACGGAGCTGATGGGTGTTAGACACCTTGTGCTCCTCCTCCTTCAACACAGGTGCTCACTTGGGTTTAGGTCTGGAGACATACTTGGCCAGCCCATCACCTTACTTTCAGCAAGGCAGTTGTAAACTTAGAGGTATATTTGGGGTCATTTTCATGTTGGAATGAGAAGGGAGGGGATCATGCTCTGCTTCAGAATGTCATAGTACATATTGGAATTTAGGTTTCCCTCAATGAACCGCAGCTCCCCAGTGCCCGCAGCACTCATGCAGCCCCAGACCATGATGCTACCACCACCATGCATGACTGCAGGCAAGCAAAATATTGACACTTTGAGCACAAATGCACAAATTGGACATGTTCACTGTGAGGTGTACTCAGTTGTGTTTGCCAGTTATTTAGACATTAATGCCTGTGTTGAGTTTATATATATATATATATATATATATATATATATAAATTAGTCCAAGACAGATACATATAAAGACATAATATAACTGTGATGATAAATGTATATAAAGAACTGCACATGACATTACAGAGTGAAAATAATGCAAGAGATCAAACAATAATGCTAAGTTGGATAATTAGTTGAGAGAAGTGTACAACTTCATTTTTTCATCGCTTCATGTCAACTTCTTCTTAAATTGTTACACACAACTCACAACATGCAACTAGTTGCAAGAAAGTTTCATCATATTTCATAGTAATATATTGTAAGGATATCACATTACAATAGCTACAATGAGCTACTATCACATTACAATATCTATATTTTCCAGTCAAAATTTTTGAAAAGTATTAATTGTTAAGAACATTTAAGAATAACAACAGCAGCATCACCATGGCAATATTTTTCATTAAAATTGTGTTTTCAAAGAAATAACAGGGTACAATAACATCCTACACATCTGCATTTTCTGTAGTCTAAATTATGATAGAAAGTATTGAATCGCAAACACATTCAAAGCAACAATTTACAGTCGATTGGTATTTGTATTTAGTTTAAAAATCATACCCACATTTAATGCAATAGAGAGCTCAAATTGCATCACAGAGTCTATATTATCCAGGCTAAATTAATTTGCCCATTTAGAACAATAACAAGCAGCTATAATTTCATCACCACCACTACGTTTTCCAGACTTGTTGTCAATCCAATCTAGCAGAAATGTTTTCTAAAGTTCCTTGCCAGAATATCTCAGCCAGCCCAGTGAGCAGTAGATAGAGTGGCGCAGTGCTGGACAGAGAGTGGTGGAGTTGTGGCTTGTCTATGCTGGAACACGTGCACCAGCTGATTGGGCTTTTTGCAGAATTCCATGCCCAAAAGGATCTGGCACTATTCAGGCCCAAAGCCCCCTTGCTGAACGGAGAAATCCAACACTGTCTCACTGCTCACACACACATGCACAAACACACGCAAGGCCGGGATGTCGCACAACAGCCCTAACAGCTGTTTCTTTCTTCCCACTCTAACAAGTCCCTGTACATCTCTCTTGTTCTGCCTGGTTTTTGTTGTTGCTCCTGCCACTGAGGCCTTTCCCTACAGACAAAATTTCTCTGCTCCCCCCAATATCTTCTACAGACATCAGTGTAACAACCCCTTTCATTTTGCTCCATCTTGTAGGGGCTCAAAACAGGAAATTAGTTTTGCAAATGCCACTCATACTGCGGTTGGGGGTGGGGGGGACAGCTGCTCCAAACAGAGCTTGATACTATGCAAGTTGCATAGTGAATTAATAGCAGGCAAAGGGCAGAGTTTCTACTTACAGACAGAAGATGTTAAAATGTCAAGTCAAGCCTCTGATTAAGTCTGGAAAGCCAGCACTCAGTTCTGGCACTTCATGAATGCATTCCCTTCTACTGCGGATTGCTGAATACATTTTAAAGACATTATGAGAGTAAGGTGTAAAAAATGATTAACTCACTTTTTTTGCATAAAGTGGACCCAATTATCAAATATTTTTCAAAAATAATGCACGCAGACATCCTTTTTTGAGTATGTTACCTTGAAGCAACATTGTACAAAAATGGAAAGAAATTATAGTGTCTTATGAAACAGAATTTTAAATTGTAAATTAAATTTAGAAAATAATTGAATAACCAGACAATTTGTTGATCTTTATATACTGAAAATGCTTTACAAAATTTATATTTGTGTTCATTATCAAACAAAACCACGTTGCCCTTGGGTGGTGTTTTGATTTCATGCACAATTGAAAATCATTGAAAACTGCTAAACAGTTAAAACCATACGAAAACATAAAAAGAAGTTATCTTCAAGTAATATTTTTTTTCAAAAACAAAATTAATGACACCAATAAAACATACATTATGCTGATTACTGTATGACAGATTTGTTGCAAAAGTTCTAGCTACTAATATTGAATACTAACATTAGAATTTCTAAGAAAAAAGAAACACAAAACAATTCTAAACATAATCATTTAAAATGACAAACAAAACAAAAGCTGCAGGTTTTTCTCAAGTGACTATATTCATTTCACATATTTCAGCAATTTCTCATAATATAATAATATAATACTGAATGTACAAAATATTTCTCACTCTCCAACAGCATTGTCATAGATCATCAACATTTTTGATATATGTTAAATGATATATTTATTTATTTTTTGCAAGTAAAAGGTTCTATACCAGTTAAAAGCTTTTGTGACAGTCATACGTCCAAGTTGAGAACAGAGTACGGAACGCTCTCTAGTGAAAATGGAGGAAGTCTGTGTTTTGAAACATCCTATATTTCAGACATCAGAGCTTCAGAGTGAACTTTGCTATCAGAAGCTTGTTATTGGACTCTCCAGTTCAGGGTGAGCTGTAACGAGCTGGAGATCATGCTTTACAGTCAGAGTGAGCTGCACTATAAAGAGTTACATCACACTCTCCAGTCAGAGTGTCAGAGTGAGCTCCACTATGGAGCTGGTGATCAGGCCCTCCCAGACAGAGCTTCAGAGCTATGTTTAGTTATAAAGAGCTGGTGATCAGCCTTTACAGTCAATCAAGTGAACACTTCTGCAGAACATGAACTTTTTTTTTTCTTTTAAGTAAACTTGAGAAGTTCAGGAAAAAGAAGCAAATGTGTTTTATGTTCTACATATTTTTTAAAAGCATGGGGTAACTACTTGAAACTTAAATATGCATTATAAATGATTATTGCATTATTCAGATTTGAGTCTGAGTGCTACATGAATCAGAACATTAAACCGTCAGAAACCTGCACATGTTAGAGCCCGTTAAAACCTTATGTCAAAATGACCTTTGATCCTCAAATGCTCATAAATAACTCATGTGAAGTGAAAACATAAATGGATACATTAACAAATATTGACTGCTTCACTAATGAACAGACGGAGTAAAAGCAGCAATACACAATAAAAGCCTCAACACTTGTAATCATTTTTTGGACCTCTCCTAGTTAAATGTTTCCAATGGAGAATTAAAGTAGTGATCATTATCAGGATTTATCCAGCACTTGATGAGAAATGGAACAGTTCTCTTTTTTTAAACTTTGTATTAATTCCCACCTTTGGGGAATAGGAAAAAAAGCCTTATCGCTTGTCTGCTGGAGAGTTAACAGGAACATTCACAGTTGTGCTGGAGCTGTAAAAAAGTGAGCGAGTGAGCACAAAGTAAGAGCAAAAGCTTAGAACCATGAAAAATGATTGGCAAGAGATGACAGCAGTAGCGAAGATTGGTGTAGTATGGGGAGTGATGTTATTGGATGGAGGATAAGAGAAGTGAAGGAGAGAAAAAAAGCAGAAAACCTGATAAAACGTGATCACACAGAAAGAAATGCCTCACAGATAAACAGAGAACGAGACTGGAGGAAAAAATGGAAGGCATGGAATTATCCATCTGTCCATTTGAACAATGCATGTTGAAATCCCCAGACAGGACGAGATTTGGAGAGTGAAAATACAGTTAAGGAGGGAGAGCAGTGAAAGAACCGGTTTGGAAAATAATAAATGGTGGGAAATAAAGATGAAGAAACTTGTGGAGCATGAAACTCACTCTTTCGGATCAAACTGAAGTGTGTAAGGGGTGAAGTTAACCCAGTAAGACTAATCATGTTGCTGAGGCTGAGGGCCAAGGGAAGGTGCTCATCTGTGTCATTACTAAACCCACAACTGGTTCAGCTACAGTAACTGCTGTACTACCATGCTTTCTGAATTTTAATGAAGCTATGATTATATATAAAGCACATAGAATTAAATAGTGTTCAACCAGTATGACGATACAAAAGCAACTGTAGATGTAACTATGCTTGTTCATGTTCTTGATTTTGGTTAGAGGTTTGGTTGAACTTCACAAAGGTCCTTTTATTATTCATTAACAACGTGGCAATGAATTTCAGTGATGTTTCTTGTAGTTTGCTTCATTTTTCCTGCTTATGATGCTTGTGTGGTTTTATGTACCCAAAATTGTTCTAAGTTGTTTCTACAACAGCATTCTTCAAACTGAATGTATGCCTTAAAATTAAACAGGTGGTTTTTACTGTGCCTTTAAGATTGATATATGCAAATAAGCTGTGTTTTGATTAAGCTGGGCAATACACGACTATTGGAATCCTAACAGATTTCATATACAGAAAGCATCACACACTACAACGTCTGTCTTTAACAGAATTTCTGGCTATTTTGTCACGAGGACCTGTATACTACAGAAATATTGGGCCTCATTCACTAATATCTCCGATATATCACCAATAGTTTTTTCTTAACTTAGTTATTGAGAAAGGTCTTCACAAAACTCTGCATCAGATTCATGACATGCTCTTAAACTGGAGAACTGGTCGCGCCTTTGTGCTCTTGAGTGTGTATAAATTCTGTTCTTACCTAAGAATAAGTCCCCAATAAGAAAACTGGTGAATGACAAAAATTTTTGTAAAAACTGCGTAAGTGGGTTGTAAGAAGAAGTTTCTTCTAAAGAACGTTTGGTGAATGATGCCCAAAGAGTTTCAGCTACAAAAACACACTCAAAATCCCAGATTTCCCTGTTGTCATGTGATCCAAACAAAGCCAGACCAGAGCTGCTTTAAGGAGAGCAAGTCCTGAGGAGTGAGCCCTTAATGAATGGAATGAATGGGGCCCACCCATTTCTAACCATATGCCAATGACTTAGCAGAAGGATATATTTCACTAAAAAGTGAACTTACCTGTGTAGTTCTTTTATTCTACAGTTATTCTACAGGTTTTGGGCAGTAGGACACTGGCATTACTGTTATTGAGTGCTGATAGCTTGGCAAGTGGAGCAACTCAATGGCTGACTAAAGTGGTTCACATGCACTGACATTATGAACGTACATGAGGCGCCTTTATTAAGTCCTATGAGAGGAGCTCAAAAGTGTTCAGTAATACAACAGCAGTGTTAAAATGTTTCATGTTGTTCTGTGGAAATTAAGGCATTTTTTTATATAAAAGTGTTTACGCATTCACAAAAAACAGCTGTGTGCATTTGTAAAATGTTTGATTGGAAACCCAGCTAATGTAAATAGAGCTGCTGTGCTGAAATCATGCACAAAAAAGTCCCCCCTCCCATCGACCCAACACCGATGGGAGGGGCAGTAGTAGGGGTTTGGTGCATTGTGGATCGGGTAGTGTCCGAAGGCGTAGGCCTTGGCATTCTGATCCTCGGTTGCTGAAACTGGCTTTTGGAACTTGGAATGTCACCTCATTGACGGGCAATGAGCCTGAGTTGGTGCTCGAGGTTGAGAGATACCAGCTAGATATAGTCGGGCTCACCTCAACACACAGCTTGGGCTCTGGATCCAATCTCCTTGAGAGGGGCTGGACTTTATTCTTTTCTGGAGTTACCCATGGTGAGAGGCGGCGGGCAGGTGTGGACTTTCTCATAGCCCCTCGACTCGGCACCTGTATGTTGAGGTTCTTTCTGGTGGACAAGAGGGTAGCTTCCCTACGCCTTCGGGCTGGGGAACAGGTCCTGACTGTTGTCTGTGCTTATGCACCGAACAGCAGTTCAGAGTACCCAGCCTTCCTAGAGTCCTTGGGAAGGGTGCTTGAAAGTGCTCCTCCTGGAGACTCTATTGTCCTACTGGGGGACTTCAACGCTCATGTGGGCAACGACAGTGAGACCTGGAGGGGTGTGATTGGGAGGAATGGCCTCTCTGATCTGAACCCGAGTGGTGTTCAGTTTTTGGACTTCTGTGCAAACCACAGTTTGTCCATAATGAACACCATGTTTGAACACAAGGATGTCCATAAGTGCACATGGCACCAGGACACCCTAGGCCGCAGTTCAATGATTGACTTTGTAGTTGTGTCATCGGACTTGCGGCCATGTGTTTTGGACATTCGGGTAAAAAGAACTTTGACCAGATATCGGGGGAGGTGAGGGACATTGACTCAGAATGGGCCATGTTCCGCTCCTCCATTATTGAAGCGGCTGACTGTAGCTGTGGTCGCAAGGTAGTTGGTGCCTTTGGGGCGGTAATCCTCAAACCCGGTGGTGGACACCACAGGTGAGAGATGCCGTCAAGCTGAAGAAGGAGTCCTACCAGGCATGGTTGGCCTGTAGGACACCAGAGGCAGCTGGCAGGTATCGACAGGCCAAGCGATCTGCACCTTCAGTCGTTGCCAAGGCAAAAACCCGGGCGTAGGAAGAGTTTGGTGAGGCCTTGGAAAGTGACTAAGTCGGCTCCGAAAAGATTCTGGCAAACCGTCAGGCGACTCAGAAGGGGAAAGCAGTGTGCCACTAGCACTGTATATAGTGGAGATGGTGTGCTGCTGACTTCGACTGAAGACGTCATTGGGCAGTGGAAGGAATACTTTGAGGACCTTCTCAATCCCACCGACACGTTCTCCAGTGAGGAGGCAGAGTCTGGGGACACGGGAATAGGCTTGTCCATTACTGAGGCCGAAGTCGCTAAGGTAGTTAAAAAGCTCCTTGGGGGCAGGGCTCCAGGGGTGGATAAGATCCGTCCCGAGTTCCTCAAGGCTCTGGATGTTGTGGGGCTGTATTGGCTGACACGCCTTTTCAACATTGCGTGGACATTGGGGGCGGTGCCACTGGATTGGGGTGGTGGTGCCTCTTTTTAAAAAGGGGGACCAGTGGGTGTGTTCCAACTACAGGGCAATCACACAATCTCAGCCTCCCTGGTAAGGTCTATGCAGGGGTACTGGAGAAGAGAGTCTGGCTTATAGTCGAACTTCGGATTCAGGAGGAGCAGTGCGGGTTCTGCCCTGGTCGTGGAACACTGGACCAACTATTTACCCTCTCTGGGATTCTGGAGGGTTCATGGGAGTTTGCCCAACCAGTCCACATGTGCTTTGTGGATTTAGAGAAGGCATTCGACTGTGTTCCCTGGGGGTATTCTGTGGGAGGTGCTTCGGGAGTACAGGGTACATGGCTCTTTGCTACGAGCCATTCAGGCCCTGTGCAAACAAAGCAGGAGTTCGCATGGTCGGCAGTAAGTCAGACTCGTTCCCAGTGAGAGTTGGACTCCGTCATGGCTGCCTTTTGTCACCAATTCTATTCATAATTTTTATGGATAGAATTTCTAGGCGCAGTCAGGGGATGGAGGGTGTCCGGTTTGGTGACCTCAAGGTCACATCGCTGCTGTTTGCAGCCGAGTGTGAAGCGGCCGGGATGAGGATCAGTACCTCCAAATCCGAGGCCATAGTTCTCAGGCGGGAAAGGGTGGAGAGCCCTCTCTGGGTCGGGGATGAGCTCTTGCCTCAAGTGGAGGAGTTTAAGTATCTCGGGGTCTTGTTCACGAGTGATGGTACAAGGGAGCGGGAGATTGACAGTCGGATTGGTGCTGGGTCAGCAGTCATGCGGGCTCTTTACCGGTCTGTTCTGGTAAAGAAAGAGCTGAGCCATAAGGCAAGGCTCTTGATTTACTGGTCGATCTACGTTCCCACCCTCACCTATGGTCATGAGCTTTGGGTAATGACCAAAAGAACGAGATCGCGAATACAAGTGGCCGAAATGAGTTTCCTCCGCAGGGTGTCTGGACTCTCCCTTAGAGATAGGGTGAGAAGTCCGGTCATCCGGGAGGGACTCGGAGTAGAGCCGCTGCTTCTCCACGTCGAGAGGAGCCCGCTGAGGTGGTTCAGGCATCTGGTTAGGATGCCTCCTGGACGCCTCCCTTGGGAGGTGTCACAGGCAAGTCCACCCGGGAGGAGACCCCGGGGAAGACACAGGACACGCTGGCTTGACTATATCGCCCAGAATCCCCCCCAGGGAGCTAGTGGAAGAGGCTGGGGAAAGGGACGTCTGGGCCTCATTGCTTAGGATGCTGCCCCTGCGACCTGAACCCCGGGGAAGCGGAAGATGATGGATGGATGGATGGATGGATGGATGGATGGATGGATGGATGGATGGATGGACATGGGACCTTTAAAGTTTCAAAAGTGAGGAATGAAGAGAATGCTAAGTATTTAAAGGCACAAATGAAGTGAAATTTCTTACATCTGTCCATATGTCCCTCCATTCATATCCATTGTTTCTTTGATAGCTATATCCATTGGCTTCTGAAACAAACAGCTCCTTTATACAGTGCATGTGTGTCATTTATTATTCACGCTTCCTGGATATTCATTTTGTAAAAGCTCCTGGCAGGTGGTCTCATCAGTATGACTCAGCCATTAGCACAGAGAAAGGCCAGAACACTTTCTGCACAGCACACCATGCAGCACTGACAATAAACAGGGTCAGAATCATGAAGCTGGAATATTGGGCTTTTTTATTCACTCTATGTTTCTCATCTTGTTTCGTGCTAAGGCGGTATGACTGCCACATCTAGAAAGAGATGAACTTACTAACAGAGCTCCCTGGAGGCTCAGAGCCTCAGCTCCTATTTGGCCTTGCCTTTTTCAGAAATGAAGACAGCAACAAATCTGGCTGTTGAAGAGCTGCCCTTGGCAGGAGCTTATTGCTCTCTCATTGCTTCTGTCTGCTGATTGAAAGGAAGAGAGAAAAGTAAATGTCCTTCAGTCTGTAATTACAGGCAGAACAGAATGTCCCCTCCAAGAGATGCTGGCAAACAATTACCATGTATTAGAGCATGCGGCACACTGAACCTCTGCCAGAAACCCTATTGTTCTCGGCCTGTTTCTGGGCTGCCCGGTCTGTATTGTGGCCTGGACTCATGGGTTCTGAGAGACATAACTCAGTCTAATCACACTGTTTGGCAGTGTTGGGGGTCACACGGAACAAGTCACAGTAATGTAATTACTTTTTCCTGTAACAAACTAATGTAATACATATATTTAAAAAAATCATTTTGAGTACATATCTGGGTTTATAGACCAATTTTCATCATATACATAGTTGGGACAAGAAACATGAGTGGAATTATTATTAATACCACTGTAGTTAGAGAAATCAGAATGTGTTCATTATACACCACCTGTTATTCTTTCCAATTTTTTTTTATTTTATTTTATTGCTCACACCACCCAAACCATCACATGCTAATTATTCATGTTAAAAACATGTTTTTTTAAGGAATGTGCTGCTACATTTCAAAGTCTGTAATTCTAAATAATAGAATTAAAATACTATAGTAATATAACAGACCAACATGCTGAATTAAATCCTTCTCACCAGGAATATTTACCATATTAATGCAGAATAATAATAGTGCTGTAACTATTGACTCAGTAACATTAGCTTTATATAAAAGTGTTCACCAACCTCAGTGTGGAAACTTACATATCTTTGCAGGCACTTCATTATCATAATGCTTCGTACTGATAATTAAGGCTTGATAATTAATACAATGTACTTTTATCCAACAAGCTTTTTGCCTTTTGATTCATGAATAAAATATATTACTAATCAACATTTAATCAACGTTTCATCCATCTCTCTCTCTCTCTCTCTCTCTCTCTCTCTCTCTCTCTATATATATATATATATATATATATATATATATATATATATATATATATATATGTGTGTGTGTGTGTGTGTGTGTGTGTATATATATGTGTGTATATATATATATATATATATATATGTGTTACATATACATACATATATACTATACATACATATGCTGTATGGTTTTATATATGTATATGTATGTATGGTTATATATATATATATATATATATATATATATATATATATATATATATATATATATATATACACATATATAAAACCATACAGCATATGTCCTTCAAATCTAAATAATTAAATAGATCAGAATCTATGAAAGTTGGTTAACCAAGAACAGTGAAGTATCAGGCTGATTTTTTGACACTTTGACTTTGATACTAAAAAAAAAAAGGCCATTTACATAAACAGATCTCTGAGCTAACACTGCTCTACAACAGTGGTTAATGTACCGTGAAATACATGGGTGTCATGCATGCACAGAAGTGCACAATGAAATGAAAATGAACATATGTTAGATAAGAAATCTGCTAGATCTACTAAACAGCAAGGTAGCTATCACTAATGTGTTAAAGCTTGCAGTAGGTAACTGTCTGGCCCTGTCTTACACTGTTACTGGTACCGACTCCATTTACCTTGCTTTTAAACATCCTTGTTATCATTTTGGCACATTAGAAAAATGGATCTACCTCAGTGGGTTGCAGTAAATGCATGTTCCCTTCACCTCCCTAAATCTGGGAATATATAGTCTTGGAACATAAATGATTAGGTTAAAGATAACGAAAAGTTTTTTTTTTTCAATCAAAGTATTGCTTGCCAGACTGAAACTGAAGCCAGTTAATTACTGATGAGAATGAATCTCTCCGACCTAGCCTTCATGATTCAGGCCTGACCAGCACCACCTGCCCGCCCACAGGTCTCTGCAGATTTACATTTACATTTAGTTGTCTGGCACATGCTTTTATTCAGAGTGACTTACGAAAAACGATCACATCAGATCACATCAGTCCTGCTGATTAATCCTCCTTTAAAATCAGCCTCATTCATACTCATTCATGACACACACGCCTAAAGCCATACGAGGGCTTCTTGCTCTGCAGAGGTAATGTTTGTTGACAGATTTTATGTCTAAGGTCTTGTACTATCTGGGCAGCTTGTGACCAATGGGATCAATATACTGTCCTTAACATTGTATTGTTGTCCAGTCATGATCAAAGAATAATGACAGGCTGCTTCATGCATTCTGTCCAATGCACATGTGCAGAATACACAAGTGTGATAAAAACTTTTTCTGTAAGATGGTTTAATTACTGCAGAAATGTTCAAGAATCAGTTCAGACGTTTCAAGCATGAGTCAAGATGCCTACACAGACATTTTATAGAACAGCAAGGACGCATGTGTATTCATCAGGTGTGAATAAACTGGCTGAGTGTGAAGAAATGCATGGTATGATGTACTTGTGTATGAACACTTTTGTGCCTGTGAAAAAGAGAAAATGGACAGAGAGAGAGTGAGAGAGAGAGAGAGAGAGAGAGAGAGAGAGAGAGAGAGAGAGAGAACAGTTGGTGGGCATTTCACAAAGTGTCCTGTTTTTAACTGGCGGCTGGTAATTTGTCTCTCAGAGAGTTGTGTCTACTTCAAAAACAGGCTGTAGAAAAATATCTGAATTTCTAATTTTACTGCATTTTAGAGTGAGAAAGACATCCTCAAAGCTGTTTTGTAAAAAGTTTGAGAGAGTGAGAGAGAGAGAGAAACATGCTGTTACATGCTAATGTTTTATACAGATTTGTGCAAAAAACAGTGATAAAAATGGTTTACATTTAGCTGACGCTCTTATCCAGAGTGACTTACAATTTGAACATTTTACACAGGTGGGCCAAGGTGGTGTTAGGAGTCTTGCCCAAGGACTCTTATTGGTATAGTGTAGGGTGCTTGCCCTGGTGGGGATTGAAGCACAGAACTCTACAGCATAGAAGGCAAAGGTGGTAACCACTACACTAACCAACCACTTTTTACCTTTACAATAAGTAACAGTGTTTCTTGCCAGTAAAAACATTATAGATAACACTTTTAAATAAGACTACCCTTATAAAGCATTCAGGAATAGTTTAAAATGAGTTCATTGATGGTTATTGGTTCATTAATGGTTATTGAACTGAACCTCTGTCACACATTTGTTTATTTCATTGCTGATGATTATTGGCTGTTTTTGCTTGTCCAAAGTTGCAGTATGCACAACCCTGTCTCCTCATTGCACCAGTGATGTCAAACTCACCCTTTTTCCTATTAGTTTGAGTGAGCTTTCACTGCAGATGATGCAAGCATTCTTTTACCCTGACAAACCATCTAGCCCCGCAATACAGATGCGTATTTATGGCAAATTTACATGTGAGGATTTTCCAAATGTGATACTGAAGATGAGGCCTGACTATTTTCAGCTGCCTTGACATTTAGTTTATTAACTCTGCATTAATAAATGCAATGTATATGTACATTGCTGTGCCCAAGTCAGAGACGGCCCTTTGCTCATTTAACATCCAGTCAAAAAGAAAGTTATTTATTTTTCAGCATCAGGACAAAAGCAGAAAACATATTTAACAGAAAATTACACAAAAGCCTCAACAACTAAATACAATATCAACATTTTAAGCATTTAATGTGTCCACTCTTCACCTTAATTACCGTTTCTAATCTTTTCAAGAGACTCGCTTTCAGTCTTCAGTGATGTAGAGGTCTGGACCCTGAGGTGGTCAGTCCATTGTCCTGAGAACACCAGCAGTGTATTGGATTGATTGATTTGCAAATGTTCTTCATTTTTGTCTGTTTTCTTTTCTCAGTAACAGCTTCTTGACAGCTACATATCCTTTCGGAATCATAGTATTGAGTGTCTTCTCACAGTGGAAGGATGGACAGAAACACCTGTTTCAGATGTTTCAGATCTGAAGTGAGAGTGGAGCTTGATTTTTCTCCTCTCTCTTAAAGACGAAAGCTTTAAGTGCAGTTTATCTACTGGGGACATTTTTGGTGGTCTACCAGCTCTTGCACAAGTGTTAGTAGGTCAATTTTCTCTGTATCATTTAATGATTTTTAGAGCTCCAGTTTTTAAAAATCCAATTTTTGCTCCTTTTTCTTTGGTTTTCCCTTTTATCATGAAAGTGGTTTGTTTTATATCTAATCTGATCAGAAATATCTCCTATAACATGAATAACTTGTACCTAATGGTCATTTTGACTAGAAATTAAATACATTTAATAAACATGCTCACATATCTGGAATCAGTTTGTTCAGGATCTCTCACCAAATAAGTCCAATTAAAAAACTTGTTTCCTCTTTTTTTCCTGCCCATTGCACAAATCTGTGATCTAGCATCCAGCTCATTTTCCAATTTTGAATCCCTTTGTAAGTCAGAAAAAAGATCCTGACAGCTGACACTTAACAGCCAGTGACAAAAACTAAGCTGGCATTGCTTCATAATACACTGATGTGCCTCAATTAGCAATCTGAAAGCATCAGGAGATGTGGAGTGATTGATGAGTTTGGAATAGTCTACAGCCTCCAGGTTTACTCAGAGGATGTTCAACTGAAAACTGGATACAAAAAACAAAGAGCACATATGGCAAGCAGTTTGCTCACTGACTCAAAAACAGGCAGATTTGACTGAAAATATTAATAATTGTCAAAGAAAGACAGTTCTAACAGATTTGGAATTTATCACACACTCACAATAAAGTAGTATTTCTTCCTTCAGTGCAAGGCTCCAAAGTTTTCTCTTGCATTATAAGTCACTTTCATTCCATCAAAAACTACAAAACTGCATTTAAAAGTCATCTGCAACTCTCGGCAGCCTTCCAAGCAAAAAGAGCTGATGAGATAGATAAAATATATTCTGTTGTGTGGCTGCTTTCTGACCGCAGGGCCTCGGCTGGGAAAGCATGACCTCTCTGGATCTTTTATGATCTTTTCAAAACCCAACAATTCATGTGTAATTTCCTTTTTTCTCTGAAATCACTTTGGGCGTTCCTTTCAATTGTTTGGTAGAAGGCTATGACTGATTACTGTGTTTACAGGCTTGACAACCTTTAGTCTGACGTGTTAAAGGTCCTGTAATCTTCGACCCATTGAGATGACCATGATGGGTTAATGAATTCTCGTGAGGCAAAACTAACTCACCCTGACCCGTGGTAGCAGAGCTGGGTCAATGTACCTTTATCGGATGAAACCAGATTTCATTCCACACTCTGGGAAAGTCCATTACTTCATAAGGAAGCTGATTTTGCTGTTTGGCAAAAAAGGCAAGAAGGTCAGCTGATATAAATAACATATGGGGTGTAGGGAGGGTGAAAAAGCTGACAGCATGTACAGCACAAAAACTATATGTATATATATATATATATATATATATATATATATATATATATATATATATATATATATATATATATATTTGGAATCTAGTCAATACATATAATATTTCTCATTCTGAAATTTAAGAATATTATAAGTGTAATAGAATACCCTACCTATTTCTTAGGGATACATGATGATATCAGAATCATATCAATATCAGCAAATAATATACATAGTGCCCTTTACAATATATGTAAATGTCTTGGTGGATGGACTGAAAGAAATGGCCCACAATTACTTGGAAAAACATCTGTTGTTCCATTGACTTACATTCAAAGAAAAGATACGTCTCCGAATTTGAAATTATAATTTTAACGTGTTCATGTTTTTGTTACTCAGTGATCTGGCGGAACCACTGCATTATTGTTTTTTAAATCAATACAGCCACACAGACCAGAATACCGCACAAGGGTTAAAACTATCAAAGGCATCTAACAAGCTAATTCCAGATAACAATACACAACACTGCACTATGTACATTTTTAGATAAAATGTAAACACATAGCATTATTGAGGCAGGAAGAAAAAACACAGTAAAATGGTATCCATGCACTGCTGCAAGTCACCCTGGAAAGCTTAACTCTTGTGTGGTGTTGGAGTCTGTGGGAACCATTTTCAATGTTGACCAAAAGAAAAACTGATGCGATTTATTGCTCATTTTCTGTGAAGAACATATAAAATAACACATTTTCAGTGACTTCACTCTGTACAGCCCCTACACATTTATATTACACATGTGGTGTTGGGTGAACCCAAATAAAATAATAAAAGTGTGGAAGTGCTGTGCTCCTTCACTCTGTTCTCCTCCTACATGGCCTGCTGTTAGTGTGTGTGTGTCTGTATGTGTTTATATATGTGTGCATTTGTGTGAGGGTGAACAACATGAACAGGCTGCTGACTGGCTACAGCTGCTAAAGATGAACCCTACACTGGCCACTTGTGATATTCTAAATGGGTATTTTTTCATAAATTGTTATGGCTGTATTGATTAAAAAAACAATATTGCGTTGGGTCCATCAAACCGCTGAGTACCAAAAACATCAACACCACACAAGGGTTAAGCATTTTTAGGCAATATTGTTAACTAATGGAATAAGAATTTTCTTTGAATAAAATTACTAAAGTTAAAAAAAAGTTGGAATAGTCTTAGCATTTTATTACCATAATCTCCATATGACAAATATTAGATACGCTGAATAGACATAAGATGACTCTACGTGCCAAGACAGCAAAAGGAGCTGTTTTACATTTGAAAGTTTCGGTAAACTTTGCACGGTCTGTGAGATCTTTTCCCATTGGGCTACTGAGTGGTTTGGAACAGGCTGACAAATTGCGTTGGGTGTGTCAAGCCCACACACTCCCAGGCCTCCCACACTCAATTCTCAGCATGGTTCCAGTAACCAGCCTCACTGAATATTAATGTGCAGAAGCAGTAAGATGCACTACTACATCCCTCTTCTTTAAGACACTGGGGATTGCCGCAAAGGATTCCACTGTAAGCTGCGAAGGGGCCAACAGAGCAATTTTTGCCTTTCAGTGTGTTAGTGCTGCATTGTTTGCTCTCGCACTGGTGTTCAGCATGAATACAGCAGCTTTAAAGCTTAAAGCCCACAGATCTAAACCCATTCGTTTGTGTCCTGGTGTCATTTCTACCGACCTTCGCAAGCGTCTAGACATCTAATTTATCTATAAAACAGGCTCCATCAATACACAGCAAGCCTGAGGGACAATTTAGCGAGCAGTCGTTCTTATTAAAGCCTGCATTTAGGATTAATAACATCAATGGCGTGGTGTTGTTTGTCCCAGAGACTTCTTTCCAGGATTGGGTCTATATTGAGTAATTTACTGCAACCGTGAGCTCCTCCCTGAAGGCCACAGCAGAGCTCTGTGGGTCAACTTCCCCCCCTTTTCCCTTAAAATCCCAAATGTGTTCATTTAAACGCTGCAAAGAAAGGTGCAGTAAACTATTGTTCAAGGTTGTCCGGGAAACATAGTAGAGTCTGCTGGAATAAAATGCCTAAATATAGGCCAAATTATTAGCACACTGTGGGACAAAAGGCTCAGACTACTGATGTGATAATAAGAGATTTGATTTGAATTTATAAATCATTTCCTTTAATTCAGTCCTGAAGCTAAAAGGCATTTTTTATGTTTCTTTCCTTTCATGTCCATGTTCGCCAGACTTTGGTTGTTCTATTTACGGCTAATTTATGGCTGATAAAAACAGCGCACCTTTCTTCTTTTCTCGAATGTACTTAATTAGACATGGACAATAATCATAGTGCTTTACATTATCAGTATGATTGCTTAAACTGACCATTAATGTTTCAAGAATACTGCAACAATATTTCATACTGACAATGATTTAATAATATGTGTCCAGATGAGCAGACAATTGTGAGTTCCTTTTTTATCACCGCTTAGCCTTGAGATGAAAGAACATTCAAAGTATGAATCAGTCTGGTTTTTATCAGTTTTTGAGTAAATCTAATCTATGATCATTTGATAATCTCACTAAATATTACTAGACTATTAAGCAATGCCCCGAGCTTTTCTCATTTTGTGTATTTTGTGATATCATGTCTCTTTTTCTAAGAACAAGCGAAGGTGCAAACCACTTAGCAGCATCTTCACTGTTGTGCCTTGTAGTTTGGGAAAAGTTTATCAAAGACAGTCGGGCCATTACACAAGTTTCTCTATTCCACTTCTAAAGCTCGGAGCACTGAGACGGGCATTTGTGGCCAATTTTTATGAATTACCTTGCGCCTTTCTGTTTGACACCACAATCAACTGTTATCACCCCATGCAGAATGGCACATCAATCATGAGCAGAAATCCTCCAGCACCTCAGGTTAAAACAAACAGGTCTGCGCCATCGTCTCCGTTACCATAATGTGATTCATGGGGGTGAGTGGAGAGGTGGCAGACAAAGTCAGTTTACAGTGCATGGCTGCCTATGATTTACCAATGCAGCGTAAATTGGAAGAGGGAAATCAACAGCCAGTGCTGCGCATGTGTTCAGCTGGCCGCTTTATGATTTGGGCCACGCAGTCATAAATCACTCCGGAGTGATGCCTATGGGCTTGTCACAGATGTTACTGCACTCACTGCTAAATTAATGGGCTGGTTTCAAAGCAAGAGGCGGTTGAGAAAGAAGAAGAGAAATGAGAAAATAAAGAAGTATGAAGAAGGGAGACAAAAAAAAACAGTACAAACCTGTTTGCCTTCTACATATAAATAGACACTCAGAGATCACGCTCACTGCTGAACTAGCTCAGGGTAGAGAAAAGCATCTTTCAGCCAAATTTCTATTTATTTTGACCACAGAAGCTCATATTTGATTTAGAATTTAAAAAAAGCATTGGAGAAAAAAATGGAGAAAAGCAGCATATAACAATTGAAATATTTAATGTGCTCCTTTTTTAAAATGTCATGTTCTTGTTACTTTATAGGGCTTATATTATGTAAACCTTGTTTGTTTTTCAATCTTCAGTCCATACATGGTGAAAAACCGGCCTGTTTTAAATTAATTGTTTTGTGATGTCACAAATTCCAACATGTTTACAAATATATTAAGCCTACAGCACTTTAGCACATTGAAGTTATAAGAAGTGTGCTATAAGAAGCCTGTGCTGCTTTTTAAATGAAAAAAAAAATGCATGCCAGTCATTCAGCACAAAGATAACTTACATATCAGTCTTAAAGGCACAGTAACAAAAATAGCCTGTTTAATCCTGAAAGATAAAGAGAAGCTGGAAAATTGGAATGTTTTTGGTACATGAAGCCACATAAATATCATAAATAGGCCTCAGGGAAAAACTATAGAAAAAGTGCAGAAAAGTGAGGAAATTTTGAGGAAAATGTTACAGTAATATTTTACTGGCACCCTCAGTAATGATGAGTAAAAACAACCATGAAAAAATGTCTTTGTTGTTTATTAGTTTTGGTTTACACTGAAACTTTGAGAGACACAAACAAACAAAATAAGACAAAAGAAATTGATATCTTTCTTAAAAATGTGTTAGTTATTATAAAACTATAAAAACATATATTTTGAATTTCACAAAGACATATTCTGATTTTCATTAGTAATGCAGTATTTACAATTAAATAATAATTCAATAATAATTTTTTAAAATGTCCATATAATAATGCTCACTATGTATCGTTGCCATACAGGACTATCTGCAGTCAGTACTGAAGTTGGGAATTCTGAGCAGTGATTCCCCACCCTGGTCCTTGAGGACCCTCAGCCCTGCATATTCGTGCGGTTTCCTGTCAAAGCACATCCACTTCAGCTCAAGAATGGCTTGTTAATTAATGGATTAGTTGGATCAGGTGTGTAGGGAGCAAGGGAAACTGTAAAATGTACAGGGCAGGGAGTCTTCCAGGACCAGGGTTGGGAACTACTGCTATAGAGCACTGAAACCTTTACCAAGAGCTCAAAGCTCCTCCTACATAAACTACAGCATAGAATGGAACTTATTAGTATTTCCTATAGCGGGCATGTCAAACTGGAATCTTCCAGGCCAAAGTGCTGCGGAGAATAACGTTTACTCATCTAACATTCTGAATTCAGTTCATGAAGGACTTGCTAATTAACTGCTGAGCCAGGTGTGTTTAATGAGGCATTGTGCTGAAATCTGCAGTGTTTCAGCCCATGAGGACTGGAGCCTGATACCTGTGACCTATTATATACCACCATAAAAATATCATATATTCATGCCACTTCCTTATTAATATAATACCTCTCTTTATATATCCAGGATGAGAATGCTCATTTCTACTAGTGGGAATATGAGAGTTCAAACTGGCAATAGTGGAGGTTTTTTCCCAAACTGGGTTCAATACTACACAGCTTGAGTCCACAAGGTCTGTGGACTTTGGACAAACAAAGCTTGTAACAGACATATGTGTTTTGTTTTTATTAAATATTTTCCAGACACATAGTGAATGATTCCGTAAATGCTTCACCTTAAAGCCTAACTCTTTCTTGAAGAAGGTAAGTCTTCCTGACCTTCTTCTTTGTGACTTTTCCACAGGCATTGTGTGATTACAAACATATATTTTCTTAGACTGAGCATTTTTATCTTCTTTAAGCTGAGTGAGGTATGAGTTCACTTTTTTAAGGGATAAAACGTTCTCTGTCCACTCTTCCTCTTGCTGTGCAGTGGCTCTGCATTGGTTGAAGTTTTTTATAATCTCCACTCAGAACAGAGACAATAGTTCACGATCAGAGCATGAGAGCAGATTGGGAAAACAGAGCTGCTGTCTAGGAAATCAGTGAAACTACAACTTGTTTGATCAAAGTGTATTTCACAGTGTTCATGATTACATTAATATCACAGTATTACAAATGACTGAATACCAGCATGTATCTAGTCAAAATTATTGGCACCTGCTTTTAGTACTTAGTGACCCCTCTTTCTGCCAGGATGACAGGAATCTATGTGTGATATGTGGCAATGCAGCTTTTAAAATTTTTTAGTATGAACATTCTATCATTGCTGTGGGTAAAAACTCTAACATTTTGAGGAAAAACTTCACGCTGTTTTGAAGCAGATACTTTTTTCCTAATTAAGATGACATGTTTTTATTAACTTTCATGAATAAAAATCCACTTTACACCAAATATCTCACAAATATTATTCCCAAATCCCAAGGCTATTCGAAGACTTATTACTCGGTCACCACATTGAAGAAAATAAACTTAAAAAAAATAAAACAGAAGCCTGATCCACTGGTG
This sequence comes from Pygocentrus nattereri, assembly GCF_015220715.1. NCBI lineage: Eukaryota > Metazoa > Chordata > Actinopteri > Characiformes > Serrasalmidae > Pygocentrus > Pygocentrus nattereri. Next base: position 29,934,796 of record NC_051220.1, on the reverse strand, counting down.
GATCCTGGCCATTTTTTTGCTTGTGCATTTGACTCATGTCTCTCCATACTGTATATAGTGTATGCAGTAGCCATCTGTTTGAGACCCCTGTAGAAGGAGACGGAGATTAATGCTTCTTACTGAGATGCTGTCACAGCAGCCATCAGTCCAACCCTCTGCAAATATTTCCACTGTCACATTAAACCATCTAATTACATTCACCATCGCCAACCCCTCTCCAATCCTCACTGTATCTCCAACAGGAGTGAAAAATGGGAAAATTCATTCATGACAACAGAAAAAATAAATGGGCAGCCATCGTGGTAAGTCTGCAGATGAAAAATGCAATGCAGTTTTTCAGCATGGACCATTTGTTCTGTGCTGAAATTTAAAGGACATGGCAGATATGCACCACAAGCCATGGTAACGTGCATTTCCTATTCACATATACATTTGTTTGCTTGCTTGTGTTTACAGACCTCATGTTGGTTCATGGACTTCTGCTACCACATCAACCATTTTGACCCATCAATTGTCAGGTGTACAATTAAAGCCACTGCACTGTGGCCCACCAATCAACACATCTCCATTTCAATCTTTTCACTTCCTCCCCCCAAGAAATGGATCACATTGCACTGAGTGACCCCCATACATAATCAAAAAGGTATGCAGTGCAGATGAGACAGGTGAGTTGTCCCACAGGGTGCTTTCATGAGATGCAGAAAACTCAGCAGAGAGCATATCGGCACAAGAGCAATATTTAAAAAGAATGGTCAAATGATCACTTCTCAAAAAAAACAACATTTCAGTGAAGCACTTTTGCTGAGTTTGCAGACTGGCCTTTTTACAAAGAGCTAGAGGGGGCACTTCCTGATCTGTTTTTAATCTCTCACCTTAATTCTGGGGAATGTGTGAGAAAATGTCACATGTACATACATAATTTGCAGGCCAGGACGTAAAAAGTGTGAGCAGGTACCACTGGTGCTGGAAAAGTAGTGCAGTACTGAAAGAAAAACTGCATAATAAATAATACTTCTGAATAGTGTTAATCCCAATTAGTGGAGCGATTATCACTTGAATTGTGAACAGTGGCATGTCGGGCACAGGGTGCAAAAAACTGTAAAAAACTCAGTAAAACTACATACAAACCTGATCCAAACACAAACCCACTCCATCAGTTAAACCACAAATTCACAAATCAAGGTAGTGTGGTGCAAATCAAGAGTATAAGTTATATAATCACACTAGATCTTACAAAACCTGTTTACACAGCATCACATTACAAATCCAGACTTATCACTGTGGTCTGCAACTACATGTCCCAAGCAACATTTCAGCGCACATGCTCATGCTTTCTGGGCATTAGGAATAACACGCCTTGTAATAAGGCAAAATGACTCACCAGCAACGGTCACTGCTTGAAAATGATCTTTCATCTGGGCAAACTTGTCAAAACCTTTTCTCTCAAAGGCCAACAATCTATGAATGAGTTCTTTTTAGCACAGAAAGTGCATGAAAAGAGCAGGTAAGGATAGCAGAAGAGTGTTTGTAGCTACGCTCGCAGTTAGCCATGTTTTTCTCTTTAGCCACTCTGGATTGAAGGGGCAGTTTTTTTCCTTTCCAGACTGAATGATATTAAAATCCTCTGGCTGGTGTGTCCCAACGTTTAATCTCTAATTTCTGCTCTAATGGCAGGGTACTCAATTTATCTTTTATTACATTTTTGACTTAATATATTGCCTTGCTATTTAGGAGTAGATACCCTAATTGATAAAGAACAATAGCTAGCTGTGTAGCAATGCCCATACCATAAATGACACTTACTAAATGTCTGGATGTACTTAAATGTATTATTTTTTTATTGGCTGCTCTCAGCACGTGGCCAGTGTCATCATCCCCCACAGCTGGTTATTGAAAGAGCGTTGAGCATAGGCAGTGTTTTTTACTGCAAACTTGGTTAGATGAATGCTGATGGGCCCCATGCTCACCAAACGAAGACTGCTAGGAGAAACAGCAGGCCTACTGGCATTTACACAACAGATACAGGTAGATATTTGGAATGTATTGGACAGACCTACACTTGTCATCTGTAATAAACACACAATAATGTTCGTTACGAAGAAAAAATATATAATAGTTGTTATACTGAATTATTGATCGTGTTGTGCACTGCTCCACAGAGACTTCTGGTGGGGCCAGGCCCCACTGGCCCCTAATGTAGGGATGCCCAATTGTGAATAACAAGACAAAAGCAGCTTTTTTTACTCTTCACTCTTTGTGAATCAATATTCACCACAATAATTCCTATCCCCAACAAGAGGGCATTATTAGCACTTAACTAGTATTTTTTGTGCATTATTCAAAGAGATGAAATCCACACATGAACCCACACCAGCAGAATTCTGTGCATGGTTGTTGTCACATATTTCACAATAAGAGGCAAAATAGTTTATTACCTGAAGGTAAGGGTCAGTGTTATTTCATATGTGCTTTTTTAACTCAATCTGATCATTCTTAAGAGAAATATGGGCTAAAGATCTAGGCTAAAGATAAAAAAGGTAGTAAGCACAGCAGGCAGTGCCCTTGCATCTGAATCATACATATCACCTTACAGCCCCAAACTAAATAACTGTAGGATATTTTGTATATTGTAAAGCCCTTGTTCTGCATTGTTCAAACTACTTGGTGGACTATAACTACCATAAACACTAGAACGACAGAGGGGATGCCTCAGACAGCAGCGCAAACTATAATGTTGTTCGGTATTGCACACAGCATGTAGAGGGAAAGTTCTTTGGCACAAATGTGACTATGACCTGAAAAATGTAAAAAAAGAAAAATAAATTTATTGAATGAATTAAGCTACATTACACAGTACTTCACTAAATTGTACTGAACACCATGAATCTCGAAAGGACTTAATTAATAATGTAGACCAAGCAAGTTAAACCATAATCTGTGTATTCACCTGGAGTAGACTTACAATATTAGCCTTGGTGTCCATCCTGGAGTTCTCATGAATGCAAATGTGAATTTGTCACAGTTGACTGAAGGATTTACGTTCAGGACAACTCAAGTGTGACATTTTAAACTGATTGCTCTGGACCTTCCTGCATGCTGTTATCTCTTTGGCCAATTCATCTGAATGTAGCAGCACACTTTGCTAGACCCCATTGTTGTATAGCTTGTTTAAAAGTAGGGTTTAATAATGAACTGTGCTTCGCTTTCATGCTATTGCAGTTCAGGATATCTGTGCTGTTTAATGTCATGCAGACTGTGTAAATAGATTGCCCTCCTCTGCTGCAAATACTAAATGATTCCCAGAATTCTGTTTCACTGCTGCATGAGATGTTGGAAAGGTCATGTGAAGATCAGCATGTTAGGGTTCTCATCTACTTCTCAGTCTGCACACCGCTTTCTTTAGCATGATTTTCTGGTTGTAATTATACTGAGATGCATCATCTCTATGTAATGACTGTTGCTCCTCTGAGGCCACTATTTCCCATACTTATGCACTTTGTCATAAACATCAAATCTTTGCTCTGAAATGCTGCTAAATTAAAGTGCACACAGAGCCATAACTAATCCTTATTATGCTGGAAGCCTCAGGAAATCTGTCAATAGTTATGTTTGATCAGCAATAACAAAGCTCATATGGGTTAATTATTGATAAAACCTTATTTTCAAGGTTTGGAAAAAGGCAAGTCACCAATTCTGACTGGGCAAAAACCCTGTGCTGTACCAATAAGAATCTTTGGGCTAGAGTTCTAACACTACATTGGCCTACTTCTGTAAAATTCTTGAATTGCAAGTCACTCAGAGTGTCTGCCAAATGCCACACATGTAAATGTCCTTTAAGGCATATTCTAGACTAAAACTGGATTAAGACTACTGAGAAATAATTATGTATCTTTTTCATGTATTCACTCATCAATGTACCTTCACCATACTACCCAGTATTCATTGCACAAATATATCATACAATCTTTAAGAATCTGGTGCCAACCAATTCTGGCTGTTAGCCTAGCTACTGATTAATAAGCTTATGCTTAAGCATTAGTGTAACTCCTCTCAAATCATGAAGAAAACAGCAATTCTACATTTATTCGGTACAACATGGATGCCTGAGTTGTTTACCCTTTCATGCAGAGAAAAGAAGCCAATTTGAGGTAACATATTTAGTAGTTTTTAGCTTGTTGTTCTCCTGATTTTATGAGTAATGTTATCTCCAATGTAATGATTATATATCAAAAAACTATTCAGAACATACTTACCCTGAAAATTCACCCCAAAGAAGTCATAGTTTCTAGAGACTGCAACACTACTATATGATGCAAAATTTACAATGGATGAAGCAATGGTTAGATTTTTCATGTTAGCTGGAGTGCACTGCAAAGAACATTGTCTGTAAGCAAGATAAGCAAACATGAAGAATCCTCTGAAAGTTGAAAGAACCTCCACATAATATAAATGTTTTATACCAATGACCGATATTTTATACTAATAAATTCCCCTTCACTTTTTCCAAAAACTAATCAGAACCCTAATCCTAACTCCAACCTTAATCTCAATCCAAAACCTAATCCTTACCCTCAAACCGGTCCTAAACGTAACCCTAATTCAAAAACAGATGAGAATCAAATGAGTTGCAACAGATAGTTTGCTAATACTTTTTCACTTTAACTTTAAACCATAACATTTAAATCATTTGTCTTGCCCTCCCGTTTTAGAAATTACTGTCACATTGTCAAGCATCGAAAAAGTGCTGAAATGTTTTATTGTATTCTGTTTTGAAATAGAATTCAGTCCTGTCTCTCTCATTCTGCTTAGAATATTTATCTATGGAGACTGCTAGATTCTATACGCCTGTTAGAAACAGGTGTGGCTTAAACAGCAATTCCTATTAAATAAATGCCATGTCCACATACTTTTGGCCATGTAGTGCTTTTATCAGATGCTCCTATCAAACCATCCAAAACCATTAATGGACCAAAAATGAAGAAAAATAATGTATATCTCTATATGTATAGAGTTAATGAGAGATATATAAGAACTACAAAAACAACTTGATGATTGTTGGTGCTGAAATGCAAAATGACTTTCTTATTGGCCTGTCATATTTTGTATTCTTGTATTTTATTGTTCTTTATTTATTATTATTTTTATTTATTGCAGAATATATGAAATAATTAAGAACTATTTTTTACTGTTTTGTTCTAAATCTTTGAATAATGCTTGTTTGGATTTGTATTAATCTATGTTTCATGTTAAACATTTCAAACAGTAGACTCAGTATTTTTGTGGGTCAGTACAGGTTGGTTCTGAAAGGAATATGTAAAGGCTGCGTATATGTGAAGATGAAGTGTAATCCAAAAAACTGTTGTTATGATCACAAAACAAATACTAAATAACATTAATACTAATAATAACATTTCTGGTGTGTGGCATCATTATTAAATCAATGGCACCTAAGTATGCAACACAATTGTAATTGTAATATTTTAATATTTCCACCCTATGGCACACATATGTTTAAGGACCTGTATTTAGACAATGGATGAAGACATAGGATATGTGTTTTTACACAGTCAGTTGGCCTCTAAAATTACACAGAAATGATTGTACTTTGCTCTACCTCTTAGGGGCCCTTGTTTCTCTACTATTTTCTTTATGTTGTGTTTTGAGGGACAGAACTGAAGCTACAGTATCAACCTACTTCCTCTCTGTCCCTTAGCCTACCTTTTTATTGACTGCCTGCGTGCACTGTGTCCCATTGAGATTCATTTTTAAATGTCACCTTGAAAAAACTGCTAATTATTCATTGCTGTTCATTGCAAGTGGTGTTCCAATTGTTACAGTAACCTTTCTCCTGCTTTCAAGATACATAACATTACACTCAGACAGAGTGAAAGAATCTTGTATCCTCGGCTGCCATTGGAATTGGCCAAACTAGAGCAATTAATTACTGCTGTGAACTGTTTATATGTAGTGTGGGAAAAGGACAAACTTCTATTGTGGAAAACAGATAGGAAACAAAAGGAAAATGCCTAGCATCCCTCTTACTGAATATCAGTGAGGACTTTTGGATAGATTGTCCCTTGTCATTAAACATTTTGTCATTTTAACCATTTAAACATTTTGTCCCTTGTCATTAAACATGCAGCTACACACGTGATTATTATAAAAATAAGCTCTCTGCTGCACTCTTCAAAAGAAAGGTTCCTTAATGGTTCTTGGCTTAGATGCATGGCTCTCTTAAAACCTTTACATTAAGTAGAGGTTCTTTAAACGTTAACATCTTGTTTATAAATGGGATGAACCCTTTTTGTCTCCTTTATTTTTAAAAGTGCAGAACATGTCATGTATCAGTTCCACTACAGTACTATACAAATGCACTTACGTTCAGGGTACTGACCAGTTAGATATCGGCTATCTTTTTTTCTCTCTGATGGTTGGATGGTTCATTGTCAAAGTGTGGCTAGTTAGCATGAGCGCATTAAGAATTACTCTGAGGATTCAATTTAATCATGACTGTGCTGCTATTTGAAGGGGGGGCGGCTTGGGGGGGAGGTGAGATAGAGTGCAGGGGAAATGAGTTGTCATATCCCTCTCATTAATAATACAGCAGATTTACTGTAGCTCAGGGAGGACAGAACTAATCTGGGTCTGGAAATTAACCTCCTTATCATTGACATCAGTGATCTTATAATTAATTTTCTGTTTAGCCTTATGAAAAGCAAGGACGGCATGAGACAAAAGACACAATAAAACGCAAAAACGTTACGACAGTCCTCTAAAAAGGAGATTGGAATGAACAAAAACAGGGCATCACAGCCAATTATGACTCCATCGATCCGCTCAGAGCAAGTCTGAGTTATTACTCCCTCGCAGTACCTGGGTAAATGACTCTGGGGTTTGCTGTGTGTGGCTCTTAAGTGTTGAATTAGGAGCAGCTTTAAGGAGAAAGGCCCTGTGTACCAAGGCTTCCTAAATGACTGCTTGCTCCGCATTGATCCCCCCTAATGCCTTCGAGGCTTGTGGGAGATGAAAGAATAAAGGCAGGGATTAAAGTAGGCCACGCGAGTCATGTCACACGGCCGGCCACATCCCATTTCTTCGCCAAGCTGGCAATCAAGGGCCCCACTTTTATCTGCGCACACACCCTCCCAAGGCCAGGCAATGTCAGCCAGGGCCATACACTTCCAGCATGGGATTTTACACATACACCTGTCAGCTAATGGCACGGACAGGGGCACCGGCTGAGCCTCAGCCTCCGAACGGCAAGAAGCCGGTGAGCTTTGGGAGAGACGCCCACATCATTAAGGGACAGCAGCAGGTCAGAAATGTTTTGCTTCAGACGTGCAAGGAATTTCTGGAAAGGAAAGGTGCAGTCTATATGATATCCAATATACTCCTTAAACACATTCTGAAACTACCATTATACTTAAAAATGCACAATGATACATATACAGGTTTTACACCTGCCATCATGGGATGTGAGCTATTGTAAGAAGAACAAGTACTGAATTACTGAAACATAATTGTGAACAGCTATTCAGTAGAACTCTCCTTCACTCCTGGTCAGGGTGGCAGAACAACAACTACTAAAGGCACTACAACAAACTACTGCTGCACTGTAAGAAGCTAGGAAATCCTGCAGTAATTCACTGTATTCCTTAAATGCAGTCCAACTCCTTGTTAAAGAAGTCAAAATACTGGATTTTTTCATTGTTAGCCGCTATTTGTAAAGCTTATTGGGAAAATGCCCGGTAGTTTGTGCAGTGCTGAGCAGCCTGTCTCTGAATACTGTATTGACATGGGTGGAGCTTTCCAGCATTCCTTAAGCTTTTGTGAAGTGAAGTAGCTGTAGTGAAGCATCGGAATACACTGAGATAAATATCTTCAAGATGTACTGTTGATACATTATTTACATTGAGCAGATGTATTATTGATATGTTCCATGAAGTAGACTTAGTAATATCCTAACCCTGACCTTAACTTCAACCCAAACCTAACCCTGGCCTTAATCCTAATTCTAAACCTCACCTTAGCCATAATCCTAATTCTGACCTTAACCTCAAACCAAACTCCAATCCTAACCTTCATCCTGAAACTAATCTTAACCTAATTCTGATGTTAGAGAAAGTCTATTGAGTGTTTATTCATTTAAAAAGGACCATTCAAAATAAGTGTTACCACATTTTTTTGTCTATATTGTTTTGATACTTAATACAAGATGCAATATTATAGCATATATTTCAACTACTCAACCATCGGCCTACATTTACTGAAGGTCATTTTCAGAAAAAAAATTAAGTTTTGTTGATGCCAGCCTGGTTCTTTGGGAGATCAAGAGGTTATAGAGAGGTTATCAGAACTGTCTTTGAAGACAAACTACACATGAATGTAACTTATGGGTGATGGATATTTATGCCGCTAGCTAAATTTTGGTCATTTGGCTAGGTGATAGCTAGTCTTGCTAATAGCTAGTCACAGTATCAACACACTACACCAGTGCTGGAGAGGTGTGCATGCTCGGCCATGACAGCACAAGACAAACTGCCCCCCTCAGTAGATCACATTAGCTTGAAAGAGAGCAGTGGCCGGCCTGGCTGAGTGCGTGGAATTATTTATCGCAAGTTCCAGTCCATTTTCATTCTGCGACACCTTTGTGCAGATGCACTGAGAAGTCAATCTGTTGGCAATGCATTACTCAACTGCTTTATCTTTACGCGGCAGCACTCTCCTCGTCGAGCGGCAATATTTCAGAGCGCTGTGTAGCTCCTCCAAAAAAGCGAGGATGCATCGGCATTGACAAGATCGCTTCCATGCTCCGAGTGTGTGGAGCATTAATGATGTATTGATTGACCATGGTGCCTTTGATGTGAAGTCTCAGAGCGGCATGGTGCACCTGTACCAAGAGTTTAATAATGCAATCTCACTGATAAGACTGTGTCATTGTTAGTGTGACAAATGCAGCCTGTTGTCTGCACTCTGTGACAGATGTGAAGCTCTGGCATCCCTAAATAGTGTTTGTGCTTTTGACACCTTCAGTAATCTCACTCATGCGCTGATCAGGCTACCACATTAGTGACAGCTTTCCTCTGCTCACAGAGAATCACCGCTGCCAGCCAGAACCTGCCTGGGTCGGGTCCAGCTGTGTGTGGAGTCCAGGCACTTTGCCAGCAGGCAGATATGGCCTAGTCTTGGGAAAATGAAACCACCTTTAGCGATCATGACTTTTTATTTGTACTCAATGAGCAGAAAAATACTATAAACACTCACAGCATTTTCTTCAGCACAAATGTCCTTAGGAATAGAACGCAATCTAAGGTGTCTTAATCGTTAAAAATCAGTTGATGCACTAACACTGAGGCTGTAACTATAATCTTTAATAGTGTAATAATGTCAGATGTAGCCACCTCAGCATTGTGATTGGCGAAGGTAATGCTTATGTCAGCACTATGTAAAATTAAGACAGCCCAGTTCACAGTGAAAGGGGAGACATATGTTAGTCATTTGTTGTACACTGGAAAGTTATTCACTGGTCATACTCTGTGTATGTACACGCATCATGTCGTATGCAAACATTTTCACAACTCTGGTCGCTGCTGTCAGAACAAAACCTCATATCTCTATTTTTGTCGTTTTTCAGTTTTTGATACAGTTTGAAAGTGCCTTTTGTCCTTTACATTGTGTATAAACTTTATGATGAATGGAGCAAAAGAAATAGCCCAAAATGGCTTGGAAAAAACTTTGGTTCCATTGACTTACATTAAAAGTAGAGTATGTTTTTTCCTTCTCCTGTAAAGTGGAAGGCTGTGCGGCCCTCCAAAGAAATGCCACCCCACACCATTACTGACCCACTGCCAAACCGGTCATGCTGAGAGATGTTGCAGGCAGTGCTCCTCCTGTTCCTCCTTGCACAAAGGCTGCTGGGTTGTTGCCCTCCTACGGCCTCCTCCATGTCTCCTGGTGTACTGGCCTGTCTCCTGGTAGCGCCTCCAGCCTCTGGACACTACGCTGACAGACACAGCAAACCTTCTTGCCACAGCTCGCATTGATGTGCCATGGATGAGCTGCACTACCTGAGCCACTTGTGTGGGTTGTAGAGTCCGTCTCATACTACCACGAGTGTGAAAGCACCACCAACATTCAAAAGTGACCAAAACATCAGCCAGAAAGCAGAAAGGTACTGAGAAGTGGTCTGTGGTCCCCACCTGCAGAACCACTCCTTTATTGAGTGTGTCTTGTTAATCGCCAATGATTTCCACCTGTTGTCTTTTCCATTTGCACAACAGCTGTGAAATTGATTGTCAATCAGTGTTGCTTCCTAAGTGGACAGTTTGATTTCACAGAAGTTTGATTTACTTGGAGTTTTATTGTGTTGTTTAAGTGTTTCCTTTATTTTTTTGAGCAGTGTATATACACATACATATATGGAGAGTATGTGTTAACTTACTTTCACTTAGAAAATCAACAAAACATGTAATTTGCCTGAAGATATTTAAACTTTAGTGAACAACTGTAATTACATATCACAGCATACAAAGGCTTTAAAAAAATCAGCTTTAAAGTTATTTGTCTGGCAGTAAGTGCCCATAGGTTACACATTGTGCTGAGACTTGCCAAGATAATAAGACTCATCTTTATCTCCTTTATCTCTCCTGTGTCTCCTGTATCCTTTGTATGATGCGGTTCCTCCTAGGGAATTTTAGGAAAATCAACATTAAGCCCTCTGAGCTATGAAAGAGCAACGTTTGAGCAATAACATTTTTCCTCTGGGTGTCTATGTGTTTGGAATAACTCAAACTCTAGAATACATGATCATAAACATTAATGCAGTACATTTGCATTTTACATCTGTCTGTGTGTTAACTTCTCCAAACCTCTCCTCACAGAAGCCCAGTATTTACAGTTTCCATCCAATAGCTTGTCATGATGATCAATGATTCATTAAGCTAAATCAAGTGCTAGTCAATAAATCCATGTAATGGCTGCAGTGCATGGAGGAGCAGTAGAGTACCAAACCTGTGGTATAAGCCTTTTGTGTTATAAGCCACACATACAAACACAGGTATTTTGTTAAGATTTTCTTGGATGCTTAAGACTGTATAAGACTGCACTAGACTGTATCAGAAACACATTCTAATTTTTTATATATTTTAAATCTGAATTACAAGGAAAATATCTCAGAAGTCCCCTTATTAAAATCTGTCCTGTAGCTTGACCTCATGGTTTTATGGTACGTTTTGGCAGGCTGTGTCATCATGGTGTTAAACAGATGCTCTTCTGACAGAGTGAGGTTTAAAAGTCTATTTGGAGGAATCACATTCAAAGTGCTGCCTTTGGAAATCATTGCCATTTCATTCCAAACAAATGTAATGGCGGGACGACGGCTGAACAGAGAACAGGGCATCCTCAGAGGGGAGTTATGCTGGGCTGCCTCGCCCCCAAATAGCACTTTGTTATTTGCGAAGTATACCTCTGGGTCAGTACCCGGTGGGAGCACCAGGTTGACACATTGCTTTCTATTAAAAGAAGAAAAAGGGCGAAGAGCGCAGTGGCACTTAATGAATCTTGCAGATCAATAACAGCAAGTCTCCTTCCATGTCATATCACTCAGCGCTGCTTGAAGGCACCCTCCCTCACTGAAAAGATATTACACTTCCACTGAATTCTCCTTAAAGCAAGTTCAGCCTGTGGACTGGCTTCAGAGAGGCTGACAGTCCTCGAAATGATTGCAGCCTAGAGTAGTGTACACAGCCAGTCAGGGCCGTCCCAGTGGCCTGAACCAGGAGGAGGCCACTGGAGCAGGAAGCAAGCAATGGAGGACAGAATGTTTGCTAGCGTGATGGGGCAGCACAGCGTGACGAGAGGGAGAGTGAGAGTGTGTGTGTGTGTGTGTGTTATAGGCAGGCCCACTTGGAATGAAAACCGCAGAGACCGCCGCTGCCAAGCTCCCAGTGTGGAAGACCGACAGGAGAGAGCGAGCCAAGCCGCTAATCAAAGCAGGCAGACGGAACGCTGCAGCTCAAAGCCCACAGAGCTTGGCAGCACAAGCTGACGGCCACGGAAGTCCTCTTTCCACACTCCTTCTCCATCCACCTCCTCTCAGCAGGCCGCAAAAAAGAACTTGAAAATACAGAAGGCACAGACTGCCCAAATCACAGCACAGTGTAAAGCATGGTGGGAGCTGCATTACTTTTACCAGAAGAACTTCCATAATGTCATTTGTAAGAAATTTGACAGGCTGATTTATACCACTGCAAAAAAAAGGATCTTAGCAAAGGAGAACAACTTAAATGGAAGCAATATCTTTAATATTTCCCCATTATGAGATTGTTGCAATGTTACAAGATTAAATTGACAGATGATTTCTTCTGTATATAATATTTGAAAATGATAATATCCTTATTTTCACAATAAATAGTATTGCATAGACATTTAAGATGTGCTTATTTGCCAATATATTATTTTTTATAGTGAGTTATCTGTGTATCTCTGCAAATTCCTTCAGACAACCAAGTTTAAAATGTCATAGTGAGCATTAACCTCTTACATGACCAGGCCTGCCAGTGGGCCCAAAGTTTTATTACTCTTTTATTATACTTTACACCTCTATAACCAGGCAATAGTTCAACTTGTTTGCAATGAAGTGTCTGTAGTTACTGAATAATGAGCTTTTGTGTTTAACTATCCTGGGGTGGGTTAAGTCACGTGCAGCACACTCAATAACAATAACAGCATGCTGTGCAGCTAAATCATAAAGGTCAACAAGCAAAATCATAAAGAAAACAATGATTCCTCTTTATTCAAAACAAAATGGACATCAGGGACATTTTTTATCCATTGATCCACAGGAAAGAAGTCAAACTGAGTTTTTAGCTTGATGTCATTTTCATATATGTAATAGAATTTTCTGTTGTTTAAGTAATCAATTCCCTCCATTATAATGATTTGAATCTAATGATTTAAAGATACTATAGGTATATGATTAGAATTAGATATTGGCCTTCCTAAGAGTAAAGAATCAGAATCAGAATCAAGCTTTATTGGCCAGGTATGCTACGCATACAAGGAATTTGGTTTTGGTTACAGGAGCTCACAGTGCACAGTATCAGACAGACATTCACATATAGGGAATAAGATAAAAATAAATACAAAATATAACAAAATAAAATAAAATAAAACCTGCATTCCTACCTCACTCACTCAGACAGACACACACACACACACGCAGTCATACCTGTAAACCTTACATTGTGCAAAATATGAGCCTAAAGTTAAAGTGCTGAGTGCAGCTGCAGTTAAAGGGTGTATAGTGTCAGAGAAAGGGATCGATGAGGTGACAGTCAGATAGGTGTGGGTAATATGGCAGGTGAGTAAGATGCTAGAATAAACACTGGTTTGAGCGGCAGTTCCAGAGGATGGAGTTGAACTTGATACTATATATGAGTATATGTAGAAGTGCAGTTCGAAGCTGGAATTGTTTTGTGTGATATTTTAACTGTTCAAGAGAGTGACAGCTTGTGGGAAGAAGTTCCTTCCTTCTGCATTCACCAAAAACAAAAAACAAAAAAATAATGTAGTTTTTAAAGCTCCTCGTACTGTCAAGACACATCATTACAGGGGAATTTTCCTACTGTTTAAACTGAAACACTGGCTCCAATGAAGGATGTAAGCAAGCATATTTACAGCAGATGCAGCAATGGTTAAATTTTGGCCACAGTATGCCTTTGAGATGGATTTGAACATAGCTCTGGGTTCAGTCAATCACAGAAGACCTTTCACTCTGTAGTTATTAATGTCAGATTTGTAAAAAGACTCATGCTGGATTAAAATCACAGATTTCAGCAGAAATGACTCAAATTACAGTGTCTCCCCAGGTACAATAAATCCAACTCCAATAGGGCTTAAGAGTGGTCCTGCAGTGCTGCCTAATTTGCCCTGTTCCTAAAGTGTAAAATGCCCTTTTTTCAGAGTGTACTCTGTCCCACCCAGCTGGTCTAGTTTAGCCCAGACCGGATAACATCTGCAGTCCTTGATGGAAGGGTTAGTTGCTGCCTTCGCTCCCAGCCACTGATAATCTGTGAGAAAAGATCGTGAGAGTTTGCCTCTCATCCCTGGAGGTGGTGTTCTGATGTAGAGTTCAGGAGCTGTACACAAACAAGCAAACTGAAGAACTCTGCCACAGCTTACATGTTTGCAGTCACTTCTTCATAGTTTTAATTGATCAGACCATTATCAGCTTTTATCGCTTTATTAGAAACATCTGCCACCTTGCTGGTTTACATTTAGAGGCTGTAGCTCATCCACTGCAATGCCCTTCATCAGTGGCCAGGTTCTGATTACAGAACTACTCTTGGTTGGATATTTTTGGGGGATGGACCACTGTCAACAATGCAGTTACAATGTTAAAAAATCCAAGTAGCACCTGATACATTCATGCCAGCACCTATTCAACAGCAGTCTTGAGGTCAACCTTCATTTATTTCATTTTAAATTTAAGTCAAAACAGACATTAAATACAAGTTACAAGTTCAGGAGATTACAATTTTTCAGGAGATATTTCTGAGATTATAAGGAGAAAATGAGCAAAAACTATCAACTACAGGGACTTAAATGCAAACCAGTTGAGCTCTCTTAGGTTATAAAAGTGTGTAATAAAACATTGTGCCCACCAGCAGTCCTGTGGCTTGGTAAGAGGTTGAACATTAAAAATGGGACTAGTAACAACCATGCAAGACTTAGTAGACCACCAAAAATGGCACCAACAAGTACTTTAATTTTTTATCTGCTGTCAAGCTGTCAAGAGGCTGCTGGTGTTCCCAGAACAATAGACCAGCCACCCTAGAGCTCTGGCCTCAATGTCACTGAATGGATTTTGGATTATTTGGATCATGTGAAGACTTGAGTTTGAAGGTGTGAAAAAAGAGAGTCTCCCAAAAGGAATGGAAGCTGTAATAAAGGTAAAAGGTGGACACAGTAAAAACTGTTGTTGTTGTTGTTGTTGCTAATTTTGTAGTTGAGGCCCCTGTGTATTTAAATAATTGAAATTAAATAGATGGGTAGAGTGGTCTCTGACTTTTGTACAGTACTGCATAGTAGACCAACAAGCTAGGTGACCCTCATAAAATTGAAGTAAAATTGAAGGTAGATGCCTCAAATAATTCTAAGAAATTTAATTAAAAAAACTTCCAATCATGACCATAAAGTACAGCTTCCTGACAACAAAACATTTTGCATTCACTCAGTGCAGCAACATGTAACAGAGCCATTATCTAATTACCTATTTAGGCTAATTATAGGAGTAGAAAGAGTCCATTAATTAAGAGAAATCAAAGGACCTTCCTCTTTTGTTGTCTGAGGCCAAGTAACACATCTGAGTTAACTTTGCTTGGAGGCATTTTCCTGAGCAACAGAACACTCTTGAAATCTCGGTCGTCTCATGTGGAAGGTCAGCTTTAAAAAGAGGCACATGAACAATGTACTGAATCCCTGCTGACCGCAGTGTCTGTTATGGTTCAAAGCAGAAATTCAGCACATTAATTCTGTACCTTCTCATACAATTATGTTGTGCATATGGGCCAGCCACAAAAAGGAAACTAGACAGAAGAGCAGACTGTCTGAAACTTTGCAGGCTATCCTCTTTAAAAACCCACTGGACGAATAAACAGAATCAAAGCTTTGAGTTGCTCAGAAACGGCTTGGGGAGGAAAGCCAGAGGGAGCATTTCACATTTGTACAGCTTACATTGCTTATTTATAAACGTCTTCTGATTTGTCTACATAGATTTAGCTGAAGTAATTACAGTCCTGGGTGGATTTTAATGATAAATTTCACATCTAATGTCAGACTGAGGGGGAAAAAAGAGAGTCAAACGATAAATAACAGAATGTCATAGCAAGAAAGGAGATACATGATTGATTTCACTGTGTCAAATTTTGCTCAGTGAATTGGGCAGACATGTCTGTCGTTGTATAAAATCCCCTCACACTGCTGTCTATTTCGCTCTGCTGAACCTTGATCATGAGTGGACGACCGCAGCTTTGTGTCAACATGTGTCACTCGGCAAGAAGCAGATGCGCCACGCATGTCTAGTCCAAGAGGAAAATGACTTGGGGGAAACTCTACATTATTACCTGCCCATATGGAAGATAGGCACTTTTTTCCTTGTCCACCACTCACTGAGAAATGCATGACAATGATGGGATGAGAGACTGAGATGTCTCTGGATGGAAATTTGGAGGACACAGATAAGATTGTTTTTCATGGTCTTGGAAGGTGGGTACAGTAGCATACTGAGGTACATATGATGTTCCATTCCAAAACCATGGGCATTAATATGTAGTTGAACAGCCTCTACTTATCTGGTTGAAGCCATTGACAAGATTTTAGAGTGTGTCTGAGGAAATAGTATTCCATTAAGGTCAGGCCCTGAGAAAGCCTGGTGCACAATCGATTATCCAATTCCTCCCAAAGTTGTTCAGTGAAGTTGAGGTCAGGCCTCTGTGCAGGTCATTAGAGTTCCTCTACACCAAACTCACCAAACCATGTCTTTCTGTGACCTTGCTTTGAGTACAGGTGCACAGCCATGCTGGCACAGGAAAGGGTTTTCTCTAAATTGTTGCCACCAAGTTAGAAGCATAGAATTGTCTAAAATGTCTTTGTGTCCTGTAGCATTAACAGACCTGCTGATCCCAAACCTTAAAAAACATTATCCATTATGCCCATTTACTGTTGGCACTCTGCATTCCAGTAGGTAGAGATCTCCTGGTGTCCACCAAACCCAGACTAGTCCATCAGATTACCAGATAGTGAAGTGTTATTGATTCATCACTCCAGAGAACATGTTTCACTGCTTCAGAGTGCAGGGGCAGCCTGTTTTACACCATTCCTGTCAACGCTTGGCATGGCACATAGTGATCTTAGACATGTGTGCAGCTGCCTGGCCATGGAAACCCATTTCATGAAGCTTGACGTAGACTTCATTTGCTGATGAGAATGGGACATTTTTAAACTTTAACAATATTCACATACTATATCAACTTCATAAAAATATGTTTTCACAACATATGGGACCTCACATGACGTATATGTGAGTGAGTAAATAGAAGAAGTTACAACCCACCTCTGGTCATGGACTGAGCTGAGATTAAACATGTGTGTCTGCTTAAGACCTCAATGCTTTGGGAGTTGAAAGGCAAAAACACAAGTGCTCTCTTTTTCAGAAGACCAATAGTATTGATGAAGGGAAGATGTGCTCAGAGAGAAATCAATAGACAATGCACTTACAGAGGCGTCCATTCAACAGATGAAGCACGCTTGATTTGTTTAATCTTTGAGTCAGTACATCCAGCGACGACAGGCATGCTTACAGCAGACAGTGGCAGACGTAAGTTCTGGTGGGCTTTGCTGCAATATTTGCCATATTTACAGGGAACACATGGCATGCATCTGAACTATCCATATGCAGGCCTTATAGAGAAATGATACAGCCAAACTGTCTCATATCAAAATGTTCTTGTGTTCTATAAATGGTTATGAAATGAAGCATCTGCTCATTGCCATATAAACAGTCATCTAACAGGGATATGAGTAAGGACAGAGCTGAGTAAAATGGTCGATAACAGGGAAGTCATTACTCTCAGTTAAGTGCTTCTTTTGCTGCCTAGAGAACAATATTGCACAGCACATGAAAGCCATTTTCTTAGCCATAATGACTTATCATCTGTTTGATAGACTGTCATCATAGCACACCATATCTTCATTTCTTGCTCAATCTCTGTATTTGGACAGTGGCCTGAATGTCAGTTTAAAATCAGTTTAAAGTCAGTTTATATAGCAGATATATTAATTAGTTAGTCAAAACAAGCTCAGTTCATGTAAATATATCCAGGTATAATATGCAACAACTGTAAAATATTTACTTATGACTCTATATTGTGACGATCTCTTAGTCTTCTATTTGCCTGTGCATTTAAATTTCACTTTCCATTACAAATCATGCTTGTTAGTGCATTAACTGTCTCTTTGAGCTAATTTTAATTATCTAAAGATTCGGTTGAAATGCAGAGAATACATTAATTCATGATTATCTGTCAGAACTCCTAAATTACAATTTAAACTTTAATTATCATCTTAGATTAGAAAAATTGAGTTCACACGGCTGAAGATTTTTCATTCTAATAGGCAAAACAGAAGAAAAATCACAGAGCTAATCTCAGTATCTCATAAAATCCTAATTCTTCAAACATGCTACACTTTCTCCACCACATTTATTTGCACTTCCACACATTAGGCTCTGTTATTCAATGGGTACTTTGGATGGTCATTCTGTGTCGTGGGTCCACGATTATGGTGCGCATTAAAGGGCCCAGGCCATGGAAAACTAAGTGTTCCTGAATGTTTTGGAATAAAAGAGTTTAATATAGAATGTTTCTAAAGTTTCAAAATGGAAAACTAACATATTTGCATATATCCACAATTCAGCCTATAGCAGTTCAGTCTGCCCCATGTAGAAGCATATTCCAGTTTCACAAGGATTACCTTCTGAAAAAGTTACAATACAGGACAGCCAGTCAGAAGTCAGAACAGGGGTCATTTACATGTATCAGTCTCGAACAATATTTTTAAAGAGCCTTTATCCTACATTTTTCTTGCACTTTCACATTTGTGTGGATCTCTGCACCAGAAACAGTTAAGATTCATTTCTATGAGCTTTTCTACTGTTTTCCAGCCCCTTTTCTTTGCATGAATTAAAGAGGCTGTTTTTGTTCCTGCACCATTTAGACTGACATTGTAAACATCTGACATCTGACTGTCCTTTATTGTGCCATTAAAAAAAAAACACTCTGAACTAAATAATTTTATAACATATGTTATAAATATCACATATAGTATAGCTGAACTGCTGTAGGCTGACTAGGCAGATGTATGCAAATGCATTGGTTTTTGTAACATCACAGAAAAAAATTTTGATGACTATTTTAGCAGAATGTTTGGACTAGAGAGTGAACAAGAAACTAAAAAAGATGGTTCTTCAAGAGTTCTGTAATAAAGAAAAAAGTTCTATATAACCATGAACACTCAAAGAACCCTTTGCATGATTAAAGGGTTCTTTCCATTCTTAAATGGCTCTTCAGATTAATGGAGACTGTGCTGTAGATGATTCTATATAGAACCTTTTTGAAAACAGTTTTATATAGCACCAAAATGTGTTCTTCTATTGTTATAATGTCAACACTGTAGAACCTGGATAGATAGATAGATAGATAGATAGATAGATAGATAGATAGATAGATAGATAGATAGATAGATAGATAGATAGATAGATAGATAGAAAAAGATTCTTTATAGAACCAAACAAAGCACATTCTTCATCAATCTGAAGAACCCTTTCATGATGTGAAGAACCCTTTAATTATATAAAAGGGTTCTATGAATGTTCATGGTTCTATGTAGAACCATTTTCTTCACTAAAGAACCCTTGAAGAACCATCTTTTTCAATGTTTACATACTATTTTATACTCTTTTATTTAAAAACAAAAAAAAAACTAAGAAAATTATGTTTAATTAAAGACTAAATTATTATTTTTGGGACCCACACAAGCATAATAACCAGACCTCATTTAATTAAAAAAAATTAAATACTGAAAGTTTTTCTCTAGAGATTTGCTTTCATTTATGTTGTTTTACACTGTTTGCTTCTTTTATTCATTTATTTTTTAGTTAGTAGATGTGAAACAATTAGAGATGAATATCATAAAAGTGTACTATTTATTATATTATTAGCAGTTGAAGTAGAAGTAGTAGCAGTAGTGCTGGCGGTAGTAGATTGAAGGTTATTTATTACGCACGGTCTTCTTGTGTTTTAACCACCTGGAGTGGTCAGTGTGGTTGCAGTGGTCATAATGTGGAGAAGAAATTTGAGCTCATCTGCTGCTGTGCTGCTAATCAAAGCAATCTACTGAGGCAAGTGATCCCAGGCTGGAGAAGAGCAAGTGCTGCCCGTCAGCACCTGCAGCCAAACATAGCTGTCCCGTGCGTTCATCGTGCGCTTCGGATTGTCTATTTTTATCTCTGCGTCTCCTGCTGTGGGCTCCAATCTGCACTGCTTGTCACCAACTATGTTCCATCTCAGGCTCCAATTTCCAATTATCAATGTTAAAGTGACTCCTGGCGTGCAGAATCTCTGAGGGCCAGGACGTCCTGTGGCACAAATGTCGAGCTCGTGGGACATGCTCTCAGTGTATGTCACACATTTAGTGCATGTCACACTCTTGGTTTAAGGCAGTATGTAATCACCCAAAGAAACATCAGGTACAGATTTAGAGCCAAATTCTTGGCTCAGCTAAGGGTGAACAATATACTAAAAATACAAATTCATGACATATGAAGACATTTTCATCACATCATCACAGTGTTCAGTTTTCTGAAGTTCAGGAATAACATGGAACAAACAAAATGCACCAGCAAAACAGCAGAGCTATTAAAAGTCTATAAAAGCTATAGATATAGAGATATAATGAGATTTCTTTACAAAAATACAGTTTCAGAATAAATATGAGAAAAATATTGCACAATCCATTTGAAAAAAGTAAGTTAATTATAATATACTGATATAATAGAATGAGAAAACAGCCTGACATCAGCTACTGATCACTAATATTAGTCAACAAATGTATTTTTACAATTCCATTAAAAACAAAGGTTCCTAAATAGAACTTCCTAAATGTGAACATATCATTCAAGGATATACCTTTAAAGGGAAATGCCACCAACTTTTCAAAATGTCTGTCTTATTAAATTGTTGAGATGTAAACAATTCAAAACATTTTGATATGAAATGCTTCTTTTTATAGAAACGTATTGATCTATATGCTTGTGGTTGATGTAGAATAGCAGTTGCCATAGCTCTGCTGTCTTTCTCCACATTATAGCAATTGCCTTCAATGTATCAATAAATGTCCACCTTGATTTTCTAAAAGGGAAACTCTACAGATTTTTTCAACATTTCTGCATTGTTCAGTTAAGATGTAAACAAACTCATTCAAAATGCTTTGATGTGAAATGGTGCGCTGTAGAGAAACTAGTCAGCTCAGATTTCTTTACAGTGGTGGTGATAGGAACCAGGGGGTGCACTATCTACAACACAAATATATTTTATTTGCTTTCCAAAATTACCAGTGAACCTACAAGTGTCTTCTGGGTTATTAAATGTAATGTTGATAACAGGAAAATCTGAAAAAACAAACTTTGAACATCTGGTTCCACCACTGTGTACAATTCTTACTGTCTCTTAAACAGAGCATTTCACACCAAATCACTCTGAATGACCATGTTTCCATCTTAACAATGTAATTATGGAGAAACTTTGAACAGTCTCTGGAGTTCCTTCTTTAATCGGTAAAGAAACTTTTTGCTATGTGGAAGCTCTTTAAACTTTCTCATCACATTGTCCACCTCTAGGTTCAGTGCTGGCTAGAGGATAGAGTACAACTTTAAAGTAGTGCATCTGAACTGAAGTTAATCACACATGTATTCACAAGAGCTTTAGTTATGTTTTCAAGAACAATGCAAACCATCTATTAAGGCACCATTTGGGATTTAAACACACTTCCTGAAAGAACTTGGTCAACTTTAGCACACCCAATAGTCTAAGTATAGCTCTGATCACAGGGAAGGTCATGCTTTCAAACTAACATTAATAAATCATAATTACAGTGCAGAACTCAATGGGGGCACCAAACTTGATTATGCCACTGTTTCTCATTACAGTGAGTTAGAGGAACCTTCATTTAAGACATTCTGTTCAACAGCATCACTGCCAGTCACTGCTGCTGCTGCTGCTGCTGTTGTTGTTGGGCCACATTTGGTGACCGATACTCCAGAGGACACTTATGGTCTGAAAACATGTACTAATCTGTCTGGGAACTGATTGGCTGGAGGGTGAAACAATCATTTCCTGTTCAGGCTTTAAGGGGATTTTATTAGAGGCAGAAGAAAGAAGAACAAGCCGTGGAATGGAATGGGATTTATGTCCAATGGAGGGTGCTGGAGCCAGACTGCAGGCCACAACTATTACATTAAATCTGTCCTTAGTCAGAGGGCCAGTGATCCACAGTCTCCTAGCCATTACAGCAAGCAGCTCAACATTTGTCATGCCCATGAAGCATTGAAGCCAATCACAACGAACGGTTCATGTAAGTTGATCTTTTGGGTTTAATTTAATTTGGGTGATTCCTATGGAATGCTTGTTAAACTACAGTTAGGAGTGTAGAAGTGTACAGAACTGTGCAAAAGCCAGAGCCCCCCCTTCATTTATTTCATTTGCAGTCAGAACTGGATGAGAAGCAGAAAATCTTTTTAAGAAAAATTACACAAAAGCCTCAACAACTAAATATGAAATATTTCAGTATTTAGTATGTCCAACTTTGTCTTTAGTACAGTGTAATGTGGAGCAATGAGGAGGCGGACGCATATGAAAAGAAAAGCAATATTTATTCAGGGCAAATCCAGGGTTGTGGTCGATACAGTCTAGGTTCAGGTAGCCAATATGAAGAGGAGGAGGGACAGACATGACAAAGAACACAGAAATCCACATACTTAACAAAACACTTCAAACAGAACAAGCAAAATATCCAACACACCAAACATATCTAACAAATCAAACATCAAACAAAGACCAGCAACCAGACAGGGGAAAACACAGGGCTTAAATACATGAGGGTAAATGAGAGACAGGGGAAACACAGGTGGAAACAATCAGGGGTGGAGTCATGAAACAAGAGGGCAGGACTGAAAACCAAAACAAAGCACATGGACTATCAAAAGGTAAGCAAAAAGCACATGGGGGAGTGGGGGGAGCCAAGCGTGACATATAGCTTTCATTCTTTTCAGGAGATTTCAAAGAAATCTGCAGGGTGATTTTCCAACACCTTCAAAGTTCAGTCTTAAAAATTGGTTGCATTTTTTGCTTCTCACAATCCAAGCAGTTTCAAGCATATTCAGTGCTGTTGAGTTCTACACTCTGACCAGTCCCTCTTTCACCAACGCCAGCAGCTTCTTTGTTGATTGATTTGTGATGATAAATTTTTTTTGTCTGTTTAATTTTCTCAGAAGTGACTTCTTGACAGATACACATCCTTTCAGACCTACAGTGTTGAGTTCAGAAAGATGTTTTTTTCTGATTTTTTTCAGATATAAAGAAAGGGTGGGGCTTGACTTTCTCCTCTGTCTCAAAGTTGAAGCTTTCAGTTCTGTTTATGTAACAGTAAGAGTTGAGATAGTCTACCAGGTTTTGTACTGTCATTTTCTCCACACCTTTTAATCATAACTAAATTTCTGTTTTGAAAACTTTTTTTTACATTTTTTACATACTTTACTTTTGACTTTGCCTTTGCTTTGCAAGGGGATTATTTTATATATAATCTCTTCAGAAATATCTCCTGAAAAATGAACAACTTACTCAAAGGCTGATTTAACTGGGTTTTTTTTACTTTTGCACAATACCGTACATTTCCATTTCCATTTGTTTACCTTTCTACAAACATTTGTTTAACTTTCTGAATGATATCTAGTGGATTAACATTTTAATGCCTGAGTCAAGTGAAATAAAATGCTTGTAAGCCAAGAAACAGAGTCTACAATATCCATTATCCATTGTTTGAAGTGATTATTTCCAGCAATGACTTTGCAAGAATTTTGCATCCTGAAACAGCATAGCAAGAAGTATTGGCTAGCGGAAATGTAGAATCTAAAAGTTTGCAAGTCATACATTTGATTGGTTATGTTTTGCATACATTGCTATTGCTGTTGTTGTAGATTATGATTATGATGTTCTGTAGTATGTAGACTAGCAGTCGTTTTCATGAGAGTGAAATAGTTCTGCATTATATGGTAATAAGGTAAACTTACAATATGCACATGTTGGTGTTTGCTTCCTGACAATGGCAGTGGCTTATTATGATGGACTAAGGTCTACTACAGCCCTGGGAAATAGTTCAAGTTTCAAGTTCCAAGTTCAAGTAGCCTAGACACAGTAAGGAAATGGAGATAATGAACCTAAAAAAGGTTTACAGTTTCTGTATTTTTAAAACTTTAGCTTTGACTGCAGCCTTTTCATATATTTCAAAAAATTATTAATGGGTTAGAGATCAAATGGCCACACCAAAAACTCCCTTTCTGCAAAGTTCTTAAGCTTTAAAGGGAGGCAGAGGATCCCTGCCAGCCAAGCGTTATCTGAATCAATGCTTGATCCTGTTTGATTTAAACAGCTTAAGTACACCTGACTTTCTCCTTAAGAGCCCAAAGGATAAGTTTAATCTCTCCACCAGCTAGCTCCGCTTAAGCTTTTCAACACGAGCAACACAATCTCTCATCAGGCCTATTCATTTAGCTCACATAGCGCACATACACACATACATTTGCATGAGCACTTACTCACACACCAAAAGAGAGAGAGAGAGGAAGACAGAGAAAGAAAGAGAGGGAGACCGTGAATATGTACACCATGAAGATGAGACGCCACCTTGTGGCAGTGTAAAATATATGAAATATATACAACATCGTAAAACTTATTCATGGTGAGGGTAATTCTCTGCAGCATGATCAACAAGATAACACTAGTAGTTGCACACAAATGTTTTTGATGCAATTAATTGCTTACAAAGTAATGACTGACACCTGACACGCCTCTTAGTGTCACTTCCTCCATCTAGTGAAGGAAAAACTGACAAATCTCCTCAGGACAAACCTGCAGTGAGAACAGCAGTTGCACTTAATTAGTCTGAATTACTAGACTTTGTGAATTGAAAATGTTTTGGAAGATATTTACAGTTAAATGTAAAAAATATTAACATCTTAAAGATAAATTGAACTTTATCTAGGTTCATGTATTTGCTCATTTGCATTCATTTTAATATCATGTCTAATAATTAATACAGAACAATGCTAGTTTAGTTAGAACAATGCTTAGCTCTGGTATTATCATAGCAATAGGAACTAAGGGAGGTGGAACTTGTCAGAATTTTGCAGTCAATCAGTTTTGCAAGTCCTGTGTTACTCAGCTAAAACAACCATATTACAGGAAATCACCATCAGCTAAAACTGCTTGACTTTTGGTTTGATTATTGTGAAGGTGAAGGGTAATGAGCAGTTATATCCTACATTATTTCATTCCTGAGCATGTGCGCTTTGACCCAGTGCAGCCAGTGTTTGGTCAGTTGAGTCTCTTTTGCAGTTACACAGGAGGCACTCTTGCTGTGGTTAATGGGCACTGCTGGGCTCAGTGAAACAGAACTAAGACTTTATTTACAGATTTCTCAGGTAACACTGCACTGAGGCCAGAGCACAGGGGAGAGAGAGGGAAAATAAGAGACAGAAAGATAGGAGATAGTGAGAGAGACTGAGAGAGAGAGAGAAAGAGAGAGAGAGACAGCGAGAGAAAGAGAGATAGAGAAAGAGAGAGAGAGAGAGAGAAAGAGAGAGAGACAGCGAGAGAAATAGAGAGAGAGAGATAGAGAGAAAGAGAGAAAGAGAGAGAGAGAGAAAGAGAGAAAGAGAGAGAGAGAGAGAGAGAGAAAGAGAAAGAGAAAGAGAGAGAGAAAGAGAGAGAGAGAGAGAGAGAGAGAGAGAGAGAGAGAGAGAGGTGAGTTAATGCTCCTCCAGGCACAGATTCATTAGTGTTCTGGAAACCTCCGGTGCAGCAGAGCCCATTAGTTCATTAACTTCCACTCTTCTAAATACTCATACTTTATGAGAGCAGAGGAAGGAATTGATGTAGGGTATAACTTAACCAAAAGATCAAATTAAGCAGAAAGCTTACGTCTTTCACTGTTTCATTTTTATTGTTTTATTTTTAGCTTGCACACATTTCCTAGTTAGGCCAGTTTTAGTTAAGGTAATAAAGGAGCCCATCTCTAGCCTCTAATTTTACTTCACCTATTTCTTCCTGTTAAAGGTGCAGCATGTAAGATCTAGTAGCATATAGCAGTGAGGTGGCAGACTGCAACCAGCTGAAAGCTCCTGAGTAGAAACTACAGTGGCTGTCAAGTTTTCTGCTGTCACCTGTCCCTGATCATCTTGTATCTTCATGTTTTGCTTTGTCAAATTTGGGGTTCTCAGACTCCTCAGAACACAGAATGGTTAGCCATCTTCAGCAGCTACTTCAATGTAATAATGCGTAAGGCGCTGTCTAGAGCCACTGTTCGGTTTGTCCATTCTAGGCTACTATAGAAACATGGTAGCGCAACATTGTAGCCTGTGTTGGTAGATTCATAGACTGTGTTGGTAGATTCATACCGTCAGTTTCCCCTTGTTCCTCAGTCTGTTTCTTGCCCTGTGTTGTAGCAATGTGCTTTCTGCCATGTGCTTATGTTTTTATTTTGGTTCTTGTGCTCTGCACTTTCCTCGCCTTCCCCATTAGTGTCTTCACCTGTCTGTGGTCTCTGTCTCCTCCCTCTCCCAGGTGCTCCCCATTTGCTGTAACCTTTATCTAGCCCTTTGTTTCAGTCAGTGTTTGTCTGTTCTACTTGTCACTTTGTCTGATGTAGTGGTTCTTTCCCTGCCTCATGTTTTGTTTGTGCTTTGTGTTTCTTTGTTTAAGCCTTGTAGTTAGATACTTTGTACTTTGCTAGTTAGTTTTTGTTATTAAAGTCTGCTCACACTTATATCCAGCCTCCCTGCTCATTCCGTACATAGTTTATATATCAGATTATACACCAGTGGTGGGTGTAGTACACAAATCATGTACTTGAGATAAAGTAGAGATACTCAAGGTAAAATATTATTCCAGTAAAAGTAGAAGTTCCTCCCTTTGCACATCCATTTGAGTAAAAACAAAGTATTTGCCTTCAAATGTACAAGTATCGAAAATAAAAGTACTAAAAGATGAATTATTAATAATTCTTGTAACAAGACTCTTGCTTCATAAACTTATTTTAGGTGATAATACTCCTGTGTCTCTCTTGGTAAACCAGTCTTTTAATAGAATGTCATTAATTAGTGACGCTGACATCTATTAAAATTATCATACGCACAAAACACTGAAGGTAAAAGTTTCCATCAGGGAGAACCGAGTGGCTCTGAAATCACTTTTTGTAAGTTTAAGGTTTATTAGTTACAAGTTTAACTTTAATAAAAACTTGCTTTAAACAGGTTCACAAATGAGTTTTACATTTCTATATTGCATCTGTAGGTCTCTGTTCATAAACATAAACTAGCAATAACAAATTTACTATAACATGAAAGTGTTAGTATACATGTATAAATGTTTGTATAAAAAAGACACATACCAGTCACAACTGCATATGTGTACATATTTCTATATTGTGGTCTGTTTACACACAATTTTACGCTGCTGCACTGATGCTGAACTGTGTGCTTGCACTGGGTCAGTATGTCCAACAGGTCTATACAAGCTCAAAACAAAGTTTGTGCTGTTCCCTCATTTGTGTTCTTGCTTTGCACTTTTTTCGTTTTGACGTTACGTTTTTATACACACAGAAACCAAAAGGAACCACAAATTTAGCATAATGTAGTGGAGTAAAAAGTAAGATATTTGACTTTGAAATGTAGTGGAGTGAAAGTAAAAAGTCGCCCAAAATGTAAATACTTCAATAAAGTACAGATACAGGAAAAAACTACTTAAGTACAGTAACGAATTACATTTACTTAGTAACTATCCACCACTGTTATACACTACATTATACAATAAAACATTGTTTTGTATACTATATCCCATTAGTACAAACAGATCCTCCTAACTCTTTACACTAACACTCTGTACCTTTAAAGAAAAAACAAAGAGGCGTAATGAGGCTAATACATTATAGTGTGTGTGTGTGTGTGTGTGTGTGTGTGTGTGTGTATTTGTGTGTGTGTGTGTGTGTGTGTGTGTACGTTTGTTCTGTACATTTTGGGGATAAAAATATCTTGATAGGGTAGCAAAACTAGAAAAAAACAAAGCCAATAATCTAACTTTTCACTATCCTAACTTTGTAAAAGGTGGCTTATAATTTTTTCTTTTTCTTTTTATACTTTTTTTATTTCATATAACTTTTCATAACTTTTTTCACTGAAAGGACAAAAAACAATTTGTATACACATGTATCATTGTCATTGTTGTCATGCAAAATCCTTGTATCTGCATTGTTGTTCTTTACTTTTCTGCATAATTTAAAAACTACCCTTTACATTGTGTCAAGGTTTTTTTACAAACAAGCTGATAGAAATTGCACAAAATAACTTGCAAAGAAACTTGTTACAATAACTTCCATTATTATTATTAAGATTGTTTTTCCCTTATCCTGCACAGTTACTATTTTGGAGATATGAGTTTTTGTTCCAACAGCAATGCTGTGCACAGAAAGGTGACAAATTAAAGGAAAAACTTCCATGATGTGTTTAGTAAGATGTTGGGACTCCACAATCCACCAGAACTGCTTAAATGCGACTTATAATTCTCTGGAACTGTATAGGAATCTTCATTCTCCCAAAAGATTCCATCACTTGGTGTTTTCAAGGTGGTGATCAATGGCTTTGCACTGTGAACGGAAGCTCTGGCATTCTGGAAGAGACCATTCCCACCAGGATAGAAATGTTTAATCATAGGATAACAGAGTGGGATAGACAGAGTAATTTTATATTGATTTGTGGTGTCTCTTAAGGGGACAAGTAGACTTAAACTATGCCAGCAAAAGCTCCTCATAGCATATAAGGGAGCCACCAGAACCCCTCACATTGGGGATCATACATCCAGGTTGTACTGTTCCTTTTGTCTACTCTGCACATCCTGCATTCTAACATTGTCAGTCTCCTGAGGAACAGTAACTTCTGTTTTTCCTGACATATTGCAGTAATACACAAGCATCACACTCATTGAATGTGAACTTTGAACCATAATTTACAACTATTTCCTGATGTCTCTTCAATAGATCTAAATGCAGATGTCACTTTCAATAGAATAGTCACTGTTTCTGTTGAGGAAAGTCTTTGTCTTTATGACTAAAGCTCCTGCTTTTCATGCCCACTTTCAATGTCATTTAGATCTTTTCCTCTTGCTGTCTTGACAGACAGACAAGGTCAGCTGGGCCTGCTCAATATTTTTAGACATGCCACACAGCATGGGTGAATAATAGCTTAATTGTATCATGCAGTACACCTGTCTGGAAGCATCTGCGCTTGTTATGTTTTTTCACTCATTTATTCAATTTTTTCCTTTAATTTGTCACCCATCTGTAACTACCGTATGTAAGACTCTCATTAAATACGACATCAGATATGAAAGTTTTCTACCTTGAGCGTCCATCTTCCCAGGTGCGTGTGTGTGTGTGTGTGTGTGTGTGTGTGTGTAAACTCTCCACACACACACACACACACAGAGACACACCTGTGTTTGGAGCTATGTGCCAGCATGCTGTGGCTTTGGAGAGGAGGTGCCTGCTGGCCTGCCCATGGAAGATAAGCTGCTCCGTTTGCAAAGCCATGGGAGTGTGTACACAGAGGCATACAAACACACACGTGAGTAAAGAGATACACTAGCAAGGGCACAGACATACATCAATACTGCACGCACTAGCAAATATGTTTATCCAGGAAAAAAGTGCAAAAAGTTGGGTGGAATGCTTGTGTTTTCACTGCAACGGCTCAACGGTAATTCCATTGGTTCTGCAGATCACTAATCAAACAGCAGCATTTTTGATTTTCTATGCTTTGGCCCAATGTATAAGCTTCTGAACATCCTTACAGCTTCGTATTTGGAAAATCCCCAGCTGGACTTGAAATCTGACCAGTATGGACTACCACTGTGGCTAATACTAGTGCTTAGACCCCTCTCTGAGATGATGTTCACCATGATTACGGCCTGCACAGTTAGTTAATACACTCAGAAGTCACTGGGTTCAAAGAACTGTGTGAAGCAGACCAGATCCAGGCAGGGGAGATCATTTACACTGTACTTCAATGTGCTCTAATGTAAGGTAGTGAAAATTGACAGAGCCAGTATATTCCACAGAGGAAAGCTAAATAAGTGGCCAGCATTCATTAAAGCAGTTCAAGAAAATGCATCAGATTTCTGATCTTTCTTGGAAGAATTCCCTACCCCGCCTGTGAGACATCTAGCCTTCATCTCAGTAATACATAGTCATTATTCTGCCATAACGACCAACGAACCGTCATTTAATGGTGATCAGAATGGTTTCTATGTAACTGTATTTATGTGAAAAAGAGTTTAATATCCTATTGGATGTGACAGTTTATCACTTCATATTTCAACGCAGTCGTGCAGGCCAGCGGTTGGGTAATAGGCGGAATCCATTAAGAGCACATTAGCCAGAGATAATCTTTTAAAAGTTCCCGAGAACAGAACACGTCCGCAGGATGAGGGGAATGATCCAGCTGAGAGCTCAACGTGTTTCACACGAGAAAAAGAAAAGAGTGATGATCACCCACTGGCTGTTCAGCACATCATAATTAGACAGTGCCCTCCAGGAGACGAGTAAGCCAGGGCAAAGTCTCGGAACCGAACACGTATTGCAGACGACCAAACAGCATTGCAAGGTCACAAAAGATTGCAATTATGAGTGTGGAAACTAACAGCTCTAGTTAACTGTCTGATCTCACCAAGCTCTTACTATTTCCTGAAAAGTCCTGAAACTATTTTCTTTCTCCTGCTCACCTGCAAGTGCCCAGCTTCTAATTATCTCTCCAGGATCCTATTTAAAAATATGTCGCTCTATCATGTTGGTTCTGGCTTTTTTTTTGTTGTTTGGTTTTTTTTTGCCTTGACTTCAGCCTTGTCAAGCCTTGTACAGACTGTAGGTTCGTGTGCTTGCCACAGCAAACTCACCACCATTCCCAATCAGCTGCAGTGTCCCTGTCAATCACACAGGGCTCGGTCTTACCGGCAAAGGGACTGCAGCCCTGGGATATCCACTCTGACAGCCGAAAGCCCAGCTGGGAGGAAATGAGGGAGTGTTATGGAGACTGATGGCTGTGGAAAGTAGATGCAAGGCTTTTCACCCTGAAAGAGCAAAAGACAAAAGTGTTGAATTAAAACAATAAAGAAATCACACTTCCAATATGACAGACCAAGATAAGGAGGGGTGAGAGATTAAGAGAGATAGTGAGAGAGTGAGAATGAAGAATCTAAGGTACAATGAGCTAAAGTGACAGAGTCTCATATTCAGCTTTGATCTTTCATAAGGTTTTTTCTCTTCCAATCGATGGGCGTCCAGTGAGACTGTGCTCAGGCAGCGGTGTGATAGCAGGGTTCAAACGGAGGACAAAATGGGGAATGAGTCAGCAACCCAATGTAGAAACATGAAATATTACACACGGTGCATTATTCATTTACTGACAGACGTCCATAAACTTTTTATTGGGCTTGATTTTTCTTTCAAGAACACTTTCGCATGAGACAGAATGAGTCCATTCTATCGTGAGCTGAGACAGAAATGATGAAATTGGTGAAATGATTCTAGTAACCTTTCTGTGATACGTTCTGGCCTATTGAAGAAAATACATTTTATTGTGTTCTTTGTTAACAATGAATCAAATTCCAGAGTCTGGAGATTTCAGGTATTGCCAAATTTTGTGTTGTTTTGATGTTGTGTAGCCTATGAGGTCACAGAAAATATTGTGTCCATTATCAATGTTTACGTGCATACAATACCCCAATGAATTTCATAGGTAGGTTTTTTTTACTTATGCACATGAATTGCATTTTTTTAGACCTAAAGTACCTCATAGAACTTGTAATTCACTCATTAAGTGACTCACTCACCCACTCACATTTAGCAGGCTGATAATTCTCCACAAACAAGGCATCATTAGCTGTCAAATAGCTTTTGGTGCTTCATAAAAGCAGTGCTTCATATCAGTGATCCTATGTTTCCTTGATGTTGTGATGGATATATGTAAATCGCGTAGACGTTCCCATCTCCCATCCCATCATATTTCTTATCCTGTGCAAATAAACAGAATTCCTGTGATAACATGGATGATAAAACTAACCCTTTCTAAATAGCATCATAGTTATCAAACCATGGATGTGCATATAGATGTCATAGCAATTACATTCTGATGCCCAAAGATTTCAGATATTGCAAAAAGCCTCGCTGCAGTGTGCCCTCCACTCCTGATTGTGTGTTGGCTTTGTGAAGGAGGCTGTGATGTTTTCACATGATTGAGTTCTGCCTCCGGCTTTGCATTCAGTCTGTCCGTCCCATTGAGTGACAGCATCATCGCTACCTGATGCCCTGAACCGCGCCTTCACCAGACCCGTAAACAGTTCAGCGCCGCGTGACGTGATTTTGTCAGCCTCTTTTAAATGATATAGTCTCCCACTCTCTTGCCTACAACACTGTAATGAAAGAATCAATGTGCCCCAGTGATCACAGATATCTGGACTCATGCCACTGTTCATTAGGATCTGAGGAAAGCCTTGTTCTGAACACAGCAAGATTAACAGATCAGTGATCCTCAATAGCTCAAAGCAACTGCTCTACAGCATCACAAGGCCAAGAACTTCAACTTTCTGAAGCCCTTGAATAGAAACATCTGATAAATACTTTTATTCTAAATGTGCTTCAGGATATGTTCTGGTTAGGGCAACAGTGCAGCAGCTTTGACGTGGATTCAACATGACACTTGAATGTAATCACAGATTTATTTTCATCACATGAACAGATCGCTGGGCAGGAAAACAATGTGGCCACTGCTTATGTCAGTCTGATGTCAAGTTCAGAACACAAAGCTCTGTCGTGAAACAGAGAGTTTGTGTGACTGGAAAAAAGGTGTAACATTTTATTGAAATGATTCACAATTTTTAATTATATTCAATAGAATATCTATTAAATAGGCTGCTACATTCTACAGTCTACAACATACTATTAAGTTCAGACTGAAATCATGGGCAATGTCAGAATAAAGGAGACTTCAGCCATTTCTTTCAGAGGGTTAGATCTTTTGAAAGGCTGCACAGCAGAATAGTTCATCATTTCCTCCGCTCTGCTACAGATAGTGTCTGCAGTAACAACACAATGTATCACTTCAGTGTTAATGGAGGGAGTCAAAAAGTGTTGTAATCATGGTTCTAAATCTAATTCCAATCAGTGACATGGCAGATAAACAACTGAGCTTCACCAGACGTTTTGATAACAATTTGAACATTTGTACATAATCTATGGAAACGCAAAAGCATGTTTCGGAATGACTCCTATGGGTCAGCGGGGGCCTCATTCCATGTATCATATATGTGTATATATATTCAGTCCTGCTGCAGAGATGGTTTTAAGTTTGTTGGAAGTTTTTCAGCAGTGTTTAAACTTTGTGCACCCCCCCAATCCCCCCCTCCCCAGCCCCCTTCCGTATCACCCACTGCAATCTGACAACAGTTCGCCTGAAGGCTGAAAAAGAATAAACAGCTTCGCCAAACTGCTGTCAGCCTGCAGACTGCTAGTGTGTGTTTAACATTGCGAGTGTGCTACCCAGAGCACAGAGGCCCCAATCCCCCATAAGTCCTCTCTGCCGGAGCCAGGTAGCAGAGACTTGTGGGGCTGTGATCGTGGTAAACGCTGGAATGATTCAGGCTGACTGGCAGCTGTCCCCCTGAGTCTGATGGGTGTGTGTGTACATGTGTGTATGTATGTGTGCCTGAGGCTGCGCCTCCATGGAGGGAACTGTCAGTGCTCTGCTGAGCGTGGCACATCTTCATGAAGCCCAGAGGTTTCTCCTCACCGTCTCTACAGGATGACCACATCACACACAGCCTTTCATGTGCTAAGCTGCCCTCCATACACACCTATTACTTAGTTAGAGTGGGGGGCATTAAAGCAGCAGAAGAAGTAAACAGTAACTATAGGTGGAAAGAGTAGGAGAGAGCAGGACACAAACTAGCATGGAGTAAAATGGAATATGGATATTTTATGTAGGTAAAATGTATTTCTGATCCCTTCTGATCATCCATACCAACATCATGTTTTGACAGCAATCTGACAAATATTTCTCAAGGATCACCCTGCAGACTGCTACTGTACCAAATAAAGTTACTTTTTTCATCACAATATATACATATATATGACAAAAGAGGAGACTGTAAAGGATGACAAAAAGGGATTGTGTAAGTTACTGTGTGGAGGAATGCGTTACCAACCTGTGCCGCTTTGGAGAGATACATGGGAACGTGGGACCTCTCCAATACCAAGAGATATTTCACACATCGAGGGTATGTCATGTAAAGATAATATATTTAAATTTCATCATGCTGGTTTTTGCTCAAAATAAGACTGCATCAAAAATAAATCTGCAGTTTTAATGCAGCCATTTTATTAATAATGTTCACTTTGATTAATATTTTTTGATTTTTAGGTTGTAAATTTGAATTATACATAAATGGTAAGTGCTGAAAACTAAATTTACGAATTGTATTGTTCTTAGGTGTGGGTGCTGCTTTGCTTTGATTGGCAAATTCAAAACTGAATTTCTTAAATTTTCTTCTAATTGGTTTACAAGCTGAAATGCATATTTATTTGTACTGTAACAGTTAAAAACACTTTAAAGCAATGTAAGTTTTGCAAATTTTGTAAATTTGGGGAATTGGACCTCTGGTGGAAATGTGTCATTGAATGCACCATGTTGAAGAACATTTTCTAAAGTCATTTGTTCTTTGGTCCTTTGCTATTTGGTTGGTGAATATGATGATTGCAAGCATGTTGAAGAGCAATCAAAGAAAACTTGACGTGTCTTTGAAGGATGTGAGTGAATAATCATTGTCATAATTTCTTCAACAGTGTAATGTTGATTTTGCATTTGAGACCAAAACATTGAACTGGGCCTTCTTTTTGAGCCAATGCATTTGATATCAACATGTAAACACATATGATGTAGTTTGAAAAACTTTCTCGACATCTGACCCAACACCTCTGTCTAGCAAAATTATTATTTCAGGCTTTCAGGAGAGGTTTCACTGCACTTCCACAGGAAAATCAGCGCTGGAGTAGCGTTTTAACATGCTACCTTTTTATTTGATGGGTTTAAGCCACTCTATCCACCTCTGAGCGTCAGGCATGCATATAAGTAGCACTCTTGGGGAAGAGACCAGTGTTTGTCAAGTCCAAACTTTTTCAGATGAACTTCCCTGTTGAAAGACATTATGTAAAAAGTGCTGCATTATAATTGTATAAATTGAGACACAAAGGTGGTGCTTCATTTATTTCCAGTGAGTGGAGATTATCATAGGTTGGGCCATTGAAATGTAATATGCGAAAATAAGTGTAGCTACTTAAATTCAGAAAAAAAAATCCAAAGGCACTCTCTCTCAGAAAGGTAAAAAGCCTTTACATCTTTGCCTAATGCATTGCATTTGGTTCAGAATGAAGAAATAATGGCATCACTTTTCAGACAGAGAGAGAGAGAGAGAGAGAGAGAGAGAGAGAGAGAGAGCGCACCTTGGATTTTCTTTTTTTTTTTTCCTGAAATGAAACATTTCCACTGAGTTTTTTTTGGACATTATAATTTCATAAATAGTGCTTCTGACAGCAGACATCAGTTTGGGGAATGGACTGCACCAAATCTGCAAACTAGCTTTTTCTCCACCTGACAGCCTGCTTTTAAAATGCATTCCAGACGGGATTTGGGGCATAATCAGATGTTGATGGATGGGTATAAATGCTTAAAGGGTACATTCAAATCTGACCTTGATTGGATATTGAAAAATAAAGTAAACAAAATCACACTCTGAGAAGAAAATATGATGTACAAATGAGAGGAAATCTAAGATTGGATGTGAACTATCCAATCTTGACTTTTTAGTTTTATAGAAATGTATGGTTACACTTTGAAGTAGTGTGTTTGTTACTTAAAGGTGATTTTCACTCTAATTAGGAAAATTACCCCAAAATTAGGAATATACAAAAAGGGAAGTGAGCTGATGCCAATATTTTTCATGAATGTACATTACTGTACAAAAGTCAGAGATCAAAGTTCATTTTTGTATATTTCCAGTCAAAAGCACAAGTTATTCATTTTCAGGAAATATTTCTGAGGTTGATATGTATGATGAAGCATACATACTTGCACGAGGAAGGAGAAATTCCAACCAAAGTAAGTGAAAAAATAGAGTTTTTAAAACTGGACTTCAAAACAAAAAAACATTAAAAGACAGAAAAATGGAGCTCCTAACAACCACGAAAGACCTGGAAGACCACCAAACTGTCACCATCAGATAAACAGTACATAAACTCACATCACATCAGGCTCCACTCTTACTTCAGATCTGAAAAATCCACAGGTGCTTCTGTCCATCCTTCCACAGTAAGAAGACAACTCAACCCTATGAGTCTGAAAAGATGCGTAGCTGTCAAGAAGCTGTTACTGAGAAAAGGAAATGTACAAAAAGAGAAGCTGCTGGTGTTCTTAGAACATTGGACTGGACACCCCCGAGTCCAGATCTCAACATATATGTATATAATCAGCCATAAAGAAGGAGAAAAGTAGATGTAGCATGTAGACAGATAGAATATTCATTACCTCTTTCATTACTATAATCTCATCAGTTTCTGAACGCATCATTTTAGCACATCTCAAGCTATTATACATATGTTGATTCATATTAAAACTGAATTCTTAATGCTACTGCTTCTGATAAAAAGTGAATGAGCAATTTCACTTTGCCTTTCGTTCTCTTTTTAATTGGCAGTGTCTTTTGATTGCAGCTGTCTTGTCGATTGAACTGCCGCCCTGTGGGCACTTCTGAGCCGTGAAAGTGTTCAAGACTGTATAATGCCATAACACAAATTTAGATGCAAGGGCCGATTTGATAGATTTATTTCTCATCTTAACTGTCACTGCAGTGTTTCTGTGGAATTGCTCTTAAACTGCTCCTTGACTGGGAAAGAGCCGAGGCAGTCTTTCCTATCCTAATGAATCAATCAGCCTGGTAGGAGGTCCACACTGGACCGAGGGTTACCATGACTACCTAGGCTGAATGTGACAATCTGGTATGTCTCTCTCTCTCTGTCTGCCTCTCTCTGTCTCAAGTGCACTGTTATGGTAAGTATTCATACTCAGAGAAAATAATGAGGAAGTGTGTGCACTTGAGAAGAATAACAGATTGAAGAATTCTGACTCCAACTTTATGGTTTCACTTCAGCAGAGACTCAGTAGTGAGCACCTTTCAATATCATCAAGCCTTGAGTCTGTTGGAGGAGAGAAAAACTTTCTTAGAATTTCACATGAGAAGAGAACTGAAGCGTAAGTTCGGAGACAAGTCGGAATGGCCATTAAATACAATTAATTAATTTCAGTGTGAGAAAGAAGGAAATATCAAATATGCCAGTACTTAATTTATCCACTCCTTACTTTTGTGCACTCTACTGCCACTTTAACTCTTCCATCCTTCCAATCTTAAAACCAGACAGTTACAGCTTCCTAACAAAGACTGTTCCCAAACACTGACATAATGACATTCAAAGAGACTCTTAACATTCACACAAGCAACAAGCCAAACACACCTTAGCTGCCTTCAAATCTAAAATGGCTCAAGGTGAATTTTTTAAGTTAATTAGATCAAATAAATAATTCACTTGCTTGATGGAGAACAGACAAAAAATAGAAAATGTGCACTGCATCACAGGATCTCAACATCTGGATCAAGGCTTTATAGATTGATAAGTTTAAATTTGTATTTAGTATTGCTTGAGTCACACTGAAGCAGAAACTGTAACCAGCCTCTAAGACTGAACTTTGGAGGTGTAGAAAATTGCAGATTTCTTTGAAAAACTGAAAGTGAGTACAAAACCTCATAAAAGGAGAAGGAAAAACCTACTTTACTCTTAATGTAAGGCAATAGAACCAGATGTCTTTCCAAGTAATTTTGGGTCCATTCATCATGAAATGTATACACAGTGTAAAGGACAACAGGTATTTTCAAACGGTCAAAAATTGAAAAACGACAAAAATGGAGATACAAGGTTTTGTTCCGACAGCAGTGATATGTTTGCTGCTTTTTTGACACGGGAAATTGAGTTGCACTTAATGGCTATTTTCTCTGAAAATTAGATCAATTAAAAGGTGTTCTCTGACTTTTGCACAGTACAATACACAGATCCAGTCTTACAAATTTCAGGTAAAATAGACCAAATGTCGCAACTATATAGAAATGCCTTGTCCATCTGACATATTCCAAGTCTGAATGATTTGTATGTTTGACCTAAGGTTCCATTATCATTCTCAGCATTTCAAAGTAGAAATGTGTAAGATGTAGACATCACACAAGACCGGAATCAATACATTTGCGTATCGTAAAGAACACAAATCGAGTAGTATATCAGTCCCACTGGACTCTACGTCTATGTGTACACCAATGAGAGGGCACCTGTGAGGGAATGGAGGTTGCCAGGGCTGCTCAGGTTTGTTTCCTCTCTGATCAATGAGCCCGCCTCCAGCCAATTGACCTCAGGGCGAGCAGAGAAGACCCAGCTCGAGCTGAGAAACTATTGATCCCACTCCCTGTCTGCAGTCACATGCTGACAGCTCCACATGCCTATTACATTTCTTTTGTTACGTGCTGTGTAGAGAGTTTTTTTATTCTCCGCTTTTAATCAACACCCAGGCATAGACTATTGAACCAGCCTGCAACAATGCAAAACTAGGCTGAGAGCAAAGAAAAGTGTGAGATAAAAGAGCATGGGCTTTATGCTTCATGCTCCCATTCCCAGACACAAATAAACACATATAGAATAAGAGTTGTGCATGAATGCTGTTGTTACTCTGTAAAAAAAATCAGCTGGAAAAAAAGTGTCTCTATGAAATGCATTGATGGAGCACAAATCTTGAATGATATTTATGCGGTTGCTTCATGTAGGCCATCTATTGACATAGACGTCAGCGTCCATGTTTGAAGAGAAAGCCTTTAACATTTTAACCATGAACTCTCTCACTTATATCATACATGGATTCACATTGGTTAAAGTAATACATCAAATATGTCAAAAGAAAGCAATAATAATACTGTCAGAGAGTGTATCTACAATGCAGCCTGCTGCCAGTGGTGGACGAAGTACATAAATCATGTACTTGAACTAAAGTATATATATATATATATATACCAAAGGTATAATACTATTCCAGTAAAAGTAGAAGTCCTCCCTTTATCAAAAGTAAAAGTACCAATAGATTCATTACGAATTTAATGTCCTATTACTGTTTTTGTAGCAAGACTCTTGCTTCATTTACTCATTTTAAGTGAAAATACTCCAGTATCTCTCTTGGTAAACCAATCATAAGCACAAAACACTGAAGGCAAAGAATTTGCATTAGGTAGAACAAAGTGGCTCTGAAATAACTTTTTGCAAACGAGCAAAGCTTCAAGTTTCATAAAAACTTGCTTTAAACTCAGGTTCACAAACGGGTTTCCTTTATTATATTGCATCTGTAGGTCTCTGTTCATAAACAAAACTAGCAAAAACAAATTTACTATAAAATGAAATAGTATTTGTGTAAATTCAAAAAAAGGCACGTCAGTCCCGACTGCATATGTGTACATATTTCTATATTGTGATCTATTTACACAAAGTTAGCTTAGTTCCATCGTTTATGTAGGAATAGGCACTGAACCATGTGCTGACATACTTTCAGATGGAAAATCAAATCAGTAATGAGTTTTTGTTGTAAACAGTTGTTCAATCACAACAAATGGATGTAAATAAAATACAGTAATCATTTAGAAAAATCAGGTTTCTTTCATATGTAAAAGATTTACAACTTCAGCCTCCTTTTAATCTGCTTTTAGAAAAAAAAACAAAAAACATGTACAGTACATTTTCAAAATCTATTTATTAGTATTTGTGTAGTTTGTGTTTATTTGCTGAGAAAAGTGTTAATATTTGAATAAACAGAATGTATAGAGTATTAGTTAATAATTATATATTATATGTATATTGTGATTTTCTGGATGTTAGTGTGTTTGTTTAACCATTTTCAAACCTCTCTTCGAGGAAGCCCAGTAATAAATGTAGTTAAAAAGCAACTCCTGGTTTGACCAATCAGTGCTTCATTAAACTGTGCTTATGATGTAATTGATGATATTAGCAAGTCTCTGTGGTGGCTGTCAAAGTGTCAAGGGAAAATATGGACTCAAGAAATTCTTGTTACTTTTTATTGTTTTTATGTTGATTTGAATTATGAATATGACTTTATTCTAATGTATATTGCGATAAACTCACTGCTGAGGTGCATTGTTTAAAAATTTGCTTAGATGCCTAAAACTTTCGCACAGTACTGTACGTCCATGTCTAACATAATGTTTCTCTTCACTGCTTTCATATTTAAGGAAGGGGGTCTTGTTAAAGAGGCCTATTGTATACTGCAGATGCTGCAAAGTGAACTTTAAAAGTGACCATACTAGTAAAAAAGTTGAGTTTAAGCCCAAAAGCCCATAGCTTAAGGCAAAAATCGAAACATTTTCAGCTGTGTTATGTAGCCTCTTTCTGCAGGCCCCCTAGAAACCATTCCACAGGCAGAATGGAATTGATTTTATTTTGGTAATTAAAAATATATAACTCTGTAATCAAATTAGCTAGGACACTGTTGTCTCTCTGTGCGTGAAATGTTGTGACTCCGTGTTGAGCTGCTAGTGAGCAATAAGGGGATGAAATAATAAGGGGAAGGGCAAGACCCCCCTGCTGTGATTGCAATCATATGTCACAAAAGCAGATATAAAACGGACAGGATCACTGCAGCTTTCTTGATATCAAAAAATTGTGTGCCACCACAATAAATCAACAGCATTTAAAGACAATAAAACCACTAAGTATTGATGAAGATAAGAATCGAGCTATCCAATTTCAATCAAAATATATTCCAACGATGCTTTGAGGTTTTCAGCTTGGGCTCAAATCATCTTCTGCTAGCAGACAGGAAAAGGCAGAGTGATCTGCAGAGGACCTTGGACATAACAATCAATAAGTAAAACAAGCAC
This sequence comes from Pygocentrus nattereri, assembly GCF_015220715.1. Lineage (NCBI taxonomy): Eukaryota > Metazoa > Chordata > Actinopteri > Characiformes > Serrasalmidae > Pygocentrus > Pygocentrus nattereri. The sequence goes on along the minus strand of NC_051220.1, from coordinate 29,893,832 downwards.
ATGCTTTCTTGTAACAGTAGCTATTGGGGATCAAAATAATATTGTTCTTTCCTTGTCTGTCTTGTTGAGGCTGCATGCTTGCATAATTCACTAACAGTGGCTATATGAAGATTGATTTGTTTCTCATATCTAATGCATTCTGATTCTGGAAGACTTGAAATGGTGATAAATTGAATGATGTTTAATATGACTTTGCTCTTGGCATGTAAATTTGATTATGCCCCATGCTGTGGATTTATTTGTCCTCTTAGGTCGTTATATTTCTCATTGAGCTTGTAAAGCTGATCGGGTTTAATGGGTTAAACCTGTTTCAGCCAGGGAAACACAATGTCACAATATGACTATAAGCTGATTATGTCCTAAACCTCTAAATCCCATCTTCCCCATTTAATCTCCCATCCCGGCTACCCACGCTGTTCGGTCCCACACATCAAACTGGATCTAAGTTAAAGCATATCTTTTGTAAATAGCCGTGTGCTATATAGTATTTTTAGATATTCTAGCTCAGTGTTTCCCAAACTCCTTCCTTCAGTTCACCTGTTCCACACAGTTTGGTGGTTTTTCTGCTCTAACACATCTGATTATTTGATTCAGCTCCAGAAGGGCTTAATCATTAGCTAATGATGGGATTCAGGCACAGGAAAAAACAAAACTGCAGTGCAGGTGAGAAACACTGTGCAATAATCACACACACTAGATATTCAATTAAAGGTGTTTATAATTACTTTATAAATACAATGGCATGTTTTCCACAGGTCTAAAATGGAGAAGCTTTTAAAATAAGGAGAGACCGAGCTCATAGAATTAGATCACTTAATCAGTTATTCAACTATGGCATTCTATAAGCAAACTGATAACATGAGAAATCCCAAAGAGCAGAAATTAGCATTACTGTAAAAATCTATATTTAATAATCAAACTTTTTAAAAGTGAAGGTTGAGGTTGTGGATATGATGACAGGGGAAAAGAGAGAGAAGCATACTGTGAGTTCTCTTCATTTATAACAATGTGATTTTTTTCTCATTGGAATTTGTTAAAATGGAACAAAATATACTTTTTGACAGCCATCAATATACTTGGCGGGGCCACCCAAGCAGAGTGTGTGGGAAGCACTGTGATGAATGAATTTAAAGTTTTATAAGGTTATTGTCAAACAATAACCCTTTTATCTGTCAAAGACATCCATGTTAAGTTGTATTCAAAACTTTTGCACCCCTTGTCAAATTCCATTTTGTTGATTTTCTAAGTGAAAATCAGTGAAAATATCCTTTTCAGAGAAAACGCTCCTATACTGTTTTTAACAAACAAGCGCTGATTATTTGTTGAATTTAACATATTGTGGAATAACACTTAGAATGTAGCCTGTGGAAATGTTATAGCACATTTTGTATTTTATGTTTTTCCAATATGTTAAACTCAGCAAAAATGTAGAAATTGTGCAACAAAATCTGCAGGAAAACACCAGATAAGGTTGTTCTCTTTACTTTGAAAATTTTACTTTTTTTCTATTTTACTTAGAAAATCAACAACTCATGTACTTTGGCCAGGAGTTTTAATTTTTTTGCGTACAACTGTAGATCCACAGTCCAACTCCTCATTGTAGTAGTTTCATATAGTTACCAAATTACTGCACTACAATAGCCAATTTTCACTGCAAACATCCCAGCACACACACACACACACACACACACACACGGAAAGCTCTCAAGCTGTTTATCAGCAGAGGTCATTTAGTTAGGCCACTCATTACACAGTACTTTACATTGTACACCACTGCAAACTCTTCGTTCCAGGATCCTTCACATAAGAGCCCTGGGTAGTCAGTTCCACTATTCCAGCATCTGTAAGGCCCCTGGTTGCTGAATTTCCTAAACAGACTGCAAATGAAACTTCCTACTGCACAGTAGAATAGGCTTGTTCTCATCAGCTAATATCTCAGCCTGCTGTGTCTATTAAAAGCCAAATAGCAAAATAATAATTTAAACAGACTCATTCTTTGAATAGCTATCTGATGATTATTGCCAATCTTGTCTTACATTTACAGCACTGTAGAATAATTGCAAAATTGCATCCTGTTTTTTTCCTGACTGCGTTTATTGAAAACCAATTACCATGTTAGCTATAGCCACAAATGGGCTTGCAGATGTACTAACACCCAGCGTCTCCATTCTGTTGTAATAGTAGAGTAGTAATCTGATCTGCACATCTGAAATTAACTATTCCACAGTGCACATCATTACCTGGAGGGTTATGCTGATGGAAGGTGCCTCTGAATGTGAAAGGCAATTTCCTTTCTTTGCAATTCTGCTGAAATTGCTGGATTCCGTGAGAGACAGACGCACCCCTGAACCTCTGAGATGAGGTGGTCTAGATTGTATTCCTGCCAACAGCCTTCTCCTGTCCAACCAGCAGCCTGTGATGATGACCTGGCTCAAGCTGAAGCTCCTCTAAAAAGTGCCAGACTGGCCTGGCAGATGTGTTCTGCCACAGGCAGGTGGGCTTTCACAATGCAGATAGCCCTTTAGACATTCTCAGAGGTAGCTCAAATTTGAGCTCAAATAGCTCAAACAGTTTGCACTGAAGTCCCTGTAGTTACTGAATAATAAGCCTTAGTATGTTATAAGCCTGGGACTTTAAGGGCTTAAACATTTAAACATTCCTGACACTATTTGGACAGTCCTACCTTGAGAACAATGCCATACCCCATGCATTTATGCTCTTGTTGTGATGTCAGCACTCATCAGCACTCAAGTTTTCAACACCTTTGAGCTGTTTAAACCACCTTTGCAATGAGTTTAAAAATTTTAACAATAGATTGAAAAAAAAAACTGTCAAACTGTCATTATTTAGGCAAAACCTGCTCTTCAAACCAAAGAAGCTCAGTGTTGCAAAATATATCTAAAGCACCAGAAAACCTGTTCTATATAATTGGAACCTCAGAAACGTTTCCTTATTTCCTTTTAACTAAATTAAAAAAGGAAAGGTGACCTCAAACTTCTGATGGGCATTGAATGCATGATGCCGTTTTCTTGCTTCTTTAAACTAAACTGAATGCTACTGTTTCACATCCGAGGAAGCTGGCACCTATAGGACACACAAAAATCTAATACACCTGCAACCAGAACACCATGAACATCGACCTTCCTGATTTTGCTAAACTTCTCATTGTAAGTCACTGTTATTAAAATGAAGAAGTTGAACTTTCAGAGCAGTGAAATCTGCACATTTTTTGTCCTGATAGTGAAGTAGATCTACTGCTAGAGGCCTTGAAAAGTCAATATATTCTCTTTTTGACTTCAGATTTATTAGTATAGTCTTAGAAAAAAAGGTACTGTGCATGAACATTTTTCATTCATCAAGGCACCAACAACGTTCGTATACCCTCTGTGGTACAACAGTAGCTTTAACATCTAATTGGTTTTTCCCAGTGAAAAAGTACAGGCTGTGTGTGGAGTCAATACAAGAAAATACCATTTCAGTGGGTTATGGTACAATTATGTTTCTGGACAAAATGTACCAAGATATACCCTTGAGGGTACCGCTGCAGTGACAATAGGGGTACTGCCATAGTGACACATTTGTACCTGTATTCCTGAAAGTGTATGCTAACAAAAGGTTTGGACACATTCATGAAGAGTTTTTCTTTTTCACGCTTTAAAGTAATAATGAAGACGTCCTACCCAGGAAATAATACATATACTGATCAAAATAGTATTAAATCAAAACTATCTTATGTTTTAGATTCAGCCCAACTTTATCTTAACGTAACGTTTTGTACACTCTTGGTAGCTCTGTGAGAATCCACCTGAAGTCCTTTTCCAACAGAATTGAACGTTTATTCCACCTTTTTTTCCACCTTTCTGCATAAAGCATTAATGAAGATGTAAACAAACTCATTCAGCACAGTTAAATGTGAAATGTTTCATTGTGGAGATTACAGTGGTGACAGGAACCAAGGTCTGTGATGTTTGCAACACACACCTTCTAAGCCGCTGCTCCTCCTGGGTCGCGGGAGGTGCTGAAGCCTATCCCAGCTGTCATTGGGCGAAAGGCAGGATACATCCTGGACAGGCCACAGGGCAGACAGACATACATATCCGCACCTAGGTGCAATTTAGCATGTCCAAACGGCCTGACTGCATGTCTTTGGGCTGTGGGAGGAAACCCATACAGACATGTAGAGAACATGCAAACTCCACACAGAGAGGACTGTGGTCGCCCGGCCGGGGACTCAAACCCAGGCCCTCCTTGCTGTGAGGCGACAGCGCTACCCACCACGCCACCGTGCTGCCTTCTGTTTCACAACACAAATATAACTATTTTATTTACTATGCAGAACTCCAGTGAACCTCTGCACATATTTTGAGCTTTTCTATGTGATGTTGATGATGGTAAAATAGTGGTTAACTTTCTTTGGGAACTGTTCTGCCTTGTACTTGTTGGCTGCTGAAAACTACTTGTTCAAGTATTCATTCAGGTATTAAGTATTGACAAAATACTTGAACTATTGTTACGATGTCAAGGTTGTAACAATAGCAGAACCCTTTCTGGTGCTATATTGAACCGTTTTCAAAAACACTTTCTACATTGATCTGAACAACAATTTCAACATGCAAAGCCATGCAAGTAAGCATGCAGATAGTTCTGTGAGTGTTCATATTTCTATATAGAACCATTGCCTTTACTAAAGAAACCTTGATGAGCCATCTTTTTAAGAGTGTAGCAGTATTTGGAAAGATAAGAAAAGAGTAATTTACTTATGTCTGGAAATATAAGGTTTGGTACATCACATCTAATTTTAACGAGCAAGTCTTAAAATTTTTATTAAAGCATCTTCAACTTACTACAAAAGTCATTTTTACACAGGGAGTCAGAGAGGCACTTGCTGACTCAAACTCATTAATAGCGTTTTCTATGCAAGTGCAATGACGCTCATAAAAAATTGAAACCTAGTGGTTTATTTATCTATTCATTGGCTGTAAACAATGGGGTCAATTTTAAAATTCTCATTTGGTTAAGAAATTATTCATAAGGCAGAAATCAGTTTATGAGCCCGTCAGATATCCTTTGAGTTTGATATAAATTAACTTTAAACAGCTTCTCGTAAACAAACTATAGCACTGCCTTAAAGGCCGTTTAATAAATGATATGCTAGATTTTTCATCATGTCAGTATGACAGCATTTATCCCCTGATGAGACCGAAACACCATCCAGTTGACACTACAGGCTCCAATCCAGTTTGAAGTCCAAAGCCAGCAATTCAGTTCACTAGATGGCAGCATGCAGCTCCTGCACGTTGTTCACCAACTGAGACGGCATAGAGAGGAATTGTGTTGCCATATAAGAGTGAAAATCCTCAGCTGTGTCCGAATAGTTGAATCAAACTTCATTTGCTATCCGCTTTAGTTTTGCCTGGTCTATAGTCAGTGATTTCACTAATTATATTGGCAGAGGTACCTATAGCATGTGAATCAACCAAAATCAAGCAAAACCAATGCATGCAGAGAAAAATATATTTAAAATCTTTTGGCAGTATTGTTCTAGAAATAGTGGCAATGTGGCATAATGATCTGATAAAGAACGCTAAATATAACAATATTATGAACACTAATAAAACGATTATAATTAATACAATTATTATTATTATTATTGGTTGTTACTACTACTACTACCACTAATACTACTACTACTACTAATAATAATAAACTGAGTTCTATAACTACGCAATTGCGCATCATTGTGCTCCATTAGGCAGACGTATAGACTACCCTTAAAGCTGCTAATCTGACATCAAGACAGAATGTCCCAAACAACAAAAAAAACTTTTTCTAATCTAATTTCATGCTAGACTTCTGATGAGTAATTGGAAGAGATCTGGCAACCCGTTGAGAGGGCGCCATTTGCAATGCCCCAGTACTGCGTTAGCAGGGCCATGTTTTAGCCCGCTCTCGTTTTAAAGAAGCGTCACGGTTAAACGGTGTTTTTAGAAGATCTTAGATTGTCGTGCTTGCAGGTTTGTTCAGTGGTTTGGTACGAGTGTAAGGACTAAGCCGTCAAGATGCCGCGGATTATGATTAAAGGTGGCGTCTGGCGCAACACTGAGGTGAGTTTTTGGACGAGGCTGAAGTTGCCTTCCAATTCGCCAGCTTCGTGTTCTTATTTCCCCGTTCCACCTTAAATGGTCCTGCAGAATGGGCGCCAGAATGTAACTGTTGCACCTTTTAAGGTGGAACGGGAAATTCGACTAAGAAGCTGAGGCTTCGTAGTTAGCTAGTATTTGGACGGTAGAAGCTAGCTAGCTTAACCAACAAGCAGCGCTAAGAGCAAGTTAAATCAGAGCGAAGTGTTTATTAACCGGTGTAGATAGAGCTTTAATTTAGTAACACAGACGCCGTTTCTTATAGATAGGTGCATATAGCGTAATGTGTGACGCTAGCTAGCTTAGTGATGCTAGCTAGTCAGTAAATGTTAGCTGTGTAACGTTAGATTAGCTATCTAAGCTAACTAGCTTAGCTTATTAGCCGCAGTGTCAGTTGTGGCTGCAATTCATGCCCCTCGGGTCGAGTTATACCGGTGTTTCTCACATCCAGTCCCGGAGTTCGTCCGCACTGCATAGCTTTGTTTATCTGCTCTAACGGCCTTACTTCATCTTCAGAAAGACTTGATCAGTAGTTAGCTAGATAATGAGGGAACCGAGGTGAAAGAAAATCCCCAACTCTGCAGCCCACGTTAACGTAGTTACAGGACTGGGGTTGGGGAATTAGAAGTAGACCTACAGCTTATCTGGATGACCAGATTTAAGCACTGCTAGCCAAACCACACGCGCTTGCATTTTTCTAGTCTAGTCTGAACACTGTCTGACCCAAGTGTTCCCATTCCTAGTCCTGGAGACCACAGACTATGCACATTTCTGCACACCTGGTTGGATTCTCTAACTAATGAACAACCTCGTTATGTGCTCAAGATCCGGTGTAATATAGTAGGGAAAACAGAAAAGTATACAGAGCAAGGGGTCCTCAGGGCTTGAGGTCCCTTGATCTTCTTAATAGCACTGATTTACTAGTGTTTTCTTAAAATGTGATGTTGGATGTACCTGAATTGTTTTGTAGTTGTTTCTTTTCCATCTTAATCATCTGTGACTGTTTTTGTCAAATTTCTGTAGGATGAGATCCTCAAAGCAGCTGTAATGAAATATGGCAAAAATCAATGGTCCCGGATTGCCTCTCTGCTGCACAGAAAGTCAGCCAAACAGTGTAAAGCTAGATGGTAAGTTTTTACATATATTTAACGCAGTTAATATGTATGTTATATGTACTGCTCTGGTGCGGTAGGCAGTTCCAGTCACCTCTGAAAGCATATATATCTAGTTGACTTTATTTTAGAATCCCTATAGCAGTGTTTACTTGCCTTTCACATGTGTCAGATATTGATTTTGGATTGTTTCAACCCACCTAGGTATGAGTGGCTGGATCCCAGCATTAAGAAAACAGAATGGTCTCGTGAAGAAGAGGAAAAGCTGCTGCATCTGGCCAAGCTGATGCCCACCCAGTGGAGAACAATAGCCCCCATCATTGGCAGAACAGCTGCACAGTGTCTGGAGCACTATGAATTTCTTCTGTAAGTGCCTGTACTAGTTATTCATATGTGCCATGTATGGCCAGTAAATGTAACCACTACACTTTTTTTCTGCTACAGAGACAAAGCTGCTCAAAGAGACAATGAAGAAGACACAGCAGATGACCCTCGCAAGCTCAAGCCAGGGGAGATTGATCCTAACCCTGAGACTAAGCCGGCCAGACCAGATCCTGTGGATATGGATGAAGGTTAGCATGTCAATGTTGCAGTCCAGCACAGTATTATTGATTTATTTGGTGGTCAAATAAACAAAGTGGTCTTGTCCTTGTGTAGATGAGTTGGAGATGCTGTCTGAAGCCAGAGCTCGTTTAGCAAACACGCAGGGCAAAAAGGCCAAGCGGAAAGCCAGGGAGAAGCAGCTTGAAGAGGCCAGGTAAGATAAGCCTTTCTGTCTTTCTACAGAAATCAGAATAGTTATTACAGAAGGGATTATCTGAGGTCTGACATATTTACTGTTAAAATAAAACACTCAGAATCGTGGATTAAAATGGCATGGTAGTGCTCATCATCTTTTCTTCTCTCAGGCGTTTGGCAGCCCTGCAGAAGCGCAGAGAGTTGCGTGCTGCTGGCATAGACATTCAGAAGAAGAGAAAGAAGAAGAGAGGTGTAGACTATAATGCAGAGATTCCTTTTGAGAAGAAGCCTGCTCAGGGATTCTATGATACGTCTATGGAGCAATATGATCCACTTGAGCCTGACTTCAAAAGGCTTCGCCAGCAGCATCTTGATGGCGAGCTCAGAAAGTGAGTGACTGAGGATCAGATTTTTCTCCTAACTTTTGTATGATTGGATCCTTGCCAGTTGAATTGCCCATGTATACATATCATTTTGGTTGGTGCATTTCTTTGTATAATGTTCTTTTATGGGTTTTTATAGTGAGCAAGAGGAAAAGGAGCGTAAAAAGGACAGACAGAAGATCAAGAAGAAGAAAGAGTCAGACCTGCCCTCTGCCATTTTGCAGACCAGTGGGGTGTCTGAGTTCACTAAGAAGAGGAGCAAGCTAGTCTTGCCTGCACCACAGGTAAACTGTAATATGTTGCTGTGGTCGGAGGTATACTCCATCATGCAATGGTCTTTGTAGGTAGGTGCTTTTTTTTTTTTTTTTTCCACTGTAAGTCGTTATGAAATGCATCTTTTTCAGATATCTGATGCTGAACTGGAGGAGGTGGTCAAACTTGGCCAGGCTAGTGAGATCGCGCGGCAGACCGCTGAAGAGTCTGGAATCACAAACTCAGCCTCCAGTGCTCTTCTTTCTGAATATAGTGTCACCAATAACGCTATGGCCCTCCGTACACCACAGACTCCTGCAGCACAGGACAAGATTCTACAGGTATTTTGAGGGTTTCTCTTTTTTCAAAACAGTGTAATGTAGCATTATCATGACACATGCTTGAATATTGTGCTCAGTGCTTTATTTGGCTATTTATTTCCACCCCAGGAAGCCCAGAATCTGATGGCACTCACAAATGTAGACACCCCTCTGAAGGGTGGTCTGAACACACCCTTGCACGAGAGTGACTTTTCTGGGGTCACACCACAGAGGCAGGTGGTTCAGACTCCCAACACTGTACTCTCCACACCATTCAGGTAGTCTCTCAAGTCAATTTTAAGCAGTGAATTCATATTGCAGTATACTTTGTAAAAAATGTATTGTTTACAGTAAGATTTAAAAATGTAACCTGATTACCTTTTGCTGATTTTAGCATTTATTCAATGTCAAAATTATATCTGTTCGTTTGGCAGAACCCCAAGTCATGGTGCTGAGGGTTTGACGCCTCATAGTGGTATGACCCCAAAGCCTTCAATGGGAGTGACCCCAGGCCGGACACCACTGCGTGACAAACTTAATATCAACGCTGAAGATGGTGTTGTGGACTACGCAGATCCAGCTTATGCCAAACACCTGGTGTGTAACAAAAACGTGAACATAAAGATACAAAGGTTGGCCTGAACAATTACTTGTGTACTAATGTACACAAGTACATTAGTCCATAAGTACATAGTATTTGTGTAGCAATTCACTACTTGTATTTGAAAGCTTTTTTTTAGACTACAGAAATTTCATCATTAGCAATTTCATAATTAAAGGCATTTAAATAGAATATGTATTGTTAATATGTGGAAAACATAAGAAATAAATAAATTATAGTTAGATGAATCGAGCACAACATAAATTATTTCCAGGCATTTACATCAATGCATCACCTCACTCTTGCCCAGCTAACTGCACAACTTTCCACATGGCTACTGAAACCGAAAGAGCAAAGAAGTCTAGTAATTGTGTGTGTGTGTGTGTGTGTGTGTGTGTGTGTGTGTGTGTGTGTGTGTGTGTGTGGAAACGAAGAAAAAAGGAAGCTGCTATAATGTGGAGGCTTGGTGAATTTTCTCAAATTTGTAAACATTAGAAATCCTTTTCTGTGTGCTGTTGTGTCCAGTCCACACTGCCTCTTTCCCAGCTATGAAGTTTAAGCTTCATTTGCACAGGTGGAGAAAAAACTTTGATGGGTGTAAGAGGGGCATCTAGCATAGCTAGTGTGGATTGAAATATTACTTAAAATGAAAACATACCTGTTTTGTCAAACAGAAAACTGAAAAATGCTCGGATTAATATTGTTTTAAAGTGAATTTTAAGGAGCGTTTGAATACTCATTGTGAGAAATCGATGACAATTCAAAGGCTGTAAAATGCTGTTTGGGTCAGCTCTGTACTGTGTTAATGTATGTTGTGTATTGCAGCAACGAGAGTCTCGTGAGCAGCTGAAATTGGGTCTGATGTCTCTGCCGCTGCCCAAGAACGACTTTGAGATTGTGCTGCCTGAGAATGCTGAAAGGGAACTGGAAGAGCCAGAGGTGGACGAGAGCTTTGTGGAGGACGCAGCTGACATTGAACTACGTAAACAAGTGAGTGACAGTCCTCTTCCAAATAATTATTCCCTGTTTTATGTAATGACTAGAGAGACCTAGACATTACAGTTTTGTTCCTACAAAGATATAGACTAGTGTTCAGGAAAATGTAAATTCCCTGTTTTCACTTGTAAATGGAAGCTGGTGCATGCCAGTGATAATTGCTTTAGCAATGCCAAGGCTTGGGCTTTCTTTTGTCAGGTTCATTACATGATCTGTCTTCATTAAGTCAGTTGTGCTCTGTCTCAGAACATAAATGTTATAGTGAGTGCAGAATTGTAAATAAGAGTAACTAGATAACCAACAAAGTAACAAATGAGACGTTTTGGGTTGATTATGCTGACAATATAAAATGGTGACATTGAAGTGCAAGCAGCACACAGCATTGCAACTAAAGGGATATAAGGCTTAAGGTGCTCGCTGAGCTGGGCTCGCCTTGGCCCATTGTTGATCGGGCTATCAGGAAGCAGCAGAATGTGATCATGCTGTGAAAGGAGAAAAGTTTAATTTGAGATTAACAAAGTCTCTTTGGGAAAGACGGGCATTGTGATCTCTTCTTGTGTGCGTAGTAGTTTGTTAATGGATGTGAAATATGGTGTGTTAATGCAGGCAGCCAGAGAGGCCGAGCGAGAGAAGGAGCTGAGGCAGAGACACACAGCAGTGCAGCGGAGTTTACCCAGGCCTTCAGAGGTGAACTCTTTCCCCTATTTCACACACTTACTCCTGAAACATGCACAGATTCTTAATATGTCAACTAAACATGTTTGTTGCTGTAAAGAGCCACAGACACATTTTACTGTTGCTAAATGGAATTTTTCATTTCTTAATCAATACGGCATAACCCTTAGTTTGTCTATTGTATTCATATGTTATGTTATGGTGTGTGTGTGTGTGTGTGGTGTGTGTGTGTGTGTGTGTGTGTGTGTGTGTGTGTGGTTTTTTTTTTTTTTTTTTTTTTTTTTTTTTTTTACACATTTTCTAAGAACTGCTGATGACTCACTGAATCCCTGTTGTGTGCTGTAATCATGATGTACATATCTCTGTGGTCAGGTAAATGAGACAATTCTGAGGCCTCAGAATGTGGAGCCTCCTCTCACAGAGTTGCAACAGGCAGAGGAGCTTATTAAGAAAGAAATGATCACCATGATCCACTATGACTGTCTGCATCACCTCAACACAGAAGCCCTTGCCAAGAAAGGCAAAGGTGTGGGCTCCAGTTCCAACAATGCTGAGCACATTGCTTTCCTGGAAAAAACACCCTATGAGAAAGTTGCTGAGGACCACCTTAAAAAGGTTAGTCTTTTGTGCTCTCACTATTCTTTTATGGTCAATACAACTAGTGCTGAATCTCATTCAGCATATTACTTGTTCGCTGTTTTAAAAAGTGCTTGTCCCTTCTTAATGTAGTCTGCTTGGATTATTTATCTGCTTCACCTGGAGGAAATGTTGATGCCTGTTTTCAATGTACAATGACTATATATGGTAAACAGTGAATTATCACTATTCCTATTAATGCCAGGCCAAAGAGATTCTGAAGCAGGAGATGGAGGTGGTGAAGCATGGTATGGGCCATGGTGAGCTTTCCATTGAGGCCTATAACCAGGTGTGGGAGGAGTGTTACAGCCAGGTGCTGTATCTGCCTGGACAGAACCGCTATACCAGAGCCAACTTGGCCAGCAAGAAGGACAGGATTGAATCCTTCGAGAAGAAACTGGAGGTAAAAGGAAGACTATAGTCTTATTTCATTTGCAGTTCCAGATCAGTCCAGGAGGTGGCACTGGCTACTTAATGTTGACGTTTAAAGTAGCGTGAAGATGCCACTAGCTATAAATGTGTATGACTGTGAACAGCCGTAGAAACATTTAATCTGGTACATAAGAACTGGTTAATATATTAAGCCAATTATTAGCACGTTTTAAACACACATTGTGCTTTAAGCTTCACACTTCATTGGTACTAGGGCCAAGAGAAACATAGGTTAGGCCACCAAGTTGTTTTTCATGAGGTTAAAATCAAATTGAAAAATTACATTCCTGAGAAATTCCTTATTTTAATACAGACAAAAATTATAAGCACTTAAACATATTCAGTTGCCCTGGGTCTCAGGGCCGACATATGTGTGAAGTTTCAGTTAATCAAGGCCGGCCCTGTCTCACAAAGGGTACATTTGTTTCATATTTTTTGGCCGGGAACATGGGGCGGAAACTTGGAGCCCATTCAGACAGCAGCACGCTCTGAGGAGAGGGGGAGGGGGTGTTCCTGGAGGGGTGCACAGAGCTGCCGCACTCCTTTCATTCACAGAATGAACAGGATTTATGCTGGTGGCAGCTGCATACCACATTTATTAACAGGCCTCAGAAGCCACTTGCAGCAGTGCAGTTCAGAAGGGCTCAGGGTGTCATCTGCGGCATGGTCCATAAACAGCAGAACACCCTCCGCCTTCTGCGTAACCACACAGTAAACAAAGGCAGGGGGTCAGGAGCTTTCAACACCCTGAGCCACACCGCTGGAAATAATAAGATGGGCCTAGATTCTGTACCTTTGATAGGTTTTCACTGGCTTCCATCAGCCAAATAACATCTACAGATTGTAGATTAGAAAATTAATGCCATTTTTTTGCTACGTTTTGAAATGCATAGTACTCCCAACTAGGGGAAAAAGTTTTGTAGTTAAAAGTTGTAGGTAATCAATTAAAACACCAAACATTTGTTTGATGCAGAAAGAGTCTATTTAGAATTTTTTGTTTTTGAGATCACAAAAACCAATATTTACCATTTACAGTTTAGCTCTGCCTATTCACACACAAGTGTTTTGGCATGTAAACCCGAACAAATATAATAAGTGGACATCAGGGGGACCAATAGCACACAAAATATTGGGTATGGGCCCTTTAAAAAAAAGAATTTTCATTCCAGCCTACATATGCCTAAAATCTGTTATATAATACACCGATCAGGCATAACATTATGACCACCTCCTGTTTCTATGCTCATTGTCCATTTTATCAGCTCTACTATATAAGTGCACTTTGTAGTTCTACAATTACAGACTGTAGTCCATCTGTTTCTCTGCATACTTTACCCCCTATTACCCTGTTCTTCAGTGGTCAGGACCCCCATGCACTGCAGTAACACTGATGTGGTGGTGTGTTAGTGTGTGTTGTGCTGGTGCTAGTGGATCAGACACAGCAGTGCTGCTGGAGTTTTTACACTGTGCCCACTCACTGTCCACTCTATTAGACAATCCTACCTTGTCAGTTTACCTTGTAGATGTAAAGTCAGAGACGAAAGCTCATCTGCTGCTGCACAGTTTGTGTTGGTCATCCTCTAGTCCTTCATCAGTGACCACAGGATGGTGTTGGCTGGATATTTTTGGTTGTTGGACTTTTCTCAGTCCAGCAGTGACACTGAGGTGTTTAAAAACTTCAGTAGCACTGCTGTGTCTGATCCACTCAGACCATCGCAACACACACTAACACACCACCACCATATCAGTGTTACTGCAGTGGTGAGAATGATCCACCACCCAAATAGTACCTTCACTGAGGGTCCATGGGAGTCCTAACCACTGAAGAATGGGGTATAAAGGGGGCTAACAAAGTATCAGAGAAACAGATGAACTACAGTCTGTAATTGTAGAACTACAAAGTGCACCTATATAGTAATTGGAGCTGATAAAATGGACAGTGAGCATAGGAACAAGGTCATAATGTTATGCCTGATCGGTGTAGATAATCATACCTTTATACAATGTAGTTTGGGTATGTAACTGGTGTTTGCACAAACAGTTCTGACTTCTGCACCCTTTTCCCTGAGGAGTGAAGCAAGAGTTAATGTGTGAGTTAAGTTCTTTGAGACTTCTGTTTCAGCTGGATTTTGCTGTTGGATTTTTTTTTTTTTTTTTTTTTCTCTTTGCTGGTCCATGTGGTATACTTTGCCCAGAGATGCCTAGTCAGGAGTTTTCTGCAGGCTAATTACAGCTGAGTGATTACTGGAAAACAAAAGGCGGGGAGGAAATAATTCTAGAACAAAAACAGATCTATTATATTCATGTAACGGTTTGTTAAAGGCCAAAGGAATTGTGCATGCTAATATAGCGTGTGTTGACATTGGATGTTTAGTGTTTTTGTGTGTTTTGTGATATGTTGGTTTTAGAGCTTGACCTTCATTTACATCATGTTATTGTGAAAGTGAACTGCTGAAAGTGAACTGAAATGTCTGCTTACACAGCATCTTAGAACTTTCAAATTCAGTAACAATCATTAAAACAAAGTTGTTCGTTTTGGATCTAATAGTAATAAATATCTAAATATATTTTATGACATTTATACTGCAGTTGTAGTACATCTTTACATCACATTTGATTTTAAGTAAGAATGGATTAACAGATCCTTTTATGTTTTCGTTTTTGTTTAAATAATAAATGCAAGTATGTGACTACTGTTGACCTCTAGACCAACTAAACCCCTCTGTTACTTGCTTTGATTCAGGTTAACAGAGGGCACATGACAACAGAGGCCAAACGTGCAGCTAAGATGGAGAAAAAGATGAAGATCCTGCTGGGCGGGTATCAGTCTCGGGCCATGGGTCTGATGAAGCAGCTCAGTGACCTGTGGGACCAGGTGGAGCAAGCCCACGTGGAACTACATACCTTCCAGGAGCTGAAGAAGCAGGAGGACATGGCCATCCCACGTAGACAGGAGGTGAAGCACAGACCAGCTGGCTTTTGATGTCAGAATATAGAAACTGATAAAGTAACAATAAAATGTGTTCACATTAGGATGTCTAAATAGTTGCTGATAAATAATATAAGTTGCCTTAAGAATAAGCAGCATTGTAGACTTGACCCTTTTTTTTCTGTTATTTATTTATTCATTTTAAACCAGGCCCTGAGAGAGGATGTACAGAGGCAGCAAGAGCGAGAAAAAGAGCTCCAGCAGCGGTTTGGTGATCTCCTGCTCGAGAAGGAAACTCTGGGTTCAGAGAAGTTCTAAATGTAACTTTCAGAAAGTATCTGGGACCATGTCTCTACGCCTTGGTCTGGCTCTACACTGGTTGTAATATAAGCAAAACCCAGTTGAAACTTTTGACGTTTTTCCCAGCTTGAACAACAGCATGGATGTCACAGTGTACCACATTACTGTCTGAATCCATCAGTTTCAGCAGCAGTGATTCAGCCTTTACTTCTCAAAGCTTGTGAGTTTGGAGTTCAAGTTCAGGCACTTGTGATCCCAAGGACCAATCACTCACATGGAGTTCAGTTTGCTTTTAAAATCAACATTTTTTTTCCATTTTGTAAAATCAACAAGCATTTCTTTTGTAAATAATATCTGTCTGGCAGTATGTTTTATTTTGCAAAATTTAGGCCATTTTGAGGGTTGCACACAGTCTTGTACCTTTTTCATTGGTATGTCAAGATTGGTATGGAAACTGTATTCTCAATGGCTCTGAGAGTATTTGTTGTTTATGCAATAAACCATCAGCTTTGAGATCGTCCAGTATTTTTCATGACCATGATAAGTTCTACAAATCTGAAAGATCTGTGATGGTTATATTCTCTTAAACAGAGTCTAAGTTCTTTTAGTGCTTTCCTTGTTTTAAAAAAACATGAGTAACCTTATTGACTACTTAGTCACTCCCTTTAACATAGAAACTACAGATGGCTGACAAATGAAAGGAAAAGTCTCTTTAACTACTGGAGGGTTGGAGCACATCTTCTGCCAAATATTCCTTCAGTGGCTGTTTTGATGAGAGAAAGGCTTAATGGATCAACATAAAAGGGGTCATGATGTGCTCAGTTCTCAAGTTAAACTGAGCGTCATATGAATCTGAGGAATTGCATCAAGCAAATGCTTGATGTAGTAGCACTGGGGACAAGGTGAGACCCAAACAGTTCTCAACTCAAGAAAGCCTGAAATCTAGCAGTTTGAGGACCAAATAGCAGGGAGATGTGGTGTTCCACTTATAAAGTCTATCATATTATAAAGCAATTTAATGAGTTCATTTTTGGACAGAGATGGGGAGAAAAGGCAGAACTTTCCTTTTTGTCTTCTGTACATACTGGTTTGGGCACTGCCTCCTAGTGCACAAGCTTATGTTGCATACAAGTATGTTGGCAAACACCTATGCGGATGTACATCTACCTGTACATGTTCACAGATTCAGATACAGGAGTATAATTTGGTTTATAATGTGCTTGTCCAAACTAGGTGAATCTGGTGAGGCCATAGGATGTGCGATATGTGAACATTTTTTGTACTCTTCAAATTGTTAGTGACCCTTTCTGCCCTGGTGTTGGGGGTAAAGTCCTGGAGGAGACTCATCTGGATGCAAATATTTCATCATAGGATAAAGGTGGTCAATCAGAACAGTATTGAATTGAAGTAACCTTTCCCTCTAAAGGAAAAAAGTGGACCCAAACTGCCAGCAAAATGCCCACCATTATACAACCACTTTACCCTCACTGTAAGGATCAAGCATTCAGGCCTGTGCCTATGCCATTCTTAGGGTGTGCAACTCATGCGCTTGCCTATTTGTGGAGAATATTGTTGAGGATGACACTGACCACATCACTTTTTTCATGACTCTGTACCTCAAAAAGTATGTGAAAAGTTAAAATATCTGAAATTTAGTCAATATATCTACTACTACTTGAGATTTATTTAATTATATAAAAAAAAACTTGTATAACTTGCATAATTTCTTGAAATAAGCAAAATCATTTGCTTAACAAAACGATCTGCCAATGGAATAAACCACTTTCTACATATAAAATTGCTTAATATTCATACAAGAACCTTAAAATGAGAAATATTTGATAAATGGACTAGAATTAAAATGTTTTCATTTGCTAAGATATCGTTTTGCTCGTGTACAGGGATTTTCCACCACTGATCACTCAGATGTGTGGTTTTAGCAGTGCAAACCTGCAAAATCCTCTCTATGTACTTGTACTATGTACTGACACAGTCTTATGTCCTGCATTGAAATTTTCAATCCGTTGAAGTACAGTTACTCTTTCTTTACGTATAGCAATAACACATAAGCATCACACTCACTGTGTGCTTTCAACCACAACTTCCAACCCTATTTACTGATGTCTTTCTCATAGCTCGAAATCCATCTATTGAAACACTAGTCAGTTAAAAAGTCGTTATGACTGGAACTCCTGCCATCTGTGCCCCAATAATGAGCCCTCTTTCAAACTCATTTAGATCTTTAACTTTTGCCATCTTCTTTCAAAATGGAGGTCATCTGAGCCTGCTTTACATTTTTTACCTGGAGATAAGGGGGGCTAAAGACTGATGTCCGTGGCTTCAAAGGTAATCTCGAGTCCATAAAAGATAAAACGAAACTATTTAATCTATCTATCTAAGAATATTGCTGCTCAAGCGTTTTTGTCCTGCCAGCACTGTCTCCATTTTCGCTTTATGATGGGACTCAACCTGGGGCCACAGTAATGAGGTTTGGCAAGATGAGGACAACTGGCTTAAAACTATTAGAAATTGCCACTTTATTTTAAAATGTACTCACACTATGTCAGTCTCCTATTACTGGGGAAGGAATTGCGCCTCTAGCCTTAGAGCATATTGGAAAGAGCGGATGTGGTTTTGAAAGCTGTTATTCTGGGGTTTTCAATGCTCTTCAATGCTCCCTTTGCAAGCCTGATGCAAGATCATTCAAGGCCCTTTCATTATTTAGCTGGAGTGATGAATCAAATGTGACTGGGCGGGTGGCGTCACTTGTCTGTCTGCAGTGGAGGAGGAAGAGAGAATTTGTAAATCCATTAACGCAGGTCTGATTAAACACGTAATGATTGCACATGGGCCATAGAGACGCCTCTTATTACAAGAGGGTCTTTAGTAAATATCCAAAGACTCTGAACTAATTTATTAGAAACATGATGGCTAAATATAACGAAGCTCTGTTTTTCCAGTAGTGATGTGAGGGCAGTGATCATTTTAAACTCATTTTAAAGTCGAAACTATCAATGTGCAAAATCATAAGTGTCAGATTGACCGAGATCAAAGTAGTATTTGACTGCAAGTGCCCTGAATATGGTTTCAGTGAAGTGTTGAAAGATTTCTTTCACTAGAGACACAACAATGGACCTTTAGTTTTGACCACCACAAATCTAAAAAAGATTGACAAGGTATGCAAGGCTTATATCACAATGGAATTCTCCTTGCCTTTTACACAGTCCCTTTGGAAAGGACTAAATAGCTGATTTTGGGAGTTGTGTGATTAGCACCAGGTTTCATTGGAAGCAGCACAATGCTATCCGCTTTCACTGGGGTACCACATTCTCTGAATATCAAAGTTTTGGATCAAAGTTTAATACAAAGTTGTTGTGCAACACAGAAGCCAGAGACGTTGGATGGTTGTGCAAGCACTGTGCAATATGATCTTTGGCAATACAGTGTGACTCTGCATTAGATGTAAATTAGGTCTGGTGCTCACATGGGCACTCTAGGATCCGTCCACTGTGAAGAGAGAGCAATGCTATGTGACACTCATTATTTAGTGAAAAAAAAGGGGTTGAAGCAAAAGTTTGTACAGTGCAGTCCATATTTAACTGGACACGGCACAGTTTTTGTAGTTTTGTCTTTGTTCTACAGTACCCTGGACTTCAAATTAAACTATTAACATAAGATCAATGTACATCATTGGGTAAACATAAACAGAATTACAGCTCTTCGTATACATTATTCTGCCATTTAGAGGACCAAAAGTAAATAACCAGACAGTTGACTGCTGAGTTGATTCTTGATCAATATAGCATCTTTCATGCAAATGAAAACCTAGCTTGATTGTAGATGTGGCATCTTTTGCTGTTGTCTTTCAACAGGAAGACCTAAGAACAGGGTTGCAATCCATTCAGGAATTTCCGGGACTGCCATGGATTTTTATTTAATTTTAAAATTAATTCTCTTCCTGAAGGCAAAATGATGCATTTTCATGTGTTAGCATTTCTTATGGTGTTTTGACTGCTTGTATCTTTTCCCCAGGAAGACCATTTCTACACAAAGAGTGGGTATGTTTAGACACTCCAGCATGAGAACTGACACGAGTAGGTTGAATTGACATCTATCTTAGATTGCACCATGAACATAGTCACTCATCTCCTGAATTCAGTTACAAATCAAGCCATTGACAGAGTGTCCAGGAATTTTATAGGGCTGAGGAGCAAACCTGATGCAAGAATAAACTGGTTAGGGTACACAATTGAAAAATATGGTTCTTCCAGGGTCCTTTAGTAGTGGTTTAATACAGAGCCATGAACACTTAAAGAGCCATTTGCATGCTTAAAAGGTTCTTTGCTTGGTGAAATGGCTCTTCATATTGATTGAGAATGTGTTGTATATGGTTCTGTATAGAACATTTTTGAAAAAGGTTATTCAGTTATTCAGTTATTCTATTGTTACAAGTTTGATTTCATAACTGTTATATAGAAGTAGTTTTCAAAAACCATATACAACATATTCTCCATCAATCTGAAGAAACATCATGACACAAAGAACAATTTAAACATTCAAATTGTTCTTTGAGTGTTCATGGTCCTAGAACCATATATAGAACAATTGTCTTTACTAAAAAAACGAAAGAACCATTTTTTCAAAGTGGGCCGCAGCAACGGATGTCAGAATAATTTGAATTAAGGAGAAACCCTTTTCGACTGCTGACCAATTTTTTGAGCTTTGTCATCTTCAGACTAAAAGTTAATCAAAAAGGAGAAGACTGTAGTAACAGTACTTTTTACTTGAGTGTAGGTGTAAGCTTCTTCACCCACCTCAGTTGGTCAAAGACTGCCAGAAAGGGTATAATACACCAATGTATCCACAGAGGGCTTATTATAATATGCAAACCATAAAAACAAAAAGTGCCACCTCATGGTAGAATAAACGTGACTCCTATACTAAATTCTTAAAACCTTCATGGATGGTGCTTCATTTTGCAGCAGGACAATGACCTAAAACACACTACTAAAGCCATTAAGAAGTTTTTCATGGCCTAATAGTACATGTTCTTGGCTGGCCAAGTCCATCACCTGACCTGAACCCCACTGAGAGCACATTTTATCTATTGCGTTCAAGACTCAAGGCAAAAAGAACCTAAAACAAGCATCATGAGGGAAGATAGTCATTGGCTTGAGATGTCTATGGGTCACTTGGGGCAATCGTTAACTGCAAACATTATGCTAATGTATGAAATTACTTTTGGCCTGATTTTGTGGACATCTTCCTTGGCATCTTACTTGCTGTTCCAGGTAATCAGATTTTTAAGAGGATTCAAATATGGGGATTTTGTGGGTCAGTCCAGATGTTTGAATGCTGCTGAATGTTCATAATGCCAATCAGTCACATCTGCAGCCCTGTGAACTGTCAACTTGGAATACAGGGATAGGAGTGTTATGTTGCTCAATAAGATGATGAGCAAAAAGCAAAACCTGGTTGTCCAGCAGCTCAATGTAAGCACTGTGGTTTCACTGTCACCTCAACCTAAGGACCTATTTATGCATAACTAACACACCCCCAGAACATCACAGAGCCTCCTCCAGCTTAAACCACACCTTGCACATAGTCCTCATTGAAGGCTTCCAGAGGTTTACAATGAATCACTCATTTTTCCCAATTACTAACATCCACATTCACTGCACTGTACCACCTTTTCTCAATCTATGAATCTCGCAGCACACCCCACAGGCATGTATAGCCCAATTACCCTTGTGCAAAGCCATCTTCAGGAGCCTGAAATTATTACCACCTTAAACAAGCTAGGTGACTATTTTTTAGTCTGCAGAGCTTACTTGGGAAAATCCACTGTAAACATGAGCTTTACATGGACAAATAGCCACTGAATATGTATAAATTACTAAATAATGTGACTGGTACTGCATAGATTTCTATGAAGGTGGTTCATTCAAAGCATTACTTTATCCAGATAAAGATTAAATCCACTTGATTTGGTGTGTAGCATTGGCCATTCAAACTGTTTTGTATGTATTACGTTTACATACCTGTCCAGGAGGAACATTGCTAATACTGCGTCCAACTTTATCCCCTTTGTATGTAATAATAGCTTCTTTGAAAAACGCTCCTGATGTTGATTCTTGTCTTCACATTTTCTGGGAGCACACTGTGTTTTTTTCCCCCACAGTACTAATGCCTGGTGGTGTAGGTCTTTAACCAGATGTCAGACAGGAGGCATACATTTGTATTGATGCCATCGAAATTTTTTACTTTTTTAGCCCATTTTACATATATTCCAGGTTATTGGTACTACTAAAAATAGATTGATTAATGCACTAATAACAGCATTTATGACAGCATTTGTGATGCATTTGGACATACAAAGCTGTTACAGAATGTTGTACACCAACAGTGTTAACTTGTTTACTTCTAAAGCAAAAATTAAATACAATTGCAAAATGTATTCATTGGTTTCTTTATACGTCCGGGGGGTCTCCAAAGACTGTGATCTGTTTTTGTGTTATAGTGTAGGGATCAAAGTAATACGACTAGTGCTTTTTTGGTGATGACATTACTGGGCTCTTGTCATTGTCACTGCTCTCCAGGAAGGAAATAATCCATTGGAAGTCTGTTAAACATAGGATAACTGAATTACCTCGGAGCCTCGTACAGTCGTCCCACTTTCACTCTCATGCAGACACTGTAAACAGGATGCAGACTCACAGCACGAGAGACAAACAAGTGACTCAGTGAGGCAAGTGACAAGGTACCCCAGCGACACGCTGATGAAAACGCCTGCAATCATCATACACTCAAACGAGTCTTTAAAAGCTTTTAAACATGTGGGCTGCCAAAACAGGAAAAGGAGGAATGGACAATTATAGCCTTTGTGTGTGTCTTTTATATGGACGTTTCACCTTTCCCTAGAGAAAGAGTCTGGCCTGGGCTTAATTGAAACCCAGTGCATTCTTATTCTGAGAACAGAAGAAAGGGAACGGAATTTAAGCAAAGAGAGAAAACACAGCATCAAAGGTTGCGTGAAGAGACACTGAAAACAAGAACAAAGCAGCCATCACTGATGGGATAATGGAGACTCATGCATCTAACAGCCCGAGCAACAACACACTGTGTGTTATTCAGGCCGACACCGAATTAGACATGTTTCCTTTTCGTGTTGGAGAAGAAATAACAGCAGAGAAGAATAGAACAAAAAAAAAAGGCAGAATGTTTTTCGTTTGTAAAAACTCCTGTTGTCTAGCCAAGTCTGGCTCCGAGGGCTGGCCATGCTCTCCCTGGTGGAACTGACTATAAAGCAAAGGTCAGCATTGTTCTCTGAAATCAAATCCAAAACATTTCCAAACATAATAACAATCTATACCGATATGGTCTGTGGTTCAATCATAAATAGGAGCTGTCTTCAGGGTCTAAATTTAAACAGATTGCACACAGTGACAGCAAGAAAGCCATCGCACCAGACCTTCTGTTTCGACTTTCACATCAAGGGCTCTCTGCTGCCTTTCTTCTGGTCAGCGATGT
The DNA here is from genome assembly GCF_015220715.1 of Pygocentrus nattereri. Taxonomy (NCBI): domain Eukaryota; kingdom Metazoa; phylum Chordata; class Actinopteri; order Characiformes; family Serrasalmidae; genus Pygocentrus; species Pygocentrus nattereri. The sequence continues at coordinate 29,870,788 of NC_051220.1, read as the reverse complement.
AGATTGTGCTCTTTACAGCTCCACTCCTGACCTGTTTACACGAGTGTGACGGACTCGGCGGTGATTATAAAGCACAAGGGCAAAGGGAGGTCTCGGGTGTGTTAGCCTGTTATTACAGTCAGAATTGGAAACCCCCGAGGGAGAGGGGATTCGGTTACAAATCAAACACGAGTCCCATTTTATATGCAGCTAAACTACACTGGATGGAAATCTTTTTGTCGAATTCAGACCCGTCTGCTGGAATTGAATCTGAGCGTCGGTAATTACAAACGGAGTCATGGTGATTTATGCAAGATGTTTTTAATGATTTTGGTATTCTCTTCACCCAGCATGACCTCGCCATGACTGAGGCGTAGAGAGGTTTTTCTTAACCCTCTCTAGAATGGAAAAATGCTTCTTATCTTACCTTATTGAAGGAGAATTCCAATGTTTTGTGAAGATTTTTGCATAATTCAGTTGTTAAAATGGAAACAAAGTAGTTAAAAGTGGTTTGATGTTAAATGCTCTGTTCTGGGGAAACTGTGCTGGTCAGAATTGTTCACAATGAAGGTGATAAGAACCTGACGTCCACAAAGTTTAATGCCTCTAACATCTATGTCACAAAACATTATTACATGAAATAATAATGAATATGGCGCATATATGAATATGGTATGAATAGTTATGAAATAAGGTTTTGACCAAGTTTGTTCATAGCAGAGTGAAATGTTGCATAGTGTTATAAGGCAAAATAGATCCCTAAGAAAATGCCATTTTCCCACCATTTCACCATTATCACCATTCATTGGTGGTTTCGGATAACAAATAAAGTTGCTGTTTTAGTGTTGTATAACTTGCGAACTCAGGTTATTACCCCCGCCACTGTACAGGAAGGACATAAGTTTCTCTACTATTCACCTTCATGCACCAAAATGCTCAGAATGCCTTTGTTTACATCTCCACAATTGAATTATGATATCTTGAAATCTCTTTAAGATACATAAGTGGAAAAATTTGTCTTTATTTGAACAAATTCCCTGGAAAGTACTGAATGGCTACTAACTACTACACCTCTATCTATTGGCATGCTCTTGAGAATTTGTGATCTATATTGTGTCACTGCTGTGCTAAGTCTTTAAAAAAAAAAGGACAGTTTGTTCTCCGAAGCTGCTCGGACTGCACGGCCCATGTTTGGTTTGGATGCCTATGAATAACATTGTATGTGGAGAGGAAATTAAAAATGCAGGGTTGTAATTTACAGGAGAGGGGAGAGATTTAAACGCCTTTTTTTGCTTCTCTGCTTCCAAACTTCCAAATATGTCACAGCTGAATGAGAAGCAAGCTTTTTCTGCACTTGCAATAACAAGGGAGTTTGTGCCGCCTGCTGCCATTTAGTGCCAATGTGAGATAGCCCCCAGGCGACGTGCTTTATCATGTACAGTCTGACATCTGACTTGACTCTGTTTTGCATGTGAATGGTTAAACTGTAGTGTAATTTCTCCGAGTTTTGTAAAAGCGAGTGCAGGACCTGCCAGATGGTAAGTATTTGAAGCACGCTCTGATGAGGGCTTTGGTGAATGTAGCAGCACGTTATTCTGCTTGGTGCCCAATACTGTGAGACATTTCTCCCAGCCTGAAAAGTCCCAAGCAAACTTTAAGTGTGTTGAGTCTGTTTCAGCACGGTTCATGTGATGGTCTTAGTCCTCTACCTGTTTACTTAGAGACCCGCAATCTATATTTTGTCCACTTCTATATCTATATAAGTCCACTTCACTACTAAAACCAGTTGTCATTTATTTTTAAGTGGTCATTTTTCACCATCTCTTTACCTCTTAGAATTAAACAGGTTGTTTTTGTGTTACTTTGCCTTTAAGACTGATATATCTAAATTACCTCTATTCTGATAGGGTCATTAAAAAGCACTACAGACTAAAATGTAGGACGTTAAATAATAAGCTAATAAAATAAACAAACTTCAGCCATTTATGGTTTAAATAATTTGTAAAGCTGCAGTGATTCACTGGTTGCTGACACTCAGGAACAGGACAACGCTTAATCATTTTCCCTTCCTCATTATCCACTTCAATAAATCTGCTACTGCTAAAGATTGTCTGCAGTAACAACACTCCTTATCTCTTCAATGTGAGTAGGCATTGCTAAACTGCAGTAGTTGTGAATGTATTCATGATTATGACATCACAATCATGGCAAATTAAAAACAGACTGTTTCTACATCTCCATCCATATATGGATGGTAGAGTGAACGGCTGTTTTATAAAGTCTCACAAAAACTTTTAAAATTTTAATCTGTTAAATATACTGTATTGTGTGCAGTTGGTGAAGTTGCTACATGTAGACAAATGATTGATAGAAAATATTTCCCAGGAACACAAATTAACTAATGGTCTACATTCAAACCTAAACTCATAGGAAAAGTCTGGCTCCGAGGGCTGGCCATGCTTTCCCTGGCGGACTATAAAGCAAAGGTCATCATTGTTCTCTGAAATCAAATCCAAAACATTTCCAAACATAATAGCAATCTATACCAATATGGTCTGTGGTTCCATCATAAATAGAGCTGCTATAATAGTAAATATAGTAAAAAAAAGTTTCTGTCTGGAATGTAGCAGCATTTAATCTGCCTTCTCACACAGCACACATATAACTGTGATGGCGTGTTAATGAACTTTCTCCCAAAATAAACATTTAAAATGTGATTTAAATGGCTGTGAACAGTGAGCGCAGAGGTGAACTCCTCAGTAGGGTGCTTGTCCTGTCTGTGGCCAGCCTGGGCTGCAGTGCCGGTGTGGGGCAGTGTGCCGGTCAGCACAGGTCTCCAGGGGGTCTGGGGACCGCAGCCTCCTCTGCTCTGCGGTCTCTGTGGTGTGTGGAGCAACTCCAGCACTACTGCTCTTACCTTTCAGCAGCCGGCCTCACACATCTACCACACACTCCTCAGCCTAGAGAAGCCAGCAGCACAGAGCTCTTAACACCCTGGAGAGACATAACCAACAGCACTCAGGTGAAGAAAAACACTGTTTTATATGTATGATCTGCAGTTACTCTCTCATATACTGTCTGTCAAAAGTTTAGGGACAAAAAATGACTTTTATGTTACTTTTAAAGTGAGACAGACCACCATAACAGCTATTCGCGAATACTGTGAATATATTTTGCAAAATGAAACAAATATTTACTAATATTTTGGGTAAATTATGCAATATGAAAGAGATATTACAATGAAATAATTGAGAGGTTTTACTCCAAAATGCACTGAACGCCTCTTTCATAAATCATCTTTTTGATGATACACATAAAAGAAATATCAAAGCTATATATGATCAATACCACCTTTATTAGAGAAATGAAAATGAGGTTTTTGATAAAGTGTGTTATATGTCAGGTGTAATTCTTTTCAAGCCTCTTTATAAACAAAATTGTTACAAATGGGTATGAAGCATTTTGAATCAAAACTCTTCAATTATACTGAAAGAAATGCAAGAAGTAAGTAGATACCGTTTCATTGAGGACTACATGTTGATCAGGAAATGACAATATAAACTGCAAACTTTTAAAACACCACTGAGACCAGCTGCAGAGTGATGAGTCTGAGGAGCGTAGAGTTCAGTTCAACTCAGAGGCATTTGCAGAGAAAAGTATTTTCTGGTTTTCCTCCAGAAGGTGGCGATGTTGTGCTAATCAGGACACACTCTAGATGACTGATGGCTAAATAAGTTCAGTCTCTACTGCCAAGGTGTGAAGGAATTCACGTTACACTTTCTTCATTCATGCAGAAGCTGAATGAGAAATATTTTAGTAGTGTACTTATTAATTTATTAAACATAGCAAATGTGAGTTCAAGTCATGTTCAAGTCTAACATCTCTCAGTCTGAAATGTGTGTATATATATATATATATATATATATATATATATATATATATATATATATATATATTTATATAGCAGTGGTATACACTCACCAGCCACTTTATTAAGTACACCTGTTCAATTGCTTGTTAACACAAATAGCTAATCAGCCAATCACTCAATCTGCAACTCGGTGCATTTAGGCATGTAGAGGTGGTCAAGACAACTTGCTGAAGTGCAAACCGAGCATCAGAATGGGGGAGAAAGGTGACTTAAGTGACTTTGTGGCATGGTTGTTGGTGGTCTGAGTATTTCAGAAACTGCTGATCTACTGGGATTTTCACACACAACCATCTGTAGGGTTTACAGAGAATGGTCCAAAAAAGAGAAAATATCCAGTGAGCAGCAGTTGTGTGGAATGCCTTGTTGATGTGAGAGGTCAGAGGAGAATGGGCAGACTGGTTCGAGATGACAAAGGCAACAGTAACTATAAATAACCAACCAAAATCTCTGAGGAATGTTTCCAACACCTTGTTGAAAGTATGGCACAAAGAATTAAAGCAGTTCTGAAGGCACTACAATATATCTAAATTGTGCTTTAAATTGTGATGCCATATTTAACTTTTTTCACAAAAAATGTTAGTTTATATATATATATATATATATATATATATATATATATATATATATATATATATACAGTATATATAAACATTAACATTTTTTGTGAAAAAAGTTAAATATGGCATCACAATTTAAAGCACAATTTAGGTAGATTTCTTAAGGTTTAACACACTTTATTTATTTTTTATTTTTGTTACATTCAGCAGGTGAACTGTGTGCATTAAAATATGCAAAATCATCAAAACCTGTAAATTAACAATAAACATAACACACAGCAAGTAAACATAAACAGAATAATTAAAATAAACATAAACATATTTATTAAATTCCATCAGCAGCACCTGATTAAATTTCATATTAATTGGTTGATTAGCTGATTGAATGGTAACTGTAAACACTGAGCTTCTTCAAAAAGACATCTGGAAATGTTTGATAGATCCATTTTGAGGGAACTAAATTTAAATGAGCAGAATATGACGATAAATAGCATTAAAACTGTAGAATATCTAAAAATAAGAAAATAATGTGTGGAATTCAGTCAATTCCAAACCACTAACTTGGTGAACCAAAAATAAACATCTGGTGGCTCTTTACATACAGCAGTAATAACGAGGCCTGTGAAGCTCAGTGAGCAGAGCAGGAGAACACATCAACAGCTTTCTGCTAAATAGGTTCAACACTAGTTTAAAGGAAGTGCTAGCCTCAAAATTTCGACCCCTCTTATTTTTCATTATGTTTTTCCTGACTAACATGCTTGCTGTGTTGAAGGGCAGTGGAGCTGTGCGGTCTGTCCTCTCCCGGCTCACGCTTCAGCGGACGGCGTTGTGGTCAGAGGGGCTGGGTGGTGGTCAGAGCAGCAGAGGAACCCCGCTGTGTCAAGTGGCTCTAAAACACGCACACACACATACACACACGCACACACTCTGGGGCGAGCAAGAGCACTGAGAGACCGTGTGTGCTGTGTGTAGATTCCAGCCTGTCTCCACCAGCTTCCTCCTCCACCAGCACTGGCAGATTTAACAGCTTTCATCATGTAAATCACCAGCATTGCAGACCCCTGATTTGAATATCTAAAAGTAATGTGCCTCTTATAATGGATCTTCAATATGTTCACACTATATCATGGGTCAGGATTTGAGGATTTGGAAATTATGTGTATGCTTCTTTTTTTTTGCAAAAGTGTCTTGATGTATTGCGTAGATGAAATGAATGCAGCTCATTCGCAAGACGCTGAGGCTCTGAAATGAATAAAACACATCACTCCTAAAATGTAAACATTCGAAAACATATATTTATTCTGATGTGAAATATGCTGGGGCGACGTGGCTTGAACTCTCATAGAGAGTATTTAAGAAAACAACTGCTTAAAATACATGAACTTCTGCTCAAGTCATCATCATTGTGCTGACTTGCATTACTTGCCATTTATAATTATAGAGATGTAGATATTATGCCATTTTATTTCTATACCTGTTTTAAATGGCAATGGTGTAAAGACATATCAGTTCCATTACCTAGAACTGTGGGTTCTAAGTCAACGAAGGGGCATCCTCTAAAACTTTTAACTCATTTAAAATGCATTTTGTCAATGGATGTGCCACTTCACATTCACACATTTAAAAACTGAGGGGCCAAAAAGATTAAAGAATTTAAAGAACCTCTACACATAAAGGTCCTACAACCATGCATTGAAGCAAAGAGCCAATTAGGAACCATTATTTCTAAGAATGCGTTTTTCCTGTGAATGAAATACGTGTCATCGCACACTGAAGTTAATGTAATTCTTGTGTACATATTTACATCAGATTTAACACACAATCTTTTGACTTTGTAATTCTAAATATGAGCACAAAGTGTGCATTCAAAGGCATAAATAAAGACAATAAACTAAATTGATACATAAAAATATAACCATATAGTATATTAAGCATATAAATGTGTAAAGGTTGCATAAAAACACATTAGATAAAATTCTAGATATTCCTGCTGGGCAAAATTGTGACATTATAAAAGACATTCCCACTGGTTGGGAAGATTTCAAGCAGCAAGCAATTATGGTGGAAATGAAGGAGCTTCTTAAAATTCTCAGACTATACTGTTAACCCCTTATTGTTAAACCCAAGCTTATTACATCATCATCATCATCATTGTCATTAACCACTTAGTCCAGATAGGGTCCCAGTAGCAGTTGGTAGAGCAGAGAATCCCAGACGACCCTGTCCCCCACAACTTCCTCCAGCTCATTCGCGGGGACCCCAAGCCACTCCCAGGTCAACTTGGAGATATAATCCCTCCAGCTGGTCCTAGGACAACCCCGGGGTCTTGTCCCGGTAGGCCGTGCCTGGTACACCCCCACTGGGAGGCGTCCAGGGGGCATCCGGATCAGATGCCCAAACCCTCTCAGTGTGAAGGAGTAGTGGCTCTACTCCGAGCTCCTCCCAGATGGCCAAGCTCATCACCCTATCAAATAGAGCGTAGCCCACCACCCGGCAAAGAAAGCTCATTTCCACCCCTTGTATTTGCGACCTCATTCTTTCGGTCATTACCCACGGCTCATGACCACAGGTGAGGGTTAGGATGTAGACCAACTGGTAAACAGAGAGCTTCATCTTATGGCTCAGCTCCCTCTTTACTACTACAGTCTGGTACAGTGACCACATTACTGCTCCTGCCTGTCCCAGCCTGCGGCCGATCTCACGATCCCTCTTCCCATCACTCGTGAACAAGACCCCGAGATACTTAAACTCCTCCACCTGGGTCAGGTCCTTTCCCCTTACCTGGAGTGGGCATGCCATCCTTTTCCAGGCTTATTACATCAAAGGACTTATTATTCAGTAACTACAGGGACAATGAAGTGCAAACTGGCAAAGCTTAGGTTGTTGAAGTGTGTAATAAAACTGGATTATTTAAGGGGTTAAACCAAAAGCTACAGAGTCCTAACAAAGAACCTAAATGTTCCTGTCAAATCAACTGGCTCAATAGTAAGCAAATGGACAGGTGCACCACGCAAGATTTCACAATGTATACTCAGATTAATGGTAAGGAATGTGAAAGACAAGCCAGCAGTCACTTGAAGAGAGTTGCAGGCCAACCTGAAAGCAGCAGGAACAACAGTTGCACAGAGAACAATAAGCAATGAATTGCACTGCAATCACTCCTTCCTACACCCCACGCACAACTCCTCTGCTAAAAAAGAAGCAGAGAGATGCGCGTCTAAAATTTGCACATAAACATTTAGACAAATCAGAACCGTTTTGGAACAATGTACTCTGGTCAGGCGAAACAAAAATAGAGCTCTTGGGCAATAATTCAGCTCACTAGTTTGGAGACAGAAGGGTTGCATGCAAAATCCAAAGAACACCCACTGTGAAGCATGGAGGTGGGAGCATCATGATGTGGGGATACTTCGCTACATGCAGTACCAGGCATTACATATCATTGAAGGAAATATAAATAGAGCAATGTATTGGGACATGTTAGAGGAGAATTTAATCTCATCAGCCAAGAAACTGAATCCTGGGAAAAGATTTTAACAAGATAATGATCCCAAACATACAGCCAAAATATCTCAAAACTATTTTCTAAAAAAGTTGAAGGTGCACGCATTGCCTAGCCGATGTACTGACATGACTCTCACTGAAAATGTATGGAGCTTGAAGCTGTAATTGGTAACAAAGCTCTAATGATCGTTTGCTGTGTCTAAATACTTTTTCTCTAACAGCTTTGCAACAAAGCTCTAATGACCGTCTGCTGTGTCTAAATACTTTTTCTCTAACAGCTTTGCAACAAAGCTCTAATGTTCGTCTGCTGTGTCCAAATACTTTTTCTCTATCAATTTCATTTTTCACAGTTTTTCTTTGTTTATACTAATCAGTACATTTTATGCATGTTTATAAGTACAAAGTTAAACAACACTGTGTTTACATTGTGTTACACCAACTATAAGATTATAAATGAACTGTTTTTCCTGTTACTTTATTCCACAAATTTGAAACTATTCACAAATAACCGTGCAATTCCAACTTTATAAAGGAATGCACTTTAGATCCAGCCATCCTATGTGTGTCTGGGGGGTGAGGGCGTCTCCTCTGGCCTTGGATCAGGCTGAGTCATAGCACAGAACGCAGGCCTCTAATCTAAAGACCACTGAGGGGTCGGAGCCCAACCAAGCCTGCAGTGCAGCCAGCTCACACAACAGCCTGTCATTACAAAAAAGCCATAAGGACAAAGCAGATGAAAGGAACATTATATCTGTGAACAATCTCAAGCAATCTCAAGGGAGGGTACTTCAAGGGGAATTTCCAAAACAAGGCATTTTTAGAATAGACATATCATGGTTAGACAATGTGTACTTATGAGTGGTGGGATTTCTGATCTCTGCCTTCTGTCGTCTTTAAAAAGAACAGACATGCTTTAGGCTCTTTGATTATGCCATGCTGCAAAGAAAAACTGACACATGATTAATTTCTCCCTCATTACCACTGATGTTTCACTGTCAGTTTATGAACAGTAACTTTTGAATAGTACTTGCACTAATCAAGAACATTTTGTTGTTGTTGGAACAAACGAAAAAATGTTCATAACTTTGAAAGGAAGTTTAGGGAACAAGATTCAGTAATTGTGAATCATTTCCATTGGTCCATCATGACATTTTAATAAATTATAAAGGGCATCTGGCATTTTGGAATTCTGACTAAGATACAAGGTTTTGCACCAGTGCTGATGATTTAAGGCAAAATCATGCTTTCAGAAAGGCCAAACTAAACCACTGTCATGTTGAAAATCACTGGTTTGTGCTCTTCGTTGGAACAGCATCTTAACCTTTTATTATTTAATAACTACTATAAATTATTCAGTAGGTTCTAATACATGGGTTATGAGAATTACAATGGTTCCATTTTATTTGGATAGCCCTAATTAGATTATTTACAGATGTTTAAATTGTTCACAGACACAGTCTGGTGAAACTCAATAAATTCTAAATAACGCTGCAGTTAGGTTTGGGATTGGGACCAGGATTAGGGTGAGGACCAAGTTTAGGGTTGGGATTGGGTTTTGAGTTAAAATTAAAGTTAAGGTTAGGATTAGGTCTAGTGAAAATAAAGGTGGATTTAATACACTGTAGGTTAAGTTAGGTCATTTGTAACTTGTAACAGTGAGCAATTAAAGCGTGCGTCCACATATGGGGCCTTAAGTTTTAAAGGGTTAATAACAGCAAGCCAGTGAACATAACATAAATACCAGTGAAATATCAAATGGACTGTTTCATGCCATATGCCCATACTGTGTGTAAAATTGACACTGAAAGTAACTGAAACACCTTTATCAACGTTACAGTCTAACTAATCCAGCGAGGGCTAGCTCCCTATGCTTAGCATTGGTTCTAACACTGCTTGCTACAGGACCACCTGTTAAAAGAAATAGAGCGTTGCTGAATTTTTTTTTTTTTTTTTTTAGCTTGTGGCCTGTTTCTTGTCAAGCATCAAGACACCCAGGTGCTCACTGGTGTATTTGTGCTCCAGGCTTTGGAAGGCAGCTACAGCTCTGTTTGGCAAACTACTTCGAAGAGGTGTCAAATATCGAGAACCAGTTTCAAATGCCAAGCTAAGCAAAAATACTTTTTTTCTTCCTCACTTCTTTCTGAAGAAAAGGTATGCTGTTCCATCTTGGCTGTTATTTTCGTATAATTAGTCAGACTGTGAGTGAAAAAATATATTCTTTGTCCTGTATGCTTTGGTAGTGCTGGCTAGCTGGAGGGCCTGTTCATTAGAGTGAAGGATGTGGAAGTGGCAGTATTATTATGTGTTCTTACTTTATTCGCTTTGCAATTAGCCATGTCCTTGTGTTTAACATGTAAAAAAGTCTTTTGTTCAGGACAAAGTAACACATTCTGGACAGGAAAAAGAAGAAAGAAAGGGAAAAACAGATATCTGGACACATCATGAATTCCTGAAGTAAAGTTAATATCAAAGGCAAACTGAGCTACGGTTGTCCAAAGCAGCAAGAATGTACTGTGAAAGTTAGGACAAACATTCGATTTCTTAAACTGTTTGGTTAAGAGAGAGGAAAAATCTCTCATATTTCAAGGTTCCCTAATGAATACTATTCCGGAACAGAGAGCTCTATGGCTTAAATATCACACCACTGCACTGATAATTCCTTCAGGGAAAGGATCCAAAAGGTTAATTTCCAAACATGGACTAAGCTTAGTCTTGAACTAAACTGCAATGTCAGTGGGGATGTTTATGTTATCACAGACCTAGTCTTGAGAATAGCAAGGCAAAATGATGCTAGTTATTTGCTCCAAGACTAGCCTTGAGATTGTGGTAAAACTATGCTAGCTTTGATTTAGTAGCCTTAAGACCAGCCGGGTACAATAATCCAAAGAGTAATTTATTCTAAGACTAGCCTTGAGACTATATCCTAGCAAATTGCTAAGAGTGGGTTATTCTAAAACTACCCTGCTGAAAAAACTGCATAGACCACCATGCATTCCATTTTCATCCAGGCTGGCCTGATGCTGGTCTAATGCTGGTTTAGCTGGTCATGTAACATGGTCATGTTGGTTGACCAGCATACCAGCATCCAAAACACAACATACGCTGGTTTTGCTGGTGACCAGCCTTGCTGGTTTATGCTGGTTTTTCTAGCCTTAAGACTAACCCAGTAAAACGACAGTAGCAGAGTAGCCTTAAAAAATCTGGTAAAATTATATTAAGAATGATTGAGAATAACCTGGTAAATGCTGAGCATGAATTATTTCAAGCCTTGCTAGAAAAAACAGTAGAGCTGGTCACCAGCAAAACCAGCAAATACTGTGTTTTAGCGGCATACAAGCAACATTTGGCTGGCTGGTAAATCAGCCCCAGAGCAGGATAAGCCAGCACAAACCAGTTTTTCTCAGCAGGAGAGTGATTTAATCCAAGACTAGCCTCAAGACTAATTTTTAAGACTGATCTTGAGATTACCCTGATAAAATGATGCTAAAATGATTTAATCTAAAAGCATCCTTGAGACCTGCCTGGTGACATGATGCTAAAAGAGTGAGCCTTGAGACTAGTCTGATGAAATCATGCAAAAAAGTGGTTCATTCTAAGCTAGCCTCGAGACTAACCTGGTTAAATGATGTTAAAAGTGATTTATTTCAAGACTAGCCTTGAGTCCCGCCTGGTAAAATGATGGTACAAGTGATTTATTCTAAGATCAGCCTTGAGTCTAGCCTAGTAAAATGATGGTGCAAGTGATTTATTCTAAGATCAGCCTTGAGTCTAGCCTGGTAAAATGATGGTACAAGTGATTTATTCTATGATTAGCCTTGAGACTAGTGTGATGAAATCATGCTAAAAAGTGGTTTATTCTAAGCCTTGCCTTGAAACTAGCCTGGTAAAATGATGCTCAAAGTGATTAATTCCAAGATTAGCCTCGAGATTAGCCTGGGAAAAAGTTTGGTAAAATTAATTAATTCTAAGACTATAGCTTTGAAGCTAGTCTGGTAAAATGATGCTAAAATGTATTTATTCTGAGAGTCATGTGGTCAAATAGCATTAAGACTAATAAATATTGCTAAATTGATTAAAATGATGGACTGGCGACCTGTCCGGAGTGTATCCTGCCTTTCGCCCGAAGACTGCTGGGATAGGCTCCAGCACCCCCCCGGACCCTGACGGAGAAGCGGCTTAGAAAATGGATGGATGGATGGATGGATGGATGGATGGATGGATGGATGATTAAAATGATCACACACGACACAGTCAGCTGCATACTCTGCCTGAGCAATGGCCTGTGTTTAAGTGAATGATGTTACACTAATCATGCACCTATCCTGTGCCAGGAATTATTGTATCACAGACATGTATAAATTCTCGGTAGAGCCATGTGCGCATGCCTAGCTGTAAATGGACTCTGTTGATTTTTTTTCTGTTATTCAGATAAGTAAATCCTTTATCATGAAATTGCACTGGTTTAAAACAAACTTGCCAAAATAAATCTTTGCTATAAAATCCAAGGTTGAGCAGATTCCATTTGGTCCTACTTCTTCCTCTTTAAACGACATTCTTCCTACATACAATTCTGTGGTTAGTCAGTGAATACAGGCCTATTTAGTACTTTGTCCTTGAGCTTATCAATAGATATTAGACACATAATAGTCACACATACTCACACAGTCATTTCCAAGTCAAGACAAGCCTTTAGTCTCGGCAGACAGGCTCTGCTTGGATAGCGCTCAGTGTTTATATCCCCTCTGTCAGCCCTGCTCCAGAATTCTTATCGTTCTATATCAGAGCTCCATGAAAGGCTGCTTTATTCAATAACTTCTGTGTAAATCATTTCACTATCAGCCACATCACTCCAAAACAGAGAGAAAGCATTTAAAAGTCTACTCTCATCTGTGATCCATTCAGCATGCCGGACATGTTTATTAGACAGGTTATTTAAGCCTGGGTCTCACTCCGCTCCAGCTTTACTAAAGAATCCTCCAGAGGATCTCTCACAGCACTTCTCTCCCCTATACACACAGTGTCTTGCCTCAATTGAACCACTCTGCCAGTTGCTGCTTATCTTAGGGGAAGTCGTTTACAATTGAAAGCACACACCAAAGGCCGAAACGTCAAGAACATTTCAAGACGCTCGTGCAAAATGCCAGACAAAGTTGGATTCAATGCATGATACAGTTAGTTAGGAAGTCTGCCTGCCTTGACTTAACTGATATCCTGCTCATAGAATAGCTATCAGCCCCTGCTCATACATAAGACAAGCACTATGGCAGGAATATGTTATATGAATATAGATGTCATAAACGCAAGGGAGAGGCATGCTATGGAAAATGACACAGAGTACAAAAAAAGCCATTTCCCGCAGTAGTAATGGGTGATAATGATCACTGAAATGTCTTATTTTCCTGCAGACAACTGATGCGGCAGCTCTAAGTGTTCCTGCTGCTTCCAGTCTATAATCACATTTTACGCTGTGCTCCCTGTCCATCATTTATATGATTCTGTCAATCACAAGCCAAGGAAGAGGTTTGTGATGGACAGAATCCGATCACAAATCATGTTAGGAAGAGGTGACTGGGCATTCTTCTTCATTGCATGAGTCCTGAGACTCCGAGGGGTTTTAAGAAGTGCTCAAAGTCTGCTTATATTCAGTTCTTCCCTTACCACAACCAAAGCTTGCTTCTTTAATTTTGCACTGGACCTATGAGACTTAAAATAAGATCCTTTAAAGGAATAGTTTGGCAAAAAAGAAAAAAAAAGAAACACAATTTACACTTTATCTCAAATTAGCCATGTTTGGTGTTGTAAGTTTGCATCAGAGCTATGAGGCTAATGGCTAACAAGTAATGGGAGCTTATAACCACCATTTAGCACTGTGCAAACTGCACTCCTAAAACATCAGACATGCCTCAACAGTAGCTAGTAACCTCAAAATACCTTCTGAAACTGTGACATACAAACAGACAAAAGTTAAGGGCAAAGCCAGGCTTCAAGATGCTACTGCTACTGTTTTTAGCTGTGCAGCGTAACCTTGTACAGTTTTACACGTAACAGTTTTTCATACAGTGTCAGAAACCTGACACCAGACAGGCCATGAGGTACTTATAACTTTCTGGATTGTTGTCTTGAGATAAGTTCATTATCTTATGTTCTCAAGATACAAAAAAAAAAAAAAACGTTATCTTGAAATAACAAGATACTTGTCAAGTAACTTTATCTTAAGATAATGAGTTATCTTGTGATCTCATTATAACAAAATTGTTATCTTGAAATAACAAGTTACTTATCTTGTTTTCTCAAGATAACAAAATTGTTATCTTCAAATGAGTTACTTATCTTTTTATCTCAAGATAACAATCCAGAGAATTATAGCAACAATCCATGGCCTCACCAGACTTCCATACTTTGTCCATTTTTACACATAAGTTTGTCAGTATCAGAAACCTAAAAAGTCTGGAGAGTCCATAAGGTAGTTATAATTTTTAAAATTTGTTATCTTGAGATAAGTTAAATATCTTGTCTCAAAATAACATAGTTGTTATCTTGACGTAATGAGTTAATTCTTGTGATCTAATATCTTGTGATCTCAAAATAAAGTTGTTTTGGGATAATGAGTTCATTATATTGTAATATCAAGATAGCAAAGTTCTTATCCTGAGATCACAAGATAATTGACTCATTATCTCAGGATAACAATCCAGAAAATTAACAGCTCATGGCCTTTCCAGATTTTCATTAAAACCACATCAAAGCTCAACAATATTTGAGGCAACTATCAGCCTACAGTTTGCACAATGCTAATAGCCGAGTAGCTTCATTTTCTTGGTAGTTACATTAGCCTTGTAACTCCAGTGCCAAACCAGAAGCAAACTTTAGACACTAATCGTTGTCAACTACAATTGCAGTGAAGGGAAAACTGTGTACATTTGATCTTTTTCTCTAAACTATTCCTTAAGGTGCATTTGACATCGGGACCTGAGCTGGCTGTCATCATACAGAGGGAGTTTCACATTACAAATCTCCTGGGAACAACACAGTGGATGTGTGAAAACACAGGCACCTGCTTAGCCGATCCTGCAGTTTAAGGACAGCACCGCCCTAAACCGCCCACCTGGCAGTCCAGCTCCGCATGGCCGGCCAGTCGCACACGCTGGCTGATTTAGCCACTGAGGTGTGAAGCTGCAGCCGTCTCCAGGATTCAGGAGGTTGCTATGTTCTTCTTGGTGACTCACTTATGGGAAAGTTGCACCCACGTTAGGAAGAGCTGATTGTGCATGAGCATTTGAGTAGAACCAGCCGTCTGCTGCAGTGACTGAGGCTGAGGAAAAAGCCGCCCCCATTGAAGGAGTCACACTTTTTATTGGTTCATAATTAATGCCTTTGCAGCTTTTCCCAAGTGGCCTTCGGCCTCCCTCAGAGACTCCATATTAGTCAGTGCTGTGCCCCTGATTTATGAGGCAGTTGCAAGAATCTGCTTTGTGTTTCAGACTTCACAGTGAGAGAAAGAGAGAGAGAGAGAGACTGTATGAAGGAGTCATTGACAGTCAGCATGACGGACACACTTCATTCACATTTTCTCAAGATGAAAAGGGATCATTTAAAAGGATGGTGTAGTTTATCTGCTTTTAGTAGCTGCATCCAGGGTAATGTTAGGTCAAAATGGTGTACTCCATCTCACAAATGAGCCACGCTTCCTTCTGCAACATCTCCAAGCCTCCAGTGGGATTTGAAATGGAAAGGAATGTGAGGAGAGGAGACAATTCATGTTTGAGATCAACACTTTTAAAAATAACACTTCCTAAAAGGTTCTTGGCATTGACGTACTTTGTGCAAAAGTGAGAGACCCCCTTTCACGTATTTCATTGTGAGTTAATGGCTTGCTTTTAGTTCATGAAAGAAATCTGCAGAGATGTTTTTCCACACCTTCAGTATTAGTTCAGTATTAGGAGTTAGTTGCACTTTCTGCTTCTCACAATCCAAATTATCCCAAACAAATTTTGTGACGTTGAGGTCTGGACTCTAGGGTGGTCAGTCCATTGTTCTGGGAGCATCAGCAGCTTCTTACATTTGCAAATTTCCCTCTTTTTTATCTATTTTCTTTGCTCAGTAAGGGTTTCTTGACTACCACAGTCCGTTCAGAAACATAGTGTTGAGTCTTCTCACAATGAAAGGATGGACAGAAACTCCTGTGAATTTTTTTCAGCTCTGAAGCAAAAGGTGAACTTGACTTTTGCAAAGATGCTGGCTTTGGTGGTCTACCAGATTTTGCACGGTTGTTAGGAGTTCCTTTTTCTCTGTATTTATGAATATCGTGACACTCATTTTCTTCTATTTTTATTATTCTATTCTATTTTATTCTATTATTATTTGACCTTGTCCTTCCTTATGCAAGTGGGTTTTCTAATATCTAATTTAAAAACATCTAAAAAATTATTAACGTTTGCACAGTACCACTACATGGTCCTAGGATTAAGCAAAGAGTTCTTCACACTCAGTCCATCTCATTTACAAAGGGTTTTTTAGGGAATAAAAACTGGTTTCTCTGTGGCATTGATCCAAAGATTTATTTTATTTTTATACCTTTATTTTTAGTGTAATACAGTTATAAGAGAAATCAAACTAATAAGCCGCCTCAAAAGCAATATGTGGCAGCTGTAATCAAACCAATAAACCAGTCCCAAAACCAATATCTGGCAGGCTTTAGTAACCAGTGATGTCAGGGGAGCCACTGTGTCTACTGTAAATAAAGAGAGCTTGAACCTCACAGGAAGACCATGGTGAGACTTGGTGCACTTAAGTGGAACCTAATAAAGTTTGGAACAGGATGTCCACTGAGTCTTACTCCTGAGCTTTACTGGGTCCCTGATGGAGGACATCCAAAACCGAGATTACAGCTTTTCTCCCAACTTGAACTGCTCGCTATTGACATTGTAATAAACAATTTATAGCCGGCACATATCCAGGGTTTCCATTTTTGTAATGGTTATGCTGTAACTGCTACATAATTATTTCTTAAAGGGCCCATAACCTACATATACCTTGTATTTTATCTTGTTCCTTGAGGTCCACTTTTTTGATATTTGTGTTTTATGCACCAAAAAAACAGTCAAAATTAATTTTAACAGCAATTTCCCAACTTTAATTTCTTACAATTAAGCAGACTGTTTTCATTCTTAACTTTGAATGGACATTATTGTAAGAATGTATTTTTTTGTAATTGTAGGAGAGCTGGTGATTTCAAATTACACACAAACATCTGCAGAGATGTTTTTCCACACCTTCAAAGTTCAGTATTAGGAGTTAGTTGCACTGCCTGCTTCTCACAATCCAAATTATCCCAAACAAATTTTGTGACGTTGAGGTCTGGACGCTGGGGTGGTCAGTCCATTGTTCTGAGAACAGCTTCTTTGAATAGCAAATATCTCTCTTTTTTTTAATCTATTTTTTTTTTGCTCAGTAAGGGTTTCTTGACTGCCACAGTCCTTTCAGAAACATAGTATTGAGTCTTCTTACAATGAAAGTATGAACAGAAACACCTGTGGATTTTTTTCAGCTCAGAAGCAAAAGGTGAGCTTGACTTTTGCAAAGATGCTGGCTTTGGTGGTCTACCAGGTCTTGCATGATTGTTAGGAGTTCCTTTTTCTCTGTATTTATGAATATTGTTAAGTTTGAATGGACATTAAGGTAAGAAGGTATTTTTTGTAATTGTAGGGCAGCTGGTGATTTCAAATCACACACACACAACTTCTATCTGCAGAGATGTTTTTCCACACTTTCAAAGTTCAGTATTAGGAGTTAGTTGCACTTTCTGCTTCTCGCAATCCAAATTATCCTTTCTAAGCCACTTATCCTTCTGGGGGAGCTGGAGCCTTTCCCAGCAGTCACTGGAAGGAAGGCATTATACACCCTGGACAGGTCACCAGTCCATCACAGGGCCTCAAATAATATGCGGTATTATGATAATGTAAATCTTTGTTGTGGCTACAATGTTTTATGCCTCATTAAAACTGCAGTCCAGGCTGAAACACTCCTTATAACTTCAGCGTGAATGGGTGGGGCTGAATAGATGGACATATGTAAATATCAGTTTTTATGACTCCACAACAATGAATTCAAAACAGTCCAT
The DNA here is from genome assembly GCF_015220715.1 of Pygocentrus nattereri. Classification (NCBI taxonomy): domain Eukaryota; kingdom Metazoa; phylum Chordata; class Actinopteri; order Characiformes; family Serrasalmidae; genus Pygocentrus; species Pygocentrus nattereri. Next base: position 29,852,697 of record NC_051220.1, on the reverse strand, counting down.
TATTGCAGCTTAGTTTCCATATATGGACCGTGCAGACTGGGGAGTGAAAAGTATGTTTTGAAACATTAACATTTACTTACTCCATCAAACTCATTTTAAAAAGTGAGGAAAATTCATTGTTACATTATATGGCTTTTTATTTATTTTCAATATATTTTAAAATGTACCAGTTTTGTGTTTTGAGTACATCTGGAAACAATTTAAATGGAGTGACAGAGACAGGATCCTTTCTGCATTCCACTTTATTTCAAAACAACAATTAGACAAGTGGAAAAAAATGAGAGAAAATTATGTACTTTTTTATGTGCGTGTGATGTCGCTGCAGGACACAGGCAACAATTCTCATTTCACATAGTCCTTCATAAATCATAAAGCCAATGCAATCACACCCCTCTCCCCTCCTTAAAGACAGACACTGAGTGAGCTTCATCACTCTGTGCTCCCAGTTTGTGACTCCACTTTTATTGCTGCTGGTGTCTGCACTTTAAATCCTGCTGCTTCAAGCTGGACATGTTATCCTCCAGAACATGCAGTGTTGTTAAACACAGGCCAGGCAAAATCTCAGGGGAAAATAGCTAGAAATTTACAGCACGACAGGAATGCAATCACTAAATACTTGAACGCTATTACAATGCAGAAGTGAATCAGTGTTTGCTCAACCCAGAGCAGAACTGGCTCACATACTGGATCACTTCCCAGTGATGATAGAGTGTGGAGATCCTTCCAGACACGAAAACGCAATCAAGTGATTAGTAATTCGAGAATGGCTTTGTTGCCAGTCATTAATTATCAGTGTAATCAAAACCACTGCAGTGAAAAACTGTCTAACAATGAACTGAATGTGTCTACTGCTGCCATTGAGCCAAAAAAGCACATACTGTACATATCCAAAGAACAAGAATGTCTTTTCATGGAAGAAAATTCTTAATACAAATATAAATATGCTCCAGGTGCTTTTTCTTCAATGTTTTACATAATGGACTTAACACTTAAAACAATAAGACACAGAGTTACATGGCAACCATCAGCCAACGCATGGTTTTATATAGCAGTTTTCAATTCCAGCTTCCAATAGACTTGGGCCCGAAAAAACATTACTGGGCTGGGGTACACTGGAAAAGAAATCCAAAAAAACAAAAACGTGGACTGGCTAGAGGTCTCAAAGTATTGGGCTGGAACCAACTAGCTTGTGCAATGATCTGATACAATCTGACAACTACTAGAAGGCCTTAGAGAAGTCATCTTACTATCATAATAGTGTGTAGGAGGTTTTTCAAACCTGCCAAAGAAATGTATTGTGCTCTGAACTACCGCAACTTCTGAGAGGTAAAATAACCATTCAGCTTTCACATTTGTACAAATTAAGAACTTTAGAGAAGGCAAACCTTCATGATACTTTCAAATGCTCCTTATACAAAAAACCTAACCACTGAATTTAATATGTATGTTAACACAAGCAACCAATTATCCTGATACTAGTCAAACTTTTGACAGATCTTTTTTTTGGTAAAGGTAACAATAATACTTCTCACAGTTGGGCCATGGCTGTAATGGGATTAACCTGAAATCCCTCAGATCCACCTGAGGCTGAGCCACGTTTACAGGCCTCTATTGCTCTCCGTTCCAGCTGTTTGTTTTCATAGCTCTGCTGTGACACACACTCTGTCGCGTTGGCTCCCATCTGTCAGCTCCCATTAGAGTGCAGGCCTTGTCCCAGCGGCCCTACAGCACTGGCCACTGAAAGTTGATCATGCTCCACTTCTGCAGTCTTACAGGAGTGCAGACATGGGGACTGAACAAAGATCTTTCACATCGGAGGGTGTTTTTTTCCATCTAGGTGACTGCTACACAACAAAAATGGATGGAGTGATGCATTCAAATCTCAAATTACAGCCTACCTGGAACACAGACGTCTGAACGAAGGTTCTGCCTTACTTGACGGCACAAGACTGCAAGTTCTTGAAAGCAGGAACTCTTTGAAAGCTGGGTTTCTGTGAAGAGAAAGGAATTCAGCTTCTGGCAGAAAAATAGAAAAAATAAACAGTTGTTTAATGCGCACCACATTGTAAATACACTAAAAGTTGTAGAGCGTGGGGACGCCATGCTTTATTGAGCTTAAATAAAGGGTATTACCTTATTTCACTTGTGGTGGGTTTGTAAATGTTCCACATTTGTTTTTTTTTTTGTTTTGTTTTTTTTAAAAAAAGGATATGGTTTTCTGCTTGGCGATGAATGGCTGAAAGGTATAGCAGATTAAGCATGGAGGTCCATGATGTAAAGCAGGTGCTTACGATTTAATATTCAAACAAGCTTTACACTTCTCTCTACAGATTTTATTCTGTATTACAGTCTCATAAACACGTGAGTGGACAGGACAGTTTTAGGTGCTAAACCAGATGTGTGAAGTTTAAGGAGTCATGAGAATGACTGGAAAAAAAATATCACACAAAAATCTTACGCAGACTGGCGGGTCATTTTTGCTTGATTTACTTCCTTTCATTCTGTTATTCTTTGTAAATGAAATGGATCTGCCAACCCACCTCTAAGACACAATTTCTCATGTAAAATCTCACTCATGATTTCACAAAGATTAGGTGTTTTGCCAAACCCTGGTTTTAACTGAACAGAAGAACAGAAACAGGCTGGAACCCGACAGGTTTGTTGTCAAATTAGCTTCACTGTAAGCTGGAATGAGGATCAGGGGGAGGCACATTGCTTTCACAGATAACCAGATCAGCTCTCCTGCCAACAGTAGTGAGCTATAACTCAAAGCAGTGATGATCTGACAAGGCCTTCAAGCCAGCCATGAAAGCACATAGGCTGTGACAAGGTGTGCTTGTGGGACGCCCCCCCAGCCGAGGCTCATAAAGTGCAGGCCGTGTGTGGCAGAGGGGGCTGAGGAGCCGCAGCCAAACCTTACATCCACCCAGCCTCTGTTTGGCTTGTCTCTATGAGGGGGCGGCAGCCTGGGGGGACAGGTCACTGCACATTCACGCACATACACACATGGGGAAACTGCTGATGTATACTGTTGGAGAAGTCTTGTTTTCCATGCGCGGTCAGTTCTCAACAAAAAAAGTTCACATTTTATTGACATTACTACTAAGGTTAAGATCATGTAAGGAGACAGTTTGACAATAAAATAATGCTTGTACACAATTTATCTCACACAAGGACAAACAGCCAAGAAATTTTTAATGTTTGCACTGGAGCTAAATGGCTAATGTGGCTAACAAGTAATGGAAACTTGTACGTCACCAGTTAGCACTATGGAAACTGCTAACCTAAATAATTACACTGACGTACTGTTATCTATGGACAAAATAGTGCTAACAACAGCAATCGTGGTCACCTTGAAGCCTGATTTTTCCAATTGTTTGCAACTTTATAGATTTATTATAGTCATATTTCATACAGTGTCATAAACCACATAAGTAGGTCTATTTGAGATTAACAATTTGTTGCAGTTCAAGGCATGTCTGTGAACATTTAGGCAGGCAGTTTGCACAATGCTTTATCTGTTAGTTCCATTAGCCTCTTAGCTCCAATCCAAGACTAAAAGAGGTCATCCCTATGTCTCCAAGGTCCATTTAGTGATAGTTTTTATTCATGATTTTATATAACTTGGAGCCCTTGGAGACCTAATCCGGGTGAGGGAAACTGGGTCCTGGTCTTTTTCTTCATGTGGGGTTTTTAGATCACCCTTTGTCTGGCCCATCAACTAGGTCCTGTTTGCCTTGGGAGACCCTACCAGGAGCTTTCGCCCCTGACAACATAGCTCCTAGGATCATGTAGGCACGCAAACCTCTGCACCACGTTAAGGTGGTGATCCAAGGAGTCGGAAAAGGGTGGAATGCTCTGTCCAGTCAGGAGTGAATTCTTGCCCCAAGTGGAGATGTTTAAATATCTTGGGATTTTGTTCACGAGTGAAGGAAGGATGGAGGGAGAGGTTGACAGGTGGATTGATGCGGCATCTGCAGTAATGTGGACCCTATACTGGTCCGTCATGGTGAAGAGAGAGCTGAGTCAGAAGGCAAAGCTGTCAATTTACCGGTCAAACTACATTCCAACTTTCACCTATGGTCACGAGCTTTGGGTAGTGACTGAAAGAACGAGATCGCGGATACAAGCGGCCGAAATGAGCTTTCTCCACAGGGTCGCTGGGCTCTCCCTTAGAGATAGGGTGAGAAGATTGGTGATTCGAGAGGGGCTCAGAGTAGAGCCGCTGCTCCTCCACGTTGAGAGAAGCCAGTTGAGGTGGTTCGGTCATCTGGTAAGGATGGCCTCTGGACACCTCCCTAGGGAGGTGTTCCAGACATGTCCGACAGGAGGGAGACCCCGGGGAAGGCCCAGGAAACATTGGAGGGATTATATCTCTCAACTGTCTTGGGAACGCCTCAGTATCCCTCCGGAAGAGCTAGAGGAGGTGGCAGGGGAGAGGGAGGCCTGAGCCTCTTTGCTTAGGCTGCTGCCCCTGCGACCTGGACTCGGATAAGCGGTTGAGGATGGATGGATGGATGGATGGATGGATGGATGAACGCTTGGAGCAGTGAAGGGTCAAGTCACCATAAAGACAGACTACAAGCCCTGAACTTACAACCCCAATTCCAATGAAGTTGGGACGTTGTGTAAAACATAAATAAAAACAGAATGTGATGATTTGCAAATCCTTTTCAACCTATATTCAATGGAACACACTACAAAGACATTTAATGTTCAAATGGATAAACTTTATTGTTTTCTGCAAATATTCACTCATTTTGAATTTGATGCCTGCAAAACGTTCCAAAGAAGTTGGGACAGGGGCAACAAAAGACTGGAAAAGTTGAGGAATGCTCAAAAAACACTTATTTGGAACATTCCACAGATGAACAGATTAATTGGAAACAGGTGTCATGATTGCGTATAAAGGGAGCATCCCTGAAAGGCTCAGTCATTCACAAGCAATTATGGGGCGAAGTTCAACACTTTGTGAACAACTGCGCGAGCAAATAGTCCAACAGTTGAAAAAAAAATAGTCCAACAGTTTAAATTGCAAGGAATTAGGGATTTCATCATCTACAGTCCATAATATCATCAAAAGATTCAGAGAATCTGGAGAAATCTCTGCAAGTAAGCGGCAAGGCAGAAAAACAACACTGAATGCCCGTGACCTTCGATCCCTCAGGTGGTACTGCATTAAAAACCGACATCATTCTGTAATGGATATTACCACATGGGCTCAGGAACACTTCAGAAAACCACTGTCAGTGAACACAGTTCATCACTCCATCTACAAGTGCAAGTTAAAACTTGAAAAGCAAAAGTCATATATCAACAACACCCAGAAACGCTGCTGGCTTCTCTGGGCCCGAGCTCATCTGAGATGGACTGACGCAAAGTGGAAAAGTGTCCTGTGGTCTGACGAGTCCACATTTCAAATTATTTTTGGAAATCATGGACGACGTGTCCTCCAGGCCAAAGAGGAAAAGGACTGTCCAGATTGTTATCAGCGCAAAGTTCAAAAGCCAGCATCTCTGATGGTATGGGGGTGTGTTAGTGCCCATGGCATTGGTAACTTGCACATCTGTGAAGGCACCATTAATGCTGAAAGGTACATACAGGTTTTGAAGCAACATATGCTGCCATCCAAGCAACGTCTTTTTCAGGGACGTCCCTGCTTATTTCAGCAAGACAACGCCAAGCCACATTCTGCACGCGTTACAACAGCGTGGCTTCATAGTAAAAGAGTGCAGGTAATAGACTGGCCTGCCTGCAGTCCAGACCTGTCTCCCATTGAAAACCTGTGCCGCATTATGAAGTGCAAAATATGACAACGGAGACCCCGGACTGTTGAGCAACTGAAGTTTTACATCAAGCAAGAATGGGAAAGAATTCCACCTACAAAGCTTCAACAATTAGTGTCCTCAGTTCCCAAATTCAAAATGTGTGAATATTTGCAAAAAACAACAAAGTTTATCTGTTTGAACATAAATATCTTGTCTTTGGCTAAATTTCCTTCGGGATCAATAAAGTATCCATCCATCCATCCATCCATCCATCCATCCATCCATCCATCCATCCATCCATCCATCCATCGTATTGAATTGAATATAGGTTGAAAAGGATTTGCAAAGGATTCTGTTTTTATTTATGTTTTACACAACGTCCCAACTTCAATGGAATTGGGGTTGTACTCACGTAACTCAAGTTATTGTCAATTAATGCAACTTCCATTTTATCCATTAGTGAACATTTCAATACTGTGACATTCAATTTACTACATTGAAATTGGGCATTATATAGTAAGCTATTCTACCTGTTACACATCTGCTGATGTTCATTACTTTATTCTGTTAGCTTGATAGTTAATAAGCTAACAGCTACACAGCCAGTAACAACAAAAAGCAGGGCAATACCCAACGCCTAAACCAGACCAAGCTGTTACTCACAAAGCTTATATATATGACGCATTCTGACTTCTCAAAAAAAGTCTTGCATTAAGTTTGCTTAGTTAGCTAATTAGCTCTCTAAGGCTGGCCTAACTCAGGGCAAGTGTAAATCTGCTCCTTGTTCTCCCCTGTATGACCCTTGTTGAACCCAGGATCCCAACTATTACCGTAAGAACCCATCCATCCATCCATCCATCCATCCATCCATCCATTTTCTAAGCCGCTTCTCCGTCAGGGTCGCGGGGGGGTGCTGGAGCCTATCACCGTAAGAACCTTTTCATAGATTTTCATAGATAATGTTCTGAACCAGGGGTGTCAACGAGTAAAAAAGTTTCTATTTCACTTTTAATTAATGTTGTGCTATAACCCGAACTGGCCATTGCTCATTCAAAATATACAAACACATCAACAGTAAAATATAGGTACTTGTATAAGACCTTGAAATAATACATGAATACTTGAAATATTCAAAACTGAAATATCCAGGAGATCAGTCATTGAACCGAACTCTGCTTAAACTAGACACCTGGCATTCTTTCTTTGCTGCAACTTCATTCATTCCTGCGCTCAGTTTCTGAGCTGCTAAGCTAATGTTATGTGTTTATGTTGGTTGAACTGCAGCTGAATAGCAGCTAGTGTGTTTGGCGATATGATATGATGAATTTTGATGTAACTGCCTTCTCATAGATTGCTGTTGGGGTAGGAGAGTTGGAGCACTTCACGTTGCAGTGCATACTGGTGACTGTGAAATGGGCTAATATTAACAGAAAATTAAAATACCTCTGTGGGCCGGAGAGAACTGTATTTGACACATGGGTTCTAAACTGAGGTATGTTATAACATATAAAGAAAACAATATATGACTTTTGCAACATGGGTATGCTCCCAAAAAGCAAAAAAAAAAAGCATGGCTATAATTAAAGGCTTAATGTGGCTGCTACTATTGTTTTTAGCTATGCAATGTACTTTTGTTCATTTTTACAGAAAATTATACCAAACAGTGTCAGAAACTACATAAGCAAGTCTATCTGATATTAGCTAGTACCTCTGGGGAAGTGTGATGACTTTAGCATTCAGTTCACACAATGTTTTAAGCTTCCAATATTTGTTAGCACCATTAGCTTTGGAGCTCCAGTTCAAAAATAAAGAAGCAAACTTTGGACACTTGGCTGATTGACTACACTGCAGTAAAGAGGAAAATTCTGCAGATTTAAGTAGAAAATTTCATAATTTAGAAGTTAACTATGTATAAGTCCACTGTATGTAGAAAGCTGGGGTGCTCCCCTCCTCCCTGCAGGCCTACACTGGGATCGTGGGACGCTAACTGAGTAAGCAGACATAGGAGTGGAGAGAGTGAGAGCGTAATAAAAGGAAATAAAAGGCAAGCTGTCAGATCACTTCAGCACCTGTAAATCTCACTCGGGCTCCTCTGAGAGAAAGGCAGGATTCCTCATAGTAATTTACGAGGATGCACACAGTGATATCCTGAGCTTACTGCACAAACAGATAACACCTTGAAATATCATAGAGGATATCACATACAGATGTTTATAGGGTGGTGATAGAAAGATGTGTGAGCATTAAAAGCATTAAGGATGAAGATCTAGTGCTCTAGGTTCATATTCAACAGGTCTGACTCAAGATAATCAAGTTAAGCAAGAGCAAGTGAAGGCAGGAGGAAGAGTGTGACAGGGTCGAGCAAATCAGATCCTGTCACCAGCAATTTTTCTGGGCAGTTTCCCTTTCAATAAACCGAAGGAACACGTTGCAGGACAGCTCATGTTTGGGAGTTGTGGCAAGACACGTCAGCTTTAAAGGAAGCTGACAATACTGAGATAGACACGCCGCTCTCAGTCGCTGCTGTAGTGCTTAGAGTGTCACTCAGAGTTTAGTGGCACTCTGAGTATGACAGCTAGAAACCCCCAGAGGGCATTGTGATCAAACACTAGAATGCAGGGAAACACCAGGCACTTTGATTTGAAAGCATTTCCATGCCGCCAGCCAGGCCTTTCTCCTTTTTCCCCTTAGAGAGAATGAAGAACTCTACAGCTTCTGACTGCAGGCAATTGCCTTAAGCCTCAAATTATTCGCAACTTGGGACAACACGTTGACCTCAATGCCTCTGCAGTGACACTGAAACAGAAGGACAATCAGAATGCAACAGGCACACGATTGTGAAATACAACCTGTGAGATTAGGAAAGCACATTTTTGCCAGCTGCATCCCTTTAGAAAACAATGTTGCTGGTGTTTATTTGATACCTATGCTTGGTAAACCTCAGCAGGCTTTACTTTAGGAGCCAGGCGAAAAAACAAAAAAAAACCCAAAAAATAATTGTGGAAAATGAGGTAATGTGCTGCTTACAATTTCATGGTTTATTTATATTGTGGTCCTGCTCTCCAGCAGATTTTGAAAATTCGGAGCCGAAATCTTTTCTCGTGCTGTATTGTTTTCATTATACAGTGGAAGGATGCAAGTCAACCTTATCTGGAAAGGGCTGCCTACGCTCAGCGGTGCCTCCTCATTGCAGGAGACAGGCCAAGAAATCCACGTGCATTACTACACATAATACATTTCATTATACACTTTAAGGGTTAACGGCGTTGACGATCGCAATGCTATTGTTGAAAACGCCTCTGAAGCTGCCAAGTTAAGGTGACCACAGACTTATGGAAGTACCTCAGTCACTTCATTATCACTAGAAAAAAGCTGCTTTCATTAAAGCGCATATGGTGATGAAGGCCTTATTGGAGCCAGACCCTCAGCATGTCTATAGCGTGATATCCGCAAATAAACACAAGGGCTAGCTCCTGGCTCTGCTAATATGATACGCACAGTCAAATCACTATGCAGACAGCACTCCTTCATTGCTTTTGTTCTGAGTAGTTTATTTCTTCAACATGATGATGCTATATGCACTTAAAAATTAGAATGACAAAGATTCAACAAAACAAAGAACATAACTCGAACATTTCAGAGAAACAATCCATTATGTCTGGCATTTCTAAGACAAATTAATGAAAAAATGGCCATATATTACTGTAAATGTTCCTGTCACAACAAAACCTCCTCCAAAATGCTAACTTTATAAGAGATGGAACCCGCTCTTATTATATGCATTATTATATGCATTAATATAAAAAAGATTTTACTCCCAAGTAATTTTGGACTATCTCTATTGGCCCATTTCCACAGCATAAAGTACTACTGGCACTTTCAAACAGTGTACCAGTAAAAGGTATAAAAACAGTAACAGCAACAAATCAAAATAACAAATCAAATGAATAAAAAATAGTGACCCAAATGACTGACTAACTTTGTGAATCACTCAAAGGTGGTATGGTGGCAAGACGTAAACAGGCGCCAACAAAAATTTCCCGCTGCCTGCATTCCTGCCAGCCTACACAGCCTGCAACTCTTCCTCACTAAACGAACCAAGCAGCAGGGCTGGTAAACAGGCTTATAGGCAGGCGGCAGAAATGCGGCTGCACGGCTGCTCTCAGACTGAGCTCCAGCGGCGGACAGGCAGATGAGGTGAGAGAGATGCTGCGACGTGCACTTCTCCGCTGCATCCCTCCATCACTTCCTCTCTCTGCTCTTCAGCAAGCCAGGAAAGTCATGCCGCTCCTGCGGTAGGCACTCTGTCAGAGGAAGAGAGTAGGCAGGGGGAGGGGGACAGACAGAGAGAGAGAGAGAGAGAGAGAGTGTGAGGGAGGGGAGAATCTGTTATGAATTAGCACTCCAGCTCCACAGAGGCAAGAGGCAGGCCCTTGTTTTCCGGTTTTGTAGACAACACTGGCTGGAATGTGAGGCTTTTTTCTTTTATGTTTAATCTAAGTATTTCTGGTCGTGTGGGTTATAAGACACCATTCTAGTCTACTGGAAATGGAGACACAAAAAGGCACGGTTGAGTGTGGTTAACAAGTGGTTTATGAATCTATTTAGAGAAATTTGCGGACTTTGTTGAATTACACTCCAAATTTCAGTGAGGTAGCATGCAGCACAACACAGGCTCCATGTGCAGTTAAAGGAGATGTAAAGGAGTAGAGTCGTCAGGATTACTGCATTAAACCTGATTATTTACTTCGCTATGAATCAGCAATGATTAAATAGCAGCTTGCATGATGATAAAGCATATATTAACATCTCCTTCTGGCTTCTCTCACAATCAGAAACAGAGCCTAATAGGCACACCCTTTTTTTGCTAATTTTCTTTCAGGCTTCCATGTTCATCTTTCTAATAAGCGTACTTTGAAATCTCTAAAAGGCTCTGCATGGGTTGTAATTTTTTATAGTTAAATAATATATTGTTAAGTTTTTTTAAAAATAATTATTTAATTAATCACCATAATAATAGGCTCATTGCTGAATATTACAGTAATATAAAAGACTGACAAAAAAGGATGCATTTTCCTTAAAGAAAAAAAACCCCATAAAAATAAAAAATTGATTTAATTAAAACAAAAAAAAAAAAACATTGCCATCGAAGCAGAGACAGATCATGGTCTTAAGAGGCCCTGAGCACAAGCACAGAGGCCTCCCAAAATAAGGACCTAAAAAGTGAGTTTAAACTATAGTACATGTTCATGTTTACATGCACTTTGAGCAACACAAATGAACTAAATGAGCCTTAATAATGTGAAATATTGTACTGTCTACATTGTTACACAACCTGAGACAAGTTGTACCTTTTGTGTAAGAACTGCACATCTAAACAAGCTTAGACAAACTTAAATCATGACTGCTGCTCTTTTTCCTTCGAGCCAAACCGAGTAGTAAAGCAAATTATTACCAACAACACTGACCTTTCAAAATCTCCCCATAGTATCAAGTATGATCATTACTGAAGTTCAACATATATCCGGTAACAATGCGTCGTTGTCCTCTCATTCAGCTTTTATTAGTTACACAGGGAGTGTAATGAATTAGAATTAGCATTTTATTTATCATGCCACAGTTCTAGTTCATTTTATTTACTTGTTATTTTATGTGGCTAGTGTGCCATTTTTCGTCTCTTGAGCTCAGTCATAGTTGCATATTTTTAACTACAGAGAGTGAAGCAGAGGACTTGGGAGCTTTTGAAGCCACAGGCCCGCCTGAACATGAGAGGGCGACCACTCTAGAGGTGGCTCCGCAAGAAATATGCAGTAAAAAGAGCTTCCAGAACTAACCAACACTAAACATACAACAGAATATCAACAAATACTTGAGTATTCAAATTATATGTTCTAGTCCGAGTTACTAATATATGACATAAACAACATTAACAAACTAACCATATTTCTCTTATTTATTTAGTCATTTGCACATATTTAATGGATTTTCATTTATTTATTGTTTATGACTATAGTGGACTTTGCAAAGCATTTGTCCCCAGAGTGTAAAGAATGTAAAGGTGCTATTCCAAAACCTTCACAACAAGTTGGGGTTCTTTGAACTTTTAAAAGGTTCTTTACACTCATATATCTCATTTCCAATAATGATTCTTTAAAGAACCATTCCCTGAAAAGTTCTTAGGGAACCAAAAATGGTTTGCCTCATGGCATTCATGCAAAGAACCCTTTCTGTCACCTTTATTTTTAGTAGTAGAGCTTACCAAATACTTATCTCTACTACTTTCAGTTTTACTATGCATGCTTAACATGAGGTTAACACTTTTTCTGCACAGTCAGAGAGCGCCATAACCATTAAGTCTGCCAGTAATAATACATGGTCACAACTACATAATAACATTTATTCATGGGTGAGGTTCTGGAGCACTCACTTGTACCAGTATAAAAAAAAAATCAGACTTTTATGAATAAAACCATACTGTTAGATCACTGCATGCCCAGGGCTCGGATGAAGGAAAAGACCCAAGTGTCTAACTTGTAATGAGCAACATAAAAATACAAGAAGATGCAATGTGTGAGGGTCTATTGACAGGCTGTTGTGGTCGTCCCATCGCACCACTAATTATTCTTACTTGGCCACAGAGGAAAAAGAATTTCCACTGCATTTCTTTAAAAATAATATTCCATACTACTGCATGCTGTGTAAAAATGAGCTGCCTCCCGACCCATCAGAAGCCTTCAGTAATGGCTCCTAACGCATGAATGAGCAGAAAAGAGGAGGTGAAAGCCTGCAAAATCGAAGTCCAAACCCTCAAGGGGTGGTACATTGTTATATATGTCATTTAATTTCCTTGTCATAAAAGAAATTGAGAACTCAAACCAGATGTGTTCCTTTTGGCAGTGTTCTCCATGCAATACAATTTGTTTTTGATGCGTTTTTTTTTTTTTTTTGTATTTTTCCTCCACTCTTATGGTTGTCCTCTCCCAGTTTGTCTGGCATTTTGAGAATAAATAGAAACATGGAGACAGGTCCCAGGCAGCGAGGAGTTTGATTTAGGAAAACAAGACGACCCGGGCGCTTTAAACAAGATGCAGGCCCAGAAACATGAACTGGCTGGTACACTGGAAAAGCAGGATGAAAAAGCAAAGACAGGAAGCTAAATACAGAGACTCAGAGACTCAGAGACTCAGAGAGAGAGAGAGAGAGAGAGAGAGAGAGAGAGAGAGAGAGAGAGAAGGAGAGGGAGAGAGAGAGAGAGAGAGAGAGAGAGAGAGAGAGAAAGAGAGAGAGAAAGAGAGAGAGAGAGAGAGAGAGACAGAGAGACAGAGAGAGAGAGAGAGAAGGAGAGGGAGAGAGAGAGAGAGAGACAGAGAGAGAGAGAGAGAGAGAGAGAGAGAGAGAGAGAGAGAGAGAGAGAGATGGAGAGGGAGAGAGAGAGAGAGAGAGAGAGAGAGAGAGAGAAAGAGAGAGAGAAAGAGAGAGAGAGAGAGAGAGAGAGAGAGAGAGAGAGAGAAGGAGAGGGAGAGAGAGAGAGAGAGAGAGAGAGAGAAGGCGAGGGAGAGAGAGAGAGAGAGAGAGAGAGAGAGAGAGAGAGAGAGAGAGACAGAAAGAGAGAGAGAGACAGAGACAGAGAGAGAGAGAGAGAGAGGGAGAGAGAGAGAGAGAGAGAGAGAGAGAGAGAGAGACAGAAAGAGAGAGAGAGACAGAGAGAGAGAGAGAGAGAGAGAGAGAGAGAGAGAGAGAGAGAGAGGGGGAGAGAATTGTGAAAGCTCTCGCGACACGTCCAACCTGGAACTTATAAAACACAGACAGCCGTATTTCGGGCCTCTAAAGTTGCTTCTTGATTTGCTTGTGACTTCTGTTTCCCACTGCCATTATCTGTGAGTGAAATTACAGGATCAGCACACTGCATAACAGATTTCTAATCAGGAAAACAGGGCTAGAGGAACATTTGAGCCTGCTGTCTGAAGCCAATCTTCATTTGAACAGCTCCATACCTGGATCCATTACACATCCGGACTGTATGGGGCAACTGCAAAACACATGATTTTGTACAGGCATTTCATTTCCTAAATAACTTGCAGCATTTTTCAAAGTATTAAATAATGTGATAAAGTGGTAACTGTCCCTTTTTTAAAAGTTTATTTTATATACTGTGCCTTTTACACTATTTAGCAATTAGGAAGAAATACTACGCCTACAGATAGCTTGAGAAGGTACAGAGTAAATCCCAAAGCTACTACAGAACATATACAGGTTGAGGGGGAAAAAAACGTATGGGCTCAAGTCAATATTTATAGGGCTTTTTACAATAATGTCAAAAACAAGATATTAAATGTTTTACTTTATCAGCTTCACTGATAAAGAACAACTTAACTGACTGGAACAACTTAAGACTAGGAACATTCAAAAAGCATTATAAATAAGTCATGCAATCAAGCTTGGATATAAAAGAAACATCAAGGCCTAGTTCTTTATAAACGAAGGTGGGTTGAGGCTCGACTACCACTTTGCCAATAATCCAACAGTACAAGACTTTCTGTTAAAGACTGCAATGACTTTAGGGTTTTTTACCTTCTACAATGCCTGATACCATCAAAGTTTCATGGAATCCTGTGCATAAAGTGCAAGGCTGAAAACTACAACTAAATAACACCAAAAAACACTGCTAATTTCGCTTAGACCCATCTGAAATGAACTGATACACAGTGTAAAAGTGTATTGTGGTCTGGTGGGTTGACTTTTCAGGATGTTGAAGGAAATAATGGACGTTGTATGGAAAAAAGGCCATCCAGATTATTACCAGTCTGTCATGGTATGGGGCCGTATTCATGTCCATGATATGGGTAACTTTCTTTGAAGGCACTATTAATTATTAAGGCTGAAAGATATGTACACATATCATCGCTGCCCAAAGAAAAATAAGAATCTCCAAAATGGTCATTTTACAGGAGAGGTCAAAACATTCTTTATTTTTGATGTAAGTCACCGTGAAGAGTCATATTAGAGCATTTCTTGTGGTCCACTCATCATGAAAATTTCACTCAATGTAAAGGACAGCCACCATGCTCAAATGATGCAGAAAATCAAAAAACGGAAAAAAAAGGATATTTTTCTTTGGACGACGACGATAAACTGCTTTCAAGACAATGTCTTTTTCAGGGACGCCCATGCTTATTTCAACATGAAATATGTGTTACATAGGATAGCTGCATAATCAGAGAGTGTGGGTGCTAGATAGGCCTCCAGACGAGTCTCCCACTGAAAACATGGTGTATTATGAAGAGCAAAATACAATACTGTAAGCCCCGTATGGCTGCAGAGCTAAAGACTTGGACTAACGGAAGAATAGCAAGAAATTCTGATGTCAAAATTGGATTAATAAGTGTCTTCAGTTGTCAAACGATTATTTAGTGGTGCCAAAAGATAATCTGATGTAACACAGTGGTGAAAATGCTCCTGTACCAATTTTTGGATCATGTTGAAGGCATCATATTTACTATTTGCATTTCACATACTATCTCAACTTTCAAATTCTAACCCAGTAGTTAAATTTACTCTTTCAATTGGAACAAGTTCTTACACTAAAATACACACCTTGGAAAAAGCGAACATGTGATTCTTTTAGGAGCCAGAAAAATAAATAAGCATGAAGTTTGCCCTGATATATGTATATAATGGAGATATCCAAAGGGAAGTAATTGAGATATATGTCAAGGAAGAGTTCCTTCCTGTATGGAATATATTTTAAATCAGACTGTCTCACATATGACTCCTCTCACCATCCCTTCTCCCTATCCTCCCTCAACTAATTATTTATACTGCACAAAAAAGGCAAGAGCCCCACGTTCCTTACAATGTGTTAAAACTCTTACAAAACTCAAACAAATCTTCTGCTAAAGATGAAGTATAGTGTACTATAGACCTGAGAATACAACACCATGCTCTCTAGAACACTTTGCTTTGGTTTTGATGGACTTTGACTCTGGGATGAAAAAATAAATAGTTCTGTCTCTGAGAGCTGCAAAAAAGAACAGATTAAAAAGAAGGCTCAAAAGCTCAAAAACAAATTTACAGAGCAAAATGTAAATACAAAGTGATGAAAGGGGGCCAGAATACAATCGAAATAAAAGCAAACAAAAAATGAACCGAGCTATCTTTCAACTTCTTTTTCACTAAGTTGCATTAATAGCGCCATCAAAAGTGCAAATGCTAAACAAAGTCGCACACACACTCAGACTGAGGCCTTGCTGGATGATAAATGCTACTTTCATACTTTAAAGTCCCTCCGCAAACTCTGCTTGGCGAAGCCTCCACTTGGTCATTCATAAATCTCCATTTTGCAGTTAAATAGTGCTAAGTAAGACCTTCTCTCCCCCCTTATGGAAACACTCCGTGGAGGTCCTCAGGTTCAGGCCGGCCAACCCCACACACACACGCCCCGCTCATCCAGCCCCTGGCCTTGGCAGTGGGTGGCAGGCCGCTGCCGCCATCCGCAGCTATGCCGGGGCAAATTGTGTTGACAGGGTCCAAGAAAAACTAGCGAAAAAAAAGAGAGTATGTGCAACCCAGCAGAGGCAGAGGAAGGCCGCATATGCATGGAAACGGCGGCCGTAGCGCAGCCTCTCTGATGAAATACCGCCTGCTGACAGGACAAGAAGGAAGAGGCAGTGCGGTGAACAGAAGCCACGCTGTAAAATCGCATTCCAGTAGCTCAGTAACTGACCCTCGCTGATTTTATTGCCCATATACATTACGAGCTCCGCTGAAATCCGGGGTGTACGGATCAACAGCGTGGGGACGGGTGGCCGAATGAGGCCAGTGGGGGCCTGGAGGAAGGTTTTCCTCAAATTCATGTGTACCCTCTGATTCTAGAAAGAATGGTCACCACATGTTGGCGGTTATCTGCACATGCTGTCTTATTAAAATTCATTTACACGTTCTGAATTAATGCCTTTGTGGAAAATGTTCAAAAAATGGAGAAGAATGTACGTAAGGTCCACATGGTGTATGGAAACGCTCTAAAAGTGCTGTTCAGACCATCAGCACCACAGACATCCAGTCTCTTGCTGGACGTCATGTTACTGTACACTGTTAACTTTTGAAAGTTTTAATTTGAAATGACTTCGCTGTTAAGCAATGCTGTCAGCAAGGGGCTGAATTTTGCTTAACCTCTAAAATGCACAGGCTTTTCATACCCTAAAGCTTATTGTTCAGTATGTATATGGCCTACAACTGCAAACTGGCCGAGTTATTCTTAACATATAGAAGGGTATAAGAGGCGTTTAGCCCTTGTACTGCAAAAAATAGTATCTTGTCAACTAAAATGATCTTAAATCTGGTCAATAAATCTAATATTTCTCCTGTTGAGATTATTGTGAGCTTATTTTAAGATTATTGAACTTTTTACAAACATTTAGTATTTATCTGTTGGCAGATAATTTTGCTTGTTTTATGAAATGTCCTTGAAACCAGCAGAATTATCTGCCAGCATCGTTCTTGATTAAAATGACATTAAACAGGTAACAAATGTCTAGAAATAAGATAATAATAATAATTTTCTACAACGCTGAATCTCTTGATGAGGCTTTACAGTTGCTCATCACCCTCTAAGGCTGTGGAGCTTCTCAGATACAATTATGAATTTCAAAGCTCCCAGTTACATATGATTAAACATTACAAATGATAAAATGTGTCAATGTGTTTATACATACACACACTGTAATGGTACTTTTATTTGATGAAGGCTATTTCGAGACAAATCTCACTGTCAGTACTTTATGACTTATTAATGACCGTGATTGGTAAACTAGAAATTACAGTAACCAATGGCTCCTTTATAAACAGATGGTATTTTACTTGAAAGTAAAGCCTACAAATATAAAAGAGCTGCATTACAAAAATACAACATAAATGGAGATGAAGCATGATGGAGGAGGACGTGGGAGTTTAGGGACAGTGGATTATTGACAGATGTCAAAATTGTTAACAAACTATCTTGTGAAACTTAATGGATTCAGGTTAAGTAGAGATGCACCAACCATGAATTTTCATGGCCAGTTCAGATTTCTTTACAGCTAAACTGGCAGATGGATGATTGTTATTGGCATTTTTTCTCTCTGACGTTCACTCTGAGTGGGGAAAATGAACACATGACACACATTAGCACATTTCCAGCTCTTTCTATTAGCCAAATGTGCAACTGCAAAAACATTATTTGATCTTAAATGGGCTAAGCTGGCATTCTATTTTTTCTTTTCAATTTTAAATCAGTTGCCTATTTAAATAAAATGAATCAAATAAAGTGCTGCAACTGAAAAAGACAACTGGCTTTTTTTTTGAGTCATGCATAATTAAGCTGGACCATTTTTGTACAGGTGTAGCAGCTACATTCACATATAGTATACAGTATGAGCACTTACCTACCATTATTTGCATCATAAATAATGTAAATAAATGGTCTATTTTGCATTATGAACAAAAATTTACCATTTACTTAAGGTTAAAATGAGGATTAGGTTATCAGGTTATAAGGTGAGGTTATTAGGTAGTCATCACTAGTGGGCTATTCAATTGAAGAGATAGATAATTCATTTATTCTCATGTTTTTATGCACACCGTAAAAAGTTACTGCCCAGGTAAATGTAAGTCCCTCAATGTATTGAGACCCACAGTCCTTAAACTGTGTAACTTAAATGAGTTATGATGGTACACTTTCCCAGAAATAGGTACTGTGCAGCTACACTTTTCATTTATGAAAGTACAAACAACGTAAATGTATCCTCAAAGGTACAACAGTGGTTTCCAATTGTATACCTTAAAAGAAGTTGTTTTTTTTCCCCTCAGAGTAAAAGTACATATTTGCACCTTTTCATAACCTAATGTTTTAAAACTATATACTTTAAAACTAAACATGTAGCCTGAGGCCTGTGACATTGTTGTATTTAATTCAGTGATATAAAGTTGTGGCCTAAGATGTATGTTTTTAAATTCATTGATCCATATTAAGGTATGCTTTCAGACAAAAAGGTACTGTGCAGGTATATTTATTGAGGTACAAACAATGCATATGTACTCTACAACAGTGGTTTTAGGATCCAACTATGTAACATGAATTTGAGGTTTTTCTCACAGGAAAAGGCCACATTTGTATCTTTTCATAACGTAATGTTTTAAATTGTAAACTGAAGCATACAATCAAAAGTCTGGAGATGAGACAGGATATGTGGAGTCAATACCAATATAAAAAATTAATTGCAATATGGAATATGGCACAATTATGTTTTCTAACAAAAAACACCCTTGAGGGTAACACCCCTGTAACAAGAGACATACAAGCTCACTAACAGTTTAGTACCTTTTAAAGAGTGTATGTCACTTCTGATTTGTATTGTTTGTTTCCTGAACATTTTAAAAGTAAAGGTAATGTCCAGCTATTTTGAACATCTGACAGACTGCACAGTTTGGACTGAGTCCTTGCTGTTTGTATCTAAGTACATTAAAGCACTCAACAGTACTGTAAACCAATAGTTGTGAACCATTAGTTCAAAAAAGGAAAAAGCACTGGGCTTCATATGCATCAGTGTTGAGGCCTTTAGTTCAATACACTGCATCCAGCAAAGTAACAGAAAACAGAAGTTACTGAGCTGATATGAAAGCCTCTTGACATGATGAGAGGGGTACTTCAAGGGGCAGCATAGAGCAAAATTAAATGGAGGGACAGCAACTAAAATCTTAGGACAGCTTTCTTGATGTTTGGCTATTTGACTTGAAGAAGAAAAAAAGGAAAAAGAAGAGCAGAGTTAAAAGAGAGGCTCTTTCTGCTGCTCTCTGGGGCTTGTTTGCGTGAGGAAGGGAGCTGTTTGCACTCCTCTCTTCCAGCCTGCGCCGCTGCACCACTGCCAGCACTGAGTGGAAAAAAATGACCGTGTGGAGATGGATGACCCCCAGTAAGAGGGGCTCTATCTTTGATCAGATCTGCTGTGTCCTCTCGCTGGCTGCCGAGGCCCGGGCAAGCAGCTAAACGTGAGAGACAAGCCGTCTCCTCCGCATGAAGAGATGACACTCCAATTATCAGCCTCATACCAGAGGGAAACTCACACATGCGATGCATTAGCCTGAATATCACTCTGTCGTCTTCCTCTTTTCATGCCCAGTGAAAGTGAGGGCCATCAGGCATTGTTTATCTCATGTCATAAACAATTTGCCATCTATAGGCTCTGTTAAGACTCCGTCTGCATATACAGCCATTGTGTGGAACTATAGTGTTTGAAATCAGCACTATTTAACTGAGCAGTGTCACAATGCATATATTGTTGCTGTCATATCAAAATCTGGTAATAGAAATGAAAATTCTTTACCAAAACTGAAACTCACCTGATTATCGAAGCTGAAAATGGAAAGAAATGGTTCTTTTACATGTAATTTGTTTTAAATAAACTCAGTAATGCTGATGATGCTTAGAAGGTGATACCATGTTAGGAAAATGAACTGACTGAGAACTACATAACTAATTAACTTTAAACACCTTGCTAAATACTGAACTCTTGATGGAAAACCTCTTATTTTTTAAATATTTAAACGTAGATGTGGCTTTGGAACTCCTGTCTAGCAGTCTGAAAATTGTCCAGCAAGCAAATTGACACAAGTCACTTTATGTTTGTCATTTAGACAGGAAACAGCCACCTCAGGAGGAACGAATGGAACCACTTTAAAAAGCCTCATCAACTTGAGTTAGTGTTATTTATGTAATTTCCATTAAAGACCTTCAGTAAATCAGTTCATGCAAAAAAGCATGTTAGTTAAAGACCATATTCTATATTATTTTCTTGTACTTATTTTTTACTGACATCCACATGTTTGTGTGGTTTTATGTACTAAATTTTTTTAAAAATTCCCTTTATTTCCAATCTCTCTTAATCACTTTGAATTAAAACGATTGGTTACTGTGCCTGCAAGTGCCAATAAATATGTAAATGACATCAGTTCTGATTGGTTACCCAATATTGTGTTTTATCCAAAAAGCAGTGAAGACAAACACTCCCTATAAATGTATCATGGATGAGCAGGGCTGATCTCCTGTAGGCTAAATTTGCAGGTATATTTGAATGTGTTGGGTTTTTGTGACATCACAAAAATGGGGGTGAAAGGTATGTTTTGAAACTTTACAGTGCTTACACCACATATTTTTTAATTACAAAAAAGCTACAAGACTTTGGTTTTACTAGATATGGGCTCTTTAACCTTCATATGATGTGATATGATTGGACAGCCAATTGTAGATGCTTTATACATATTTATCTTTCATGTAACTTACATTCAACTTTCAATTCACCTTAAGTTCAAACATTAACCTTAACCTCAACTCTTAACATACCTACCCCTCACCCTGGTCCTAATCCTAACCCTCACACTCTTGAGTTTCACCAGATATTCCCTTAATAATTTGTAGCTACCCAAATACCCATATTTCCACATGTACACATTAATGTATTTATTTTCAAGACAATTAGATGTTCTGTGTTTCTTTTTTTATTGCTTTATCAAAAATGTTAGCTACATGTCGGGGTTCAAACCCTGAATACATATCGCATGATGACTTTTGTCTATTACACTCCTAATTTAGCCATACCCAACTAGACAGACATCATGGGTCCGGGCAGAACCAAAAACCTTGTTAACAGCAATAAACAAAGCATAAAGTTCTTAACATGCTCCATAAAACTGAACAGCGCACATATTTCAGCCCCCAGTATCTCCTATAGACCAGCTTTTGTCATTTTTACCCAAAGCGTGGAGGCCAACATACACATTAGACAAAGGGTCAGGAACACGTCTCAACCCTTCAGCACAAAAAGAACATAAATACAACCAAAGAAAAACAAAGAACTGTCAGAAGCAGAGCCTGGCTTGGAACATAAACCCTAACACAGAGCAGAAAAAGAAAGGAAAAAAGATTTAAAGCTTGGAAATGCGTGAATGACAAGTCTGAATGCCAAATAGAGACAAGATAGTGGAAAGCAGCGTGAGCGCGCACGTCTCCAGCCATAACGAGACACTGCCATAAGCACTGCTCCTGCTCCTGCATATTCATGAGTGGCGTTCGGCAGATGTGGAGCTGAGTGCATGTCTGAATGAGTGCGTGGGGCCATGTGTGTGCAGGCAACCCATGACTGCCAGAAAAAGTGAGGGGGGGAGAGAGAGAGAGAGAGAGAGAGAGAGAGAGAGAGACAGAGAGAGAGAGAGAGAGGGCCCACAAGAGAAATGGACAAAGAAAGAGAGAAAGAAAGAAAAAAGAGAAGATGAGAAAGAGAGAAAGAAAGAAAGAAGAGAAATGGAGAAACAGAGCACAATTAAGAAAAATAAAGAGAAAAGAGAGGGAGAGAGAAAGAGACAGAGACGGACAGAGAGCGAGAGAAAAAGAGAAATGGTAAAAGAGAGAGAAAGAAAAAAAAGAAAGAAAGAAATGGAGAAACAGAGCAATTATGAAAAATAAAGAGAAAAGAGACAGACGGAGAGAGAGAAAGAGAGAGAGACGGAGAGAGAGAGAAATTGAGAAAATAAGACAGGGAGACAGAGGGAGAGAGAAAGACAGAGGGGGTGAGACAGAAAGAGAGAAAGAAAGAAAAAGAGAGAGACAGAGAGAGCAATAGATGAGAGAGTAACAGAGACAGTGAGGCACAGAGAGAAAGTTGAGGAGAGAGAGAACAGAGAGTGAAACATGAGAGAAGAAAGAGAGCAAGAGAAAGTGAGAGAAACAGAGAGAGAGGAGAGAAAGAATGACAGAGAGCAAAAGTTGAGAGAGAGATAGAGAGGAAAGAGAGCAGGAGACACAAATTGAGAGAAAAAAAGAGAGACAGAGAAAAGAGAGATATATAGAGAAGAAGGGGGAGAAAAGAAAGGAGGGGAGAAAAGAAAGGGGAGGGGGGATGGAGGGATCGAGAGACATCGGCTAGCTGCCTGCCTGGAGCCTGCTGAATTGGATCAAGGCTGCACCACACACAAGCTATGACCAGGGACTTCCCCACATCTGCCCGTGAGCGAAGCCATAGCAACTCTTCTGCCGCAACTTCAGACCCTCCTCAGACGTCTTCCGTCGCGGCGGAGAATAATAATGCAGAAAATGTGGACAAGAAGGGCTGAGGTTCAAGTGTGGTAGAGTTCAGCGGATTTGGATCGTCTCCTCTGCCTGCTCATATCATTGTCTTAGACCTCGCTCTTCGCCAATTTACTAGGTCGTATTGGCGTACCAGAATATGACAGGCAGAAGGTTTTCACACCCACAGAACAGGCAGTAAAAGAGCTCTGTGGTTTTCAAAGAGCTGTTAAATGAAAAGCAGCGTTTTCTCCCTGGTCACTTCCAAATCATCTGATCTGGAAAGATGTAAAGCTCTGCGCCCAGCGCATCCCAAATCAGGGTGTAACAGCAAACAGTAAATAAAAGGCAAGCTGTCATAAATTAGACAGATATAGAGGTAATATTTCAACATTCCTTCATTATATTTCTTGTTGAAGCAGCATGTATACCTTCACTGTAAATTGTCTTATTAGAATTGTGAAAGCTCAGCCAAAAGCCTAGAGTCATAGCTTCTATGAGGCTGACCTAAAGACAGTGAGGTACAGTAAGAGCACAGTGATTTACAGTGAAGCAGCACCTCCGAGATTTCTGGGCAAAGGATTAGCGTTGTTATTGTGCTGCGGAGCCCAGTTTTTTGGGGAGTCAAAAGCCAGCCAGGTCCGCTGGGCTCCAGCGGGGAAGTGCATCCCCAGAACCCAGGCTTAATGGGCCATATTGTACACCACCTCACTGTGAAGTGGGATTTGGGGGTCAGCATGTGGAAAAACCCACTGTAAATCAGGAGCATCTTGCAGGCCGTGGCTGCAGCCAGGCCGAACAGGCAGCACACTCCACTCACGATGCCTAAAGATGAGACTTTAGTCAAAAATAATAGCCAGTCTGTTTACTGCGCCTTGAGATGGATTACATGGCACTGAAATAAATACTTCCAGATGGAGTTCGACAGAAATCATGCTGAGAGGAAAAAAAGACTTTTTTTGGCAACAAACATTTGGCTACATCATTTTAATGGCATAGAATTTTCATATCAATGTTTCAACAAATATGAAAAGGCTGGCTGCCATGGCAATTTCTGCCAAAAGTTAAAAAAAGCCAATTTTAAAAGAGATTTCCAAAGACTTAAAAAAAAATCTTTATAATAAAATAGTTAAGATGTAAGCAAAGTCATTCAGAGTTGTTTGAAGTAAAACATGCTGTGCTGGAGAAAAATACTGAGTCAGAATTGTTCACAGTGATGATGTGAAAGGAACCAGACATCTTGAGCACTGCACGCCTCACTGATGCCCGAGACGTGAAACAGTGTTTTATGATAGTTCTGTGAAAACGTCTGGCTTACAATGTATTTTTTAAGATGCACTTTTATCATGCAGGGTACTGAAAGGCAAAAGAGCCCCCAAAAACCCATACATTTTCCAGGATTAACACTATTTACCAGTATCAGCTTTACATTAAAATACTCAGATGTGTGTTGGTTCAGTGTCGGTTTTGGATAGTAAATAAAAAGCTGTATTTCCATCACAGACATTGGCAACCTCTGGTTCTTATAACTGTTTATAAGAAACTGTAAAGAACTGTAAAGAAATCCAAGTCTATAAGCTTCTCTACAGTCAATCAATGTTTACATCTCAATGATTTTATTTTGAAAAATGGGTGGAACATAATGGTCCTGTAAGGTCAGCGCTGGGTACTACTGTTCTCTTGACGTTCTGATTAACTTATTTCCACAAAAAATATTAGCTTTTACTTCAGCGGCTCCAGCACTTAATGATGTGTTCCGGCACTAGGAGGTTTGGATATCATGTACTGTCAATAAAACACTGCCC
Source organism: Pygocentrus nattereri (assembly GCF_015220715.1). Lineage (NCBI taxonomy): Eukaryota > Metazoa > Chordata > Actinopteri > Characiformes > Serrasalmidae > Pygocentrus > Pygocentrus nattereri. The sequence goes on along the minus strand of NC_051220.1, from coordinate 29,828,032 downwards.
TGCTGGATGACTACTCAATGTCTTTTCCCTTCCAGTTGACTTATTATGCACAGTGCGATTCTGCCAGCCTAGCCATTCAGCTGACGTCCAAACAGGCAATTTCATGGTTTAATAACAAGGTATTCAAAACCATAGGGAAGAATGTCTCCACTTGTAAATGTGCAATTGTTAGGGAAAGGATCTGAATGGCCTCAGAGACACCTAGTACAGGAACCGGCATTTAGTGCCAGTGTTAGGGATGGAATTGGAATGCAGAGATATAAAACTGCTTCAATGGAGCATTTAGTGGAGTGTTTGTGAGGCACTGAGAGGGGCACAGGCCCATAGAAAGCCGACATAGAAAGAAACTCTGTAGATGTCAGCGGCCCAGCACAAGGCGTCTGTCCTCACACTGAGATACGGAGACGATGGGGCAATAAACAAGAGTGGAGACTCATCACTCCTACGCCTGCTGTCTTTGGCACAAAGCACTTTGTAAAGTGAGACTGGGGCAAACCACAAGTAAGGTACAAAATCCTGCAGCCAAAGCAACTTCGAAATAACCGCCAACAAAGGTTAAATGGCTCCACCAAGCTTGAAGATGGACATTTCTTAGCAGTGTCAGAGACTTGGCCACATTTTAAGATTTATCTGATGCTGTAATCATGTAAAATGCTATGGTTTTGCTTTCAGCTCTTCTAAAATTTCCTTTAATAATCTCAGGATCTCTGCTGCTGCTACAGTTCAAGCTGGCCGCCGTGCTGAATGTGCTCTACACGAGACTTTCATATGAAAACCCAGATTAATCTGTAAATCTAACTTGCTACTTTAATCAGAAACATTACAATAAAATGGCTGTGATATCAAGAATGGACTCTGAATGTTATATTTAACCACAGACCTCAAAAGTAAACTTCTATCAGGCAGAAGCATAATGAGTTACTAAGAAACCAATAGGTATATCATAAACAAGCATAAAAGAAAGCAGACGGGTGATGAAAGCCAATCTCAGAGAGAACCCTGCTGCCGTTTCTGCTGATTTGGGGGATTGCCTTGGGGTAAACTGGTGGCTCCGTGCATGCATATTTTGGAACACAATCATATGAGCTTTGAAATTCCTTGGATCATTAGCCCTTAATTCAATGTCAAAGTTAATTATCTCAGTGACTGGACTGCAGTAATATGAGGCAGATAAAGCCTCCAAGAACATTCAGTCATATGGGCCGACAACTACAGTCAATTACATGCTGCCACAGATCTACAGTAAAATAGGATTTGTAACTTAAGTTTTTTCCTTGCACTGAAGCATTTTGCAGTTTTTTTAGACCTCACTTCAAATTGCACATACATTCATTTTTAATGCCTCAGCTCAACTGTTGGCCCATATTCATCAGCTATAGACAGATATTATATGTGAATAAATGGAACTAAATGAGAATATGCCTTATATGTCAGCAGGCCAACTGAGCCACAGCTCAGACACTTAAACAAGAGCTTAAATCTATCTTTAATGTTTTTAGCACTAAGCATGTGGTAAAAGGCCAGAGTGAAAATTACTTATTGGTACAATTAATCATGGTCTTAAACTGGCTCCAGTTGCAATAAAACCAAACCAGTTACAAGACAACTCAGCCCCATTACACACACACAAACACACACACACACACACACCTACATCTAATTATTTCTGCCATTGTTAGTGAGGGACTATGAGCAATGCCACTAGAAGAACATCTGGAAGCCTTCACTCATCATCATAGGTTGGAAAACCATATAGCACCTGTTTTATATATTAAAGAATATAGGGTGCTGTAATATACTTCATAGTTTCCTTCATTTAACACGCTAACCCCATGTTTGTACTTCAGCAATTGCTGAAACGGCCCACTGAGCACAGATTCAGTGGAGCTTATTTAATTAAGCATTTCTAATCATTAAATTTTAAGACTTAAAAAGATCATTCTTACGTTAAGATCTCAGCCTGTTGCTGTTGAACACAGAGTAAAAGTAAACAGCCAGCATCTTTACTGGAAATAAGTTGTACTGTGTCACCGAGTTTAGAGCCTGGCCCCTACTTTACTTTGCAATATACACAGTACTGTGCAAAGGTCAGCGATCATTCTTCATTTATGTAATTTCAAGTCAAAACGGCCAATAAATAAAAGTCATTAATTGTAGAGTGTCAAGTGAAAATCTGAAAATATTTATTAAACAGAAAATTACACTAAAGCCTCAACAATATATTGATATTAAGAATATATATTACAATATATATTAAGACAATTACTGTGTCTACGTTTTGCCTTTATTCCAGCTTCCATTCTTTTTGAGGGACCTGCTTTCAGAAATCAGGGTTATTTTTCCACATCTCCAAAAGTTCAGTCTTAGAAGTTGGTCATATTTTCTGCTTCTCACGACCCAAGGACTTCCAAACACGTTTAGTAGGTCTAGACTTGCGGGTGACCAGTCCAGTGTTCCGAGAACATGAGCAGCTTCTTTGTTTGATTTGCAAGTTTTCTTCTTTCTTGCCCATTTCCTTTTTCAGTAATGGCTTCTTGACAGACTCACAATGTTGAGATGTCTTCTCACAGTGGAAGGATGGACAGAAAAACCTGTGGTTTTTTATTTAGATCTGAAGAGAGAGTGGAGCTTGATTTTCTCCTCTCTCTGAAAGAGGAAAGCGTTAAGTACTGTTTACTCTTTAAGTATTGCTAATGGTGACAGTTCTGGTGGTCTTGCACAGTTGTTTGGGGTACATCATTTATTGAACACCAGCTTTGTTAAATTGTTTTTTCACTTGTTTTCCTTTGACTTGACATGTGGATTATCATATAATGTAATCTTGGAAACATCTAAAAATGAATAAATGCACTTTTTGACAGTAAATGTAATAAATCAAGGATGGTCTCTGACTTTCACACAGTGCTGTATATGTATATGCTCATTGCATTCTTCTTATTGTTTGAGGGGTATAGTTATGTATTGCTACTACATCTATTCTACTGTTGCCAAATCAACAAGAAGAAGCTTTGCTGAGTTTTAATATCCTTCTACAATGGCCAATAATACTAATGCCCATGTCACTCTGACCTTATTTCAATTCTCTCTTCTCTGTGTAACAAAGTGAGGGGTGAAATCTGATAATTAACTCAATTAATTGCACTGAAAAGGAAAACAAACATCCAGTAAATAAAAAAAAAACACTATTCAATTACAGTTAAGAAATCATAGAAAAAAAGCCTGCTGAAAAAAGTGCCAAACAAAATTGCTCCAAAAGGTTTTGATGGTAGTTCTCTGCATTAATATTTCCTAGTGGTTGCTGGCTTAGAAATGATCAAGTAGCCTCAGTCATTGGTAAATTGCTCATTACCTGCGAATTACACACTGACCACAATAGTGCACTCTCCAAATTGGCTGTGAGAACTCTCTCAACACTCCAGCAGCCATTTCTCATGCACAAGCTAGCACTTACGACACCCACACTACTGCACATGACGGAAAATTATAACTCTGCAAAGCTGAGCTGCAAAGTCGTATACGTATGTGAGCAAAATAAGTAGGCATTTCTCAGCTGTAAACAGAACTCCCAGCAAACAAAACAAAATTAAATATCCTTTGTATTTCCAAAAAGGATAGAAATTACGCTTATTTAATTCTGCAGTAGAATTATGCGACTTTTACGAGGAAAATTACACTGACCACAAATTGCGCTCAACAATTCCAATACTTCAGAGCTTGACCACTTTAAAATGGGACTGCGCTGCGATTATAAATATAACTCTTTTACGGCTCTGTTATTACGTACTGAGAAGGGGGAGAGCGGGCCAATCTTGTGGCTGTAGCGCCTGATGGCCTCTCTGATGTGGGCGGGCTGGATGGCACTGCTCTGAGCCTCCGCGCCACAGGCTGCTGCACTCTGCAACGGAGAGAGAGAAAAAACACACAGCCGATATTATTACTAAATCAAAAACACAGTGGGAGTCAGGCCGTTTAACACACAAACACAGCCAGAGGAGGCCGTCCAGACACGATACGCACACAATACGTTTCTGAAAAACGCTCTGGATCAGGACTGCACACTGCCCAAGCCTTAACCTCCACAGGCATATAAATGCTATGTGTCCCTTCATGCTTTATGTACTTTCAGCACAGGAGTTCAACTAATATACAGAGGTTTGACAGCAAATGTTAGTCAACTGCTATTCGCTGTATGTGATCGGCTGTAATTGCGCTGCGTCTCCAAGCGCACTTGGCTTCAGGCGGAAAGGAACAGTTTGACTCAAGATTTCTCCGAGGATAAAAACAGAAAAGGAAAAACAGCTTCCCTATTTTGATCCTTGCAATAAATCAGCTGTGGTAAAATTGACATGGCAGGACATGTGAGAAAGTGTAATATACATTCCCTGCCAGTGTTTCCACTCTAGATGCAGAGGTTGGGTTCTTGAAAACTGTATAGCGAAGACCATTGAACTGTATATTAAACCAGATATATAGGATGTTGCCAGCTTTTTATTATTGTTTTTTATTAAGTTCCTAAGTATCATTAGTAAACTTTAAATAAATAAAGGCGGAGGGGGCATCAGAGTCACTGGTAATGTGCACAAATGAAGACGTAAATGTCTCCAAAAGCTTGTACCAGTACAAGTGCAAAAGTCAGAGACCACCCTTGATTTAATTTCCAGTTAAATAATAACCTTTTTTTTTTTTTTATAAAGCACTTTTTATAGTGCTTTACAGGCAGGTGATAAAGCTCAACAGTAATACAAGAAATGATAAGTATTAATTTAGAACCTTAAGAAAATGACAGATCAAATTAAGGGATAAATACCATGAGATGTAGAGTTTTAATGAAATGCAAAGTTAAATAGATATGTTTTTAGATGCTTCTAAAAAAGTGAGCACTGAGCTTGACTGTCTAATAAAAGGTGGAATTGAGTTCTACAGGTTAGAAGCAGAATAACTAAGGGTTATTCTGTCCATGTTTTCTGTATTTTACTGAAGGTGTTTGCAGAAGGCCAGTATCTGGAACATAAACATAAACAAGTGCTTTAGGGTCATTTAGAAACTAGTAGCAGAACTTTAAATTGTATCTTGAAAGATAGAGGCAGTCAGTACAGTTCTTTCAAAATAGCAGTGATATAATCTCTCTTTTTTTTGTTTTTGTCAGTGCTGTCACATTTTGTATGAGTTGTAAGGGATGTATAGTTTTCTTAGGAAGTCCAGTAAGAAGAGCATCACAGTTATCAGCTCTGCTTGTAACAAATGCATGAAAAGATTTCTCTGAGATAGAAAAGGCAGAACCTTAGCGATATGTCTCAAATTATTAAAAGATACTTTAGTGACTGCATTGATCTGCAGGATAAATCAGAGCTCATGGTCTAAGAGCTCATAAAGCAGCTATCTCTGTGTTTTTGTCCCAATGAACAGCATTTCCATTTTTTTGTGATTTAATTGTAGAAAAATTTGCGACATCCACTGAGAAATATTTGACACACAGCTAGTTAGTCTGTCTACAGAGTCTTGATCATCAGAAGGAATGGAAATGTATAATTGTGTGTTGTCAGAATAACTATGAAAATTTATACTATGGTTCCTAATGACATCACCTAGTTGAGGTAACATGTACAAAGAGAAAAGCAAAGGCCCTATAACTGAACCCTGTGGGACTCAGAAATGCACTAAGAAATGCTATTATATACTTTTAACTTTTAGTTTAGTCTGCACAAAAAAACAAGAAAACATCAGTATATTTAACAAAAGAGGACCCAGCAGAGAACAGCAAAAAAAACAATATTTTCCTGGAGACTTGCTTTCAGGTTTTCAAAGAAATCTGCAGGGATAATTTTCCACATCTCCAAAGTTCAGTCTTAGAAGTAGGCTGCATTTATTGATTCTCATAACCCAAATAATCTCAGACACATTCAGTAATATTGAGGTCTGTGTATCTGATGGCTTGGTGGTCTAACAGGTCTTGCATGGTTGTTAGGAGTCCCATTTTTGAATTTTTAAAATTTTTTTAGTGACAGTTTGCAAATTCCTGTTTTTTTCCCACTTACTTTGGCTTTTCCTGTCTCCTTATGCAAGTGGGCTATCTTATATCTAATCTCCTCAGAAATGCCTCCTGAAAAATGAATAACTTGTTCTTGGCTGTTTTAACTGGAAATTAAAAAAAGGAAGGGTGGTCTCGAACCTTTGCAGAATACTGTATATCATAGTGAATTTTAGAAAGGATCCAATATGTGTTATTTATACCTGTAAAATCATTTTTAAAACCGTTTTCCTGTTCCCCTGCCAAAATGCTGAGAGGAGAGAGAGGAGGGTAATCAGCAACATCTAAATGGCTGTTACAGTCTGACAGAGTAAACACAGCCTATTCCTGCTCCAGAAAATAAGCTCCAGATTTTTCCTGGATCAATAGACTTTGAAGTGGGCTGTTGTTTTATTCAATTTTCTTGTGAATTCCCTATGTAGATACAGTTAAGAGTGTAACTGGAAAATACCACACAGAATGAGAGGAATTTTTAATATGCCCACAAAAATACAAGAGACAATAAAATCAATAGACTGAGGAAAGCATTTCTACAGGCAGTTATCTGTGTGTCCTCCATATCAATACTTTTCAGCCACACAGACAGACAAACACAGGGCAAGTTCAAATGTTCTTTTCCCCCATTGTCATTTTTTCAGGTCTTTTCATTCGTAGACTACACAGAATGATAGCGCATGATAAATATTGACAATGAAAGAATGCTTTACTCAGAATAAAAAAAAGTGAAGACTATGACACAACGTGAGAAAATGTGTGAAATTATCTATTTACTAGCTTATATAAGCACAACCTGTAAGATACACACCTTCTTCCTCTTCCGCTGCTTGCTCTTGCTGCTGGTGTCCTGACTGAGGCTACCGTTGCCCTGGGCCATTGAGTGCAGCTTGCCCTGGTGGCCTGAGCTCAGAGGACCACTGGGGGTGGAGGGAGGGGTGTTGTCTGGAGATTCTGGTTCTCTTTTGGTAGACATACCCTGCAGGTAAACCAGCAGAGCAGCACTTCAGTTATATAGTGTATAGGCTATAATGTAATTATAAGGGTGTCAAAGTGTATGTGATACTACGATAACAAGATAAATTAATGCCAGTGATTTCTAAAATCTTGTGAACACATTTTCTTAGTTGGACCCTTAAATGCACCCATAGTTTCAGGTTGTTGCCCACACTATGTTGGTAAGTAGCATTTAAATGGCTTTTAATATGATCATTTCAGCAGCCTTCTCTTAAACATACAGTCAAATGCAAAAGTTTGAATGCCTCCCGGTCAACTAACATGATTAGTTGATTATCCCCTACAGAGAACAAACTTATATATGTCATATTTCTGTAAATTTCTGTTTCTATTTTATTTGCTGAGTTTAACATATTGGCAGAAAATAAACCCTAAAATATAAAATGTGCCATAACCTTTGCACAGACTACATTTGGTGCTTTATTTTTGCCCAGTATGTTAAATACAGCTAATTAACAGTAACTGTGCGTTAAAATGAGCAGAGGTGTGTTCTCTGTAGAAGAGGTCCTTATTTTCACTCAGAAAATAAATTGCCATTGTTTTTCTCACTGAAAGTCACTGGAAACTGTATTTACATATGGAAATGGTGGACTTTTATGTTTTTTATTTTCAAGAGATAAATACACAATAAATACATTCTGGTGATAGCCATAACAAAATGTACTGCACTGTTTTATAAATTGGAATTTTTTAGAGTGCATTATGCAAAAAAGAAAAAATGTAATTAATTGTGATTAAATATTTGAATTGTTTGACAGCTTAGTTATAATTATATATTACAAATAATTCTCAGCACTGTATTCAGTATTATCTAACATCTGTCTTTCTTGATCCTAAGCTTATGGAGAAACCATTTGCACACTAAAAGTTTAACATGGGCATTAAACAGGAAGGCTGCATATTGTTTACATTATTCACACAGTAACACACAGTAGCTTCATGATGTCTCCTGAGAGAACCCCAGCTGTCATCCAGTGCAGGGTTACTCTGTGACTTTTCTCCACAGGCGGCCTGCTAGGTTTAGGTGGGGAAAAATAACAACAATAATAGAATCCAGGCTAAAATACCCAGTGTGCTTCCAGAACCAGAGTGGCCTTGGCGGAGTCCGAATGCAAGAGAGAGATGAGGTTTTGTGGTCACAGTGACAGAAAAGCCCCTCCATGGAAGAAATCCCACAGTACAAAACCACCTTGCACAAACTTGGCGGCCCTATTTGGCTGAAGGTCAAGCCCTTGTAGTAGGGATAGCTCTTACCATTTTCCAAAGGACAAGTAATCTATGAAGGCTGTTGATGCGTCCCTGTATACGCTTTACTACAAATTTCCAATACATCTTCTACAACAGTGGTTCCCAACCCAGTCCTCAAGGACCCCCAGACAGTCAACATTTTTCCTTCATCCCTATGTGTTAGGAGTTTTCTATATGTAATAATAAAACAAAATGATCGGCTTGCTAATGATGATGGTGATGATGATTATCATGATTATGATGATTATTTTTATTACTAGTGATATCTGATTTTTATTTTTTGCTTTGGATGGACCCAGTTTCCATCAGTTCTTCATCTATCCTGTTTTTTGTGTTCTATTTATATTACTGTAATGGTGGGCACTATTGGACACTATTTGGGACCACTAGATACAATATCTGTGATATCCAGCGGCAGTTAACCTGCAGCAGTGCAGTGATTTTTAAGAAGAGAGATCTAAAAGTGTTACACTGTGTTGTGCTACATTTCAACTGTTATGCTTCTTTCTGTTGCATTCTTAATAAAAAAGACTACTTATTATTATTGTTATGTAATACATTAATATTATTGTGTTTGCTATTATTATTATTATTATTAGTAGTAGTAGTAGTAGTAGTAGTTGCAGTAGTACTTTTGATAGAAACAAGCACTTCTTGTTTCTTTTTGATTCTTTTGGAACTCTTGTGTTTGAGTAGAGGTTTCAAAAAAGTTAGAAAAACACATATTCTCTGTATCATCATATACTGGGTTCAATTTGCACCAGTCAGAATACTGATTATGTGCAACTTAAAAGTTTCACATTTTTGCCAGCATCATTTGAGAAAGCTATTGGGAAGGAGAGAGGCATTCGTTGTTTGACTTTTTACAACCGTTTAGTCCTACTGAGGTTTTACTTTTCAGGATGAATTCTCAAATACAGCTGATTAATTAGGCACACCTCAAACTTATGACCTTTTCTGTTTACAGAAAGACATAAATGATGCAGTGTCGGTTCACACCAAACATATTATACTTCCAAATACCGCCTATATGATGTCAGGTCAGACGCAAAATGTGCTTTTCTAAAATTAGAATCAAATTGGAGTAAATTATTCATTTTGCCTGAAGTTTGAAAAAGCAAAAGGCTCATGTCCTGGATTTGAGCCGTTTACAAAACATTCTCCAAACACAAGCAATTACTGGCTGAATCAGATCAGCGCAGGGCTTACCTCAGCACTGGAGCCGTGATATTGGAGGAAAGTGGCTGATATGGCATGACCAAAAGGATCACCTGTTTTGGGGGTCATATCTTGTTTAACCAACAGGGCAAGGTCAACGATCTGAAACATAACAGCAATATCATCATGAGTAATGATGTTCCAGAAATGACTGAAATTTCTATCCAGTAACTGAAACTTTATATAACACTATCAGAACACCACAAGATATATCGGCCTTAGCTGACTCTTGGGTTATTTTCAGGAGCTATTATTGGGTCTCATTTCGTGTTGACTTTCCGTGTTTATTACAATGAAAAAGGAGATGCCAGTTAGAGCATGTCAGAACTATTTCCTATAAACGAAACAGTTTATCATTTTTAGTTTCTCTAGGAAACTTGAGTGGCCTATAGTGATGTTATTTCATGCTCCAGTTTATTTTGCCAGTGACGACATTAAGAGCGAAGGCCTAGTACATCAGCCTCTCTTTGACAGGTCCATTACATTCTTCACTCTCCCTTTGGTTGAAATATTGCAAACAGGTAGTCAACATGCATCTTACCTGGGCAACTGTCTCATAGGCTAAATATGACAGGATCTCCATTGCGATAGCATTGGGCTTCACATCCAGGCTGCTGCAGTCCAGCCACTCTCGAAATTTAGAGGCCTTTTTGGCTTAATGAGAGATTTAGAATAGAAATAGCATTAAACATGATGAACATGATGTAGTTTATTGTGTCATATCAGAAGGTACAAAGACATCAGTCTGCAAAAAAGGAGAATCTTTTGATACCTTTGAGATGCTTGCATGCTCTCAGCATTGGGTGAGGATGTGCAACAGGGCTTCTAGACTGAGGATTTGCTCTAATGAGTTTACAGTGATTGCTCAAAGCACATGTAATATGATTTCAATATCCGATCAGGAATGTATCACTAAATAATAAAATATAAATGAGTTCATAATACTAATGAAAGGATTATGATTTTTAATGTAGGTTTAATCTCAGTTCTTGAACACACAAGCTGGACACTATAGCTACAGTACAGACTACAGGTTTTATTAGATGGTTCCTGTTACAAACTAAAAAATCAAATATTAACCATAATCTACATCATTTTCTTTTCTGATACCAACACTGAAAGCCAGAGAGCACTGGCCGATATCAATAACGATCCCAAGCGCTTTCTTTAAAATGAGCTTTTTTTAATTGAAGCACTTCACTTAAGATAAGCATCTAAAAGTAGCCCACCATGTTCAAACTACTCTGCTAGCCAACAGGGAGATATGACAAGACACAATTAGAGTGTGGTATTGCACTCATTCTTTTTCTGAAATAAAGGTACCATGCAGGTAAGTGATTCATTCATCAAGGTACAAACAGTGTAAACATTTCCTCAAATGTACAGCAGTGGTTTTAAGGTCCAATTGTGTACCTTAAATAAGTATTCCCCAGTGGAAAAGTAGATATTTGTATCTAAACTAATGTTTTAAAACGGAACCATTTAATAAAAAGCCTGGGAATGAGACGGGGTGTGTGGAGTCAGTACAGCTTGGAACATATTTCAGTGGATTCTGGTACAGTTATCTTCTATGACTAAAGGTACTGAGATGTATCCCTGAGGGTACCACCACAGTGATGATAAGGGTACTGCCCCAGTGACAGTGTCGTACCTTTTATTGTGAGAGACCAATAAAGCACTTTTAGCTGAGACAAAGCTCTCTCTACCAGCTATATTTGTTGATTATTAAGAATAACTTGCACTAAATGTGAGCTAATGCAGGTGCAGTGTGGGTGTTATTTGAAGTGGATGTGGTATACTTTTCCTTTGAGTATCCTAGACAGTAAGTTGGTTTGTTTTGAACCTTGATTTAAGAACTAGACGTAGGCCGGACCCGGTGCTTGTGTTAAGATATTTCGCGCTGGTTTTGAGGCGAGGAGTGCGGGGTTGCACAGGCCAGCGCCAGTGTGGAGAGATTGGTTATTGGTAAAGCCTGAAGCCAGTCAACATGTTATTAGTGCTGGAATGTGGCCTTCACAAACCAGTGGCAGTGTGTTCACATCCCACAGCCATGCTCTTAAACCTTGCAGTGCTCCAAACACACAGCCCCACAATGAACACCACACACAGGAGGGCAACTGCATCAAAGTCTACTGGAAATTTATTAAAGTAATGCTGAGTAGTTATTTTCATTACTGATGGACAATTGCCCATTGAGACCTCCTTGACCACTGCGCAACTGCCCATTTTACCCAACATCAAAGTCTCTTAAAAGGATACTTTTAAATGTGACGTCTTCCCCCGACCTAAAAATATCAATATACTGTACCGTGCAAAAGTCACCCTTGATTTATTTTCTTTTATTTATTTACAGCCATGAAGTACAAATTGATATTTTTTTCAGAAGATATTACTGAGGATATTAGATACAAGATAAACCACTTGCATTAGGAAGGGGAAGGTCAAAGGAAAATATATTTGAACATCATAAGGTGTTTCTGTCTGTTGTGAAAAATCAACTCAACACTATGGGTCTGAAAGGATGTGCAAGTCCAGACCTCAACACTGAATCCAACACTGAATCCAACGCTGAATCCAACGCTGAATCCAACGCTGAATCCAACGCTGAATCCAACGCTGAATGCGTTTGTGATTACTTGGAGCATGAGAAGCAGAAAAAGCACTCAAAGGCAATAAGGAGGTCAGAAAAAAACATCCACAGACTAAACACTAAAAATATATTACATTTAGGTCTAAGCTTCTAAGACTGAACTTTATTGCTGCAGATTTCTTTTAAAAACTGAAAGTCTCCTGAAAAGAACAGAAGCTGTGATAAAGGCAAAGTGTGGACACACTAAATGCTGCTATTATAACAATGAGATGATTATTATATTTATTATGTTTTGCTTTTTTTTTTTAAACGTGTTGAATATCTGCTTTCTGTGTATAACATTTATATTGTTATTATAAATAATAATGATAATAATTTATACTATCATGGCAGTGTTAAGCTATATGTAAATAGTGGGAAAACCTGTGTATTTTAGGGTTTTAACTGGAAGATAAGAGCTGAAAGAAAGATGAAATACAGTGGGGGAATACTTACAAAAGCTGAGCTGTCGACTCTCACAGAAATCACTATACTGTGCTAAGTCCATGTTTCTTGTCTGTTTTTCAAGCCTCTGCAGATAAAGAGAGAAAAGATACACATACATATTGCACTGTTAGATGACTCAATGTTTAAATGATGGGTTATGTTTCCAGTATTGTTCTATCAAGCTGATTTATGCTCACAGATTCACTGACGTGTAGCATTTCACAGCATCATGGCAGAGCACTTTACACAGCTCCAGTAAATGCGAGAGTGACCTGTGGCTAATTACATAATGTCATGTTGTAAAACTCAACACTGCTCTGCACCTGGAGCAAAGAGTGTGCACGTGCAACTACTGCCGAGAATTCAGGGAATCTCCACTGCCAGTCGCAGTCATTGTGGAATGTGTACTGAGGGCATTGTGCAGGCTAGATTAAAGAGCGTCTTAAATGATCAACACGTCTCAATAGCATCTCTTATTCAACAACGATAAAGAAAGTAAGACCATTTTATTTTACAAGGCAATAAAAGCATGGTCAACACTGCTGAGTTCACACTTAACACCACCCCTTGTCATGTTCAGACACATAATCTTCCAAGAGCGAAGAGTTATCTACACATAATATTATGGTACAGGTCTGATCACCTGGTAGACGCAACCCTCATGCACGTCAACAGCGCTTAACTGCCTGACATAAGGATGAACAATGTGGCTTGCATCCGAGTAGCCAATGGAGTGAGCTCAGACAACACAATAGACTCATTCAGAGCATCTCTCTTAGTCCTATAATAATGTCTTCCATCAGCCTGCTGTGGTATCTGGAGGAATCAGGTGGGATGCTGTGGTTATGAGAAAGCATGAGGCAATGCTTGCACTGAGGCAATGCTTTGAGAGTCCTATCAAACTCCCTAAATATACAGCACCAGAGAGTCTCTATTTTGCCTTTTAGACACGTGGCAAAGCGGAGTATCCTGACAAGAGGTCTACTGTCTACATCGCACTTAAGAGAGCACTGAGCTGCAGTGAACCCTCTTAATAGCACCCAAACAGGTTTCACTTTAGCTTTACAGCCGAATGTGTTAAGTTGCAGGTCAGAACCTGTAATTAGACATTTCCTCATCCTGGACCAATTTCATCCATTCACAAAACAGTCAATTTGAGCTTTCTAGCTGGGTGTGCGCTGTAAAAAAGGGCTTATATGGTTTATAGCTTTTTCCCCCTCTCTTCCAAACTGTGTGCTAATGTTTTTTTTTTTTTTTAATACTTCCACAGAGCACTGGGTCTCCAGGCTGGTCTGAGGGAGGCATCGCAGACTCGGGACGCGCTGACATCCCGGCTCGGGGCACGGTGCCCGAAGCGGGGCGGCCGAGATCACTTTCAGCCCACCCAAACCAACCGGAGCCTTTTTATTTAGTTAGCTGGCAGTCGTTGGAAATTCCATCTTTGAAAATACATATTAATGATGCTGAGCGCCGGCGCTCGCCCTGCCTGCCGCACAGCGCTGGAACTGTGATTTCTATTAGTGTCGTTAAGAGGCGAGCGGAAGGCTCGTTTGCAGTGCAGAGGGGGAATTCACAGCAGCCTTGGTGTCTGCGTTCGGCTCCAAATTGGGCCGAGAGTGATACGAGACTGGAGCCACTGAACTTAAATAACTCTTGTCAAGCAGTCAGCCAGAGACAGGAGAAATGTTATGACTGTGGCTTATTGACTGAAAAGCGCGGCAGGGGGATTTTACATTTGAATACTATGTTTAGCCATTGATTAAATCAAAACTTTGACCCACCTGCTAATAGCCAGATTATACCCACAACTGAAACGCTGCTATATGATTGGACATTCACAAATATTTGATTTGGCCAGGCTGCTCTTTCATTTTGTGCCAGTGTGGTCTGGATAAAGAGAATCTCAATTTGTAATATTGGTAGCCCTGAGACTTCTATAGGCCAAGACCCAAAATATATTTTGGACACCTAGCAAAAGTCAATGTGTGACTTAAAAAACAAAAACAAAAAAAAAATTAAATCTCGTTTTCTGTGTGTGAGGGGCCAGCCTGGGGTGGTCTATTAGTAGCAATAAGAAGTAGCTTTAAGGTCTTCTGGACTTTTCATTCAGCACTCAACATAATCAAACGCCTCTATGGGTGCTTGAGAGTTACTCAGGCACTGCTTCAGCATTAAGAGGTTCAGCTCATGAGTTCAGAAGCAGTCTGGATGTTGCCGGTGTTAGTCACTTGGGCTGCTTTTAATGGGCCTTACCAAAACAGTTTTAGAGTGAATAAGGCACATGATGCTACTTACAGCTTGGAGGAGACCACAGAATAATATCATAAAGCTCCACAGTTATCTAGACAGCAAGGGAAGGAAGGAATCAACTCCATAAACCCATTACAGCTTGACATCACTGTGACAAAAGTCCCCCCCTTTTATGAGGCTAGGTAATTTTACAAAGAAAATAAACATGCAATAATGGGTAAACTCCAAAGAAAAGCTTTTAAGATCACAAGTGCCATAATTAAAGAAGCAAACGAATTGTGAATCACATTGTTCTTTGTTCTTTGAGAAAACAGAAACAACATATAAAACTTGGGCAATTATGCACAGAGAGTTAAAAGGACGTTCTAATAAGCTTGTTCAAACACATGAAAGTATAAATGAGAAAGCTCACATTGGCTTTTCAGTGTTCAAAACTTCTTGCAGAATTTGAAAAATACGTTTCCCTGGAGTCCCAGAATAGAATTCTCTGGAGACTCGCTGTCATCATGACATTAAGGCCAAAACAATGCGGATCCCACACAACATGACAAAGAGACTTTTAAGCATTCCCATCTGAACGTGGCCAAGAAAATAACAGATTGTCAAGAGATCTTAGAGGGTCCTTGAGAAGATTGATGGTCTGCCTGAGGAAATACAATCCACACACCACTGACAAAAGAGAGGCCATCGCAGTCTGATCAGGAGAATGAGCGAGCAGCTAAATTATAACCCTGTCTGACCTGATGCATGGCAGTGCTGGCTGAACACATGTGCTTTTAGAGGACTGGACATCCACCAAGCGTTTGACCCATAAGTTGTGGGTTTGGAAATCCCTTGAAATAATGTCCATGGTATTTACACAAGTGTTGTAATATATTTACATCACTGAGAAACCTTTGCAGAGTAAATGGAGGATATAGTAGAAGGTCTTTGAAAAAGGGTCATTTACAGTGAATAGAAACTACATTCAAAAATTCTCAGGGAGTAGTGGAGAAGTGCAGAGAGCCACGTAAATAAGTTTGGGGCAACAAACGTATAGATGAAGTCAAAATAAGCTTGTTGCATCAAAAGAAAAACGTAAGCATTTTGTCTTGTTAGATTTTATATGGATGTGAAGGTGAGCTTCTGGAATCGAGCTTCTAGCGATTTCCAATGCAGCTTGTGCTGTGCACAGGGGCCACCAGATAAAGCGGCTCGGTGCACTGTGGGTAAGCCATAAAACTGCTCCACAGGGCTTCATGAGTACAGCAAAGTGGGAGGCCCAGAAGGATACGGTTCCTTATCCCCAAAAGATCATCCTGATAGCTAAAACACACCCATTAAAATGCTCAGTAGGAACAAAGTTTGGGGGAAACCGCAGGCTTTCTGGGCCACGTCCAGAATGACTCGGGCTTGGTTTTAATTGAAACGGGACATATAAAGTCTTGCGGAGATACCCCCCACCCACACCCTGCTTTTTTTTTCGGAACATGTCCATGGTTCCTGCTTCAGCCCGTTAATTACATCTTTCAGCCATGGGCCTTTATTTCAATTGGCAGAGTCAGAACAAACGGATGTTATAGAACGCTCCCTTACTTTTTCCTCTAGAATAGTGCTGAGCCAAGCGAGAGCTGGGGAAGGCGAGATGTTGAGGGCTTGGCATATGAGCTTCCAGATCACTACAGTACTGCCTGTGTCCTACATTTAGATTCTTAGTATTTGTTCTACTGACTTCTTTTGTTAAGTTACATCTGAAAAAGCTCCCATGATAACGACAGTGGACAAGTCAAGGCTAAATTTTCTCTTCTTCTTCCTCCTCAGTTTCACTTAGTGGCTCATTTGCATGTCTGGTTCTGTACAGTGGAAAGTCGATGGCTCTCGCATCGCACTGGAAAATCTGTTAAAATGCTAAGTCTATTAGTGGACGAGAACAAAACGAAAACAGAGAAGGTCCTCAGTGGTGGGGCTTTGAGGTCTGGCTGCTTGTCTTCATTGGAACCTGAAAATTTTTAACTACCTTTTCTGTGCAGACAGACTATCAAGTGCTCCTGTGGTCAGAGAGCGCATTTAACTTGTTTAAACACAGTGTTTAAGTGAGATCCAATTCCCTAATGAGAAACCCTGGGTTCTAATCACACAGATACCCCACAGTACTCGCTCTCGCACTGCAAGAAATATCAATCTCTCTACCCCTCCCTTCCTCCCTCCTTCCCACCCTCCCTCCACATGATAATTCTCACCCCATCCAGGTCCCCCAGTTCTGAAGTGTTCAAATGTTTGGAATCACTTGTTATGTTAATAATGTATTTAACATGCAATAAGAACTTGATTAAGATAAGATTAAGATTAAATAAGATTAATGTAATATAAACAAAACATCAAAATATTTTTATGTTCTATTTAATATTTAAAGTATTTTGGAATAAAAATATTAAATTACAAACAATATACAGTAATTATCTATTTGCAATATATATGTTGTATCTAGGGGCGGCACGGTGGCGTGGTGGGTAACGCTGTCGCCTCACAGCGAGGAGGGCCTGGGTTCGATTCCCTGGCCGGGTGACCGGGGTCCTCTCTGTGTGGAGTTTGCATGTTCTCCCCGTGTCTGCGTGGGTTTCCTCCGGGTTCTCCGGTTTCCTCCCACAGTCCAAAGACATGCAGTCAGGCTGATTGAACATGCTAAATTGCCCCTAGGTGTGAATGTGTGAGTGTCTGTGTCTGTCTGTCTGTCTGTCCTGCGATGGACTGGCGACCTGTCCAGGGTGTATCCTGCCTTCCGCCCGAAGACTGCTGGGATAGGCTCCAGCACCCCCCCACGACCCTGACGGAGAAGCGGCTTAGAAAATGGATGGATGGATGGATGTTGTCTCTAAATTTGATTACAACTTTTGAAATGCCAGGTACTTCATTATCAATACTTTGTATATTTCTCTGCCATTTTAGACGCATCCATACTACTGTTCATCTTTCTGGATTGTACATCTCAATGTACAAATGAAGGAAAAAATGAATAAATGAATGAATGCACTTTTGCATGTACACCACCATTCAAAAGCTCTGTCCTCTCCTGTCCAATTTATAATTTTTATTTTATTTTATTTTATTTAACAATAATTTATAGAGAGTAGACAAGAATACTTTAACCTAGATATCAATAAGTATTTTAAGGTGCTTTATTTTTTCAGAACAGCAAAAAAAGATTAATATATTGCAATAATCTATTTATTGTCATTTCTTAAAGAGTTGTCTACATGGAGTTTTGAGCACTTTCCAAATACATTCTGGATGTGCATTTTTGTGTAACTTCATTCGCCACGTTCTACAGCATTCTCCATCATTAAGGAGTCATCTACAGCTCTATTCATCATTTTATTTCAGATTAATATTACCCATCCCCACTAATTACTAATAATACCTACAAATTTGTAGAGTTATAGCATCATGCTAGAACTATTTTATATGTGTATGCTCAACAAACTGAGGAGTAATTTATATTGAAAACAACAATTCTAAACTTGTGAATGGAGATTCCAAACTTTTGAACAGTACTGCACATTGTCTCTGTCAGGACAAAACATAATACATAAAAGGGTAATTTCACAAAAGAAGAAAACAGAAGAAAAAAAGTTATTTAAATGTTTTAATTTGAATGAAAGTTAATCGTAAAACCACAATGATGTATTAATTCTTTGAAACATGTAAAGTTGCATTGGACAAGCATACTAGAATCTTTAGTCTACATTCGTCTGAAACCCTTCTAGTTTACTATTTATTTAAAACACTGTTTCCAAACTTTTGAATTGTGATTCCAGACTTTTGACCGGTACTGTATGTGGGCCTGCACGTTTCAGGCCTGGTCAGCATTCTCCCTCCCACTCACCTCTATCCTCTCCTGCTTCACTTCATCCATCTCCTCATCTTCCACCAGCGCCAAAAATTCCCCCGTCTGGTCGATGGAGCCCAGGAAGTCCTGCGCCAGCCGCTGCCTTTTGTTGACACTGCTGCTTGAGTATTTGTCTGGAAGTTGGCACGTGCACACACACACACACACACACACAGACACACACACAGACACACACACACAGACACACATTTGCTGACTCTCCCCTTGCCCACATCTGCAGGCCAGCAGGCCATGTTTACACCTAAGCAGTGATGGGATGGGTCCAAGGTGTAGCCCACTCACCCCCTGCCATTTATTCTTCCTTCTGTACCAGAGTTATGTCCACAACATTGCCTTGCCTGGCCCTACACATACACACAGTAGCAACTTCAACTGCCAGAGCACATAACACTCCTCCACTTCTATTACATCACTCCATCACTGACCAAACAGTCCTTTTTTTCCCTATTAGAGGTTTAATCTGTCTTGAGAGAGCCGCAAGGTGCTACACACTGCCAATCATGAGAAGGGAAATGAGAAGTGAAGGTTCAAGGCCATTAAAATATCGTCTTTTTTGGAATAAACAAAAAGTACTGTAAATAATACATGACGAGTTGGATTTTAATATTATTATGTTTCTTTCCAGAGATTGCTCACTTCCTGGCTTTAATTCAGCGGGCAAAGTCACATGCACGTCCCATCATGACAAACTGCTTTTCACTTGACAAAATGTGGAGAACTGCCGTTGATTAAATCCCCAAAAGCGCCGTGCTGGTAAAAACGCAATGGAGGAAAATGTTAATAAAATGAGAGGAAACACAGTGATCAAATGCATCTTTGTGAAGTAATGTCTGGTTGACATGACATAAATAGCTTTAGAAAATGTTTAATCAGGGAGACAGAACTCATGACACCTTAATAACAGCACTTTTATGGGGCTCCAGTTCCTTGACGCTGGCACAGCTTAGCCTCCAACAGAACTGTAATTGTGGACTTCCTATGTAAACGGGCAATTCAATCAAAACGTTAAAAAATGCCACTTTGTATAAACTCTCTTTCAAATGATACAACTATACTGATGCACGTAATTAGTTCTATATTTTTGGCTTTAATGTATTCTAAATTCGCTATTTGATGCAGTGGCGTGTTTACAGGAATAAAAGAGCTTGGAAAATCTTGGTTTGGGTGAGTGGTAAACAAAGCTAATCTGCAGTGATGAAACAGAGAATTCAAATCTAACAAAATAAACACGTGGAAATAACAGACATCATCTTTGATCCACTAACAATGGCCCACAAAATTCAGCACTGAAGACGAATGGCATTTTAAATTGGCGCTACAACCGTGTAAAGGAAATGAATGGGCCAATCTTAAATGACCGAAGCGATAAATCCACATGAAACGTTTTAGACATTTTAGTTTGCTTCATGTTAAACACCGTGCATAGTTAAAAATAAAAAATGTCAAGGATCTTCCTGAGAGGCTATCTTAAATGATTCAAGCATATGCTGAAGGTTAAATAGCCAGCCATGACCAGCTATAATCTTTTAATAGTGCTGTAATCGCATCCTGCTGTTGTGAATCCGCATGTGAATCCCCCAAAACAGGCAGTCCTGCTGCTCTTGGACGGAAAAAGAAAAGAGGAACAGAAGACGAGCAGTAGCTTTCTACCTGCAGCTATGCTGTATTTTAGGGGTCAAGGCTAGCGCACTGGATAGACTGCGGCTTCAATTCAGCGTTTAAAGCTCTAGGGCCCTCGCAGTGGTTTCCACACTCTAAGTGCTTGAGGAATTACTGTAAGGGTCAGATTGAAGACACTGTGGTCAGAGCCAGCATGGCGGCCTTCAGCCACACTTCTGCTGCGTCCTTAACAATGCCACCACTCACACCACAGCAGAGAAAGCGGCAGTGGCCACAGCGCTTCCCGCGGGCCTTGCAATTGGGGGGGGGGGGGGGGGGGGGGGGGGTGCACCAGAACCTACTTAACAAAAAGTCTATACTCTCCTGGCGCTTTATGGGAAATGCTCAGACAAAAGCAATGGTAAAAGAACGTATTTCCAAATCCAGTTTTCCTGACAGCAGGAGGGTCATTTGGGGAAACGTCAAAACTTTCAGAGCCAATTTGAGCGCAAAACAAACGCTGCGGAGCAAAACATTAAACAGAGCAGCCCATCAGGCTTCTCATGGAAAAGGAAAAAAGTCCTGAATCCATGCGCACAGACATGCAGACTCCTTCTCAATCGACTGCGCGGACTGCTCGCTCTGAACGCCACATTTAACGTTATTCCCTCTCTCAAGTTACAGGCCAGATGAGGAGCAAAGATCCTAATGATACTCATCATGACAGCAGACGAGACTGCAGAGTCCACTGCGGATGGTTTTCCTCTCTCGTTCTTACTACACTATGATACTGATAGAAAACTAGCTGAGGAGTGGTGGAACGCTATGCAAAGCAGAGACATGCCAAAGCTTCCGCCTGCATTCTAGTAATGACTCTTACTGATTGACTGTGGCATACAAAATTACCTTGGCTGACTCCAGTCATTATGTGCACCTTCATCATTTAAAGCACTGACTGAATGGTATAATTCAGCTCGCGCACAGGAAAAGCTCTTAAAACATCTTCATGTTGGGAGAATGTCATTAACGATGAGAGTGAAACTGAAGGATATTCAGGATTTTAATGTGCAAATTAGAAACAATTTATGATTATACTGTACCTGAGTCCAGTGGGTCTTCATCGTCTGCAGTTTTCATTAATTTGGACTTGTAGTCTCGAAACTGAATATACTTGAGGAGTCTTCGCAATTTCTTCTAAAGGAGATAAAAGAAAAGAATAAAAGTATGAGGCTGAGAAAAAAGTTGATCTAAGACAAAAACACTGTCAAACAAAAGTTTGGGAGCAGTTTTGCATAACTTCAATAGGAATTTCACAGATTTTTCAAAAGTAATTCAGAGTGGTTGAATTTGAATTATTCCCAGTGGTGGTGATAGGAACCAGACACCTGAAGCGTTTAATGTTTATAAGTTACCTTATGACATTAAATTACAACAAGACATTATTTTATGATAGTTTTGATATAAAGTTTAGCTGTAAAAGACATTTCAAACTAATTTTTGAAACTCAGAAGACATGCTTAAGTTCACTGGTTGCTTTAGATAGTAAAAAGTCTATATTTGTAATGCAGTCATTGCGACCCTTGGTTCCTATTATGGTGCACCATTTCACATCCAAACACACATTTAAACAGTAGAATTTTGTTTTGACATATTAAACAGAATTACGGAATGACTTCTCATTATAAAAAGTGGGCAAAATGAAAGGACAACTGACGATTTGAGAATAATGCCAAACTCCAGACCTTGTCTTGATGTCAGCACTTTGAGATGTTTAAACCAACTTAGGTCCAAAAGATTTAAAATAAGTGTTTTTAAAACTAGTTTGGAGCAACAAAGTGTAAAATCATTTTTATGCAAAGATGGGCCCTTTATATCAAGTTAAATATGATAATGAAAATGAAGCTAATTAGTAAATTCTATTTGGTGTGTATTAAATGTAAAATACTACAAAAAAACATTTGATGTTTTACCTTAAGCACTTCAGTGTTTTGGTACATAAAAGGTCATTTCAGATTTGATGCCTGCAACACATTCCAAAAAAGTCGGGACAGAAGCATGCTAACATCTGTGCAACATCATCTTTCCTTTAACAGTATTTAATAATTGTTAAGGCATTGAGGATATAAACCGATCTAGTTTGGAAAGCGTAGTGTTTTGACATTTATCTGTTATACAAGCCATCATGCCGTGCAGCTGTATGGGACCTTTGTTATTGTATTTTAAGCTTACCAAGACATATGTTTTCAGTGGGTGACAGGTCTGAACTACAGTCAGGCCAATGCAGCACCCACATTCTCTGATTGTGCAGCCATGCGATTGTAATGCGCAGAATGTGACTTGGTGTCGTCATGGTGAAATAAGCATGGGTGCCCCTGAAAAAGATACCATCTAAAAGGCAGCACATCAATGGTGCTTTCACAGATGTGTTTGTTACCCCTTAACACAAATGCTCCTGTGCCAACCTTCTGGGAATATGCTACAGGAGTCAATTTCAGAATTAATGTATCTTCACAAAAAACAATTAATTTGATAAGGCAAAACATTAAATATTTTGTCTTTGGAAGCTTTTTGTTCAAATATAGTAAATATAGTGAATCATTTTAGCAAATATCTTTTACGTTAACAAAAATTTGAGAAATTGTTAATTGTTATATTTATTATATGTATTTTTTCTTACTTACTCTGAAAAAGAAGAAAAGGTGTTCCCAAACTTTTGACAAGCAGCGTGCATATTTGTAAATATGAGCACAGTGGCCTAATTGTAAGAGTGCTGTGATTCCAGTGATTCTAAAGACACTGCACACTTACTGGAACAATCAACTACCAAGTGCTGAGAGGCCATAAATTAACAACAGCTATCAGGTACATTTGCTGGGTTATATACTCTGTGAGGTCTGTGCTCTTTTACCTTGTCTTTCCTCATGAGGAAGATGATATCCTCTGGTGAAATGGCCCGGGCTCCTCGGAGGAGAGCCACCTCAGCTGCCTGGTGGAGCTGGAGGGAGGGAAGGAGAGAGGGAGGGAGAGGGAGGGAGAGGGAAGGAGAGAGGGAGGGAGGGGAGGGAGAGGGAAGGAGAGAGGGAGGGAGGGGAGGGAGAGAGAGAGAGAGAGAGAGAGAGAAAAACAAGAACTGTTCAGCTTCTGAAAAAGTTTAACGGCAGTCAGCAGTCAACAAGATCACGCTTAAGATGTTTATTCTACTTTCTGCCTGTCAGTGCATGTTAAGTGAATGAGTCATAGCATCTGCTGTTTAAAAACCTTGAGACCTGATAAGAAATCGCATATTTTGAGACCAGCACTTTCATAGTCACATGGGGTCTTCATAAACTTTGGCCAATTTTGTTAGAGCTAACATTTGTTTTGTTTTCTCAGTGCTCAAATATGACAGCATGGCTGTCCTTGCTTTTGGGAATCAACAAGGAAAGAGTACCGTTACTTAAAAACAAGTGTCAGTCATCCAGCAAGCCAGTGCCACCAAGGTGCCCACCCTGGGAGCCCATGGACACTGTTGCTTGATACGGCAGCAAAAAATAACCAAAACAATTTATAAGCATTTATAAAATAACTGAGCTTTTCTCAGATTTTGAGAACATGTTTCTTAAACTTTGGAAGTCAAGAGTTATGGCTATATTTTCCAAATGTAATTACATATAACACATAGAAAGTATGATAGTGTAATTACATACAATTACATTTCAAAAGTAAGTGAGTTATGCAATAAATTACTTTTACGTTATATTTATGTTCTGAATAGAACAGTTTGAGTGTAATTTATTTCTCTTTAATTCAATGTTTCAATGACAAAAATGTGACAAATGTGTGTGTGTTTTTTTTTTTACAAGACGATAAAGGGTTTCCGAGTGATGATTGAGAGGAAGATTGCGGGGTCAGTCCTTAGGAGTCTAAGGCATAACTGCATGCTCCTTGCAACCCATGCAGGTGCCTGTTAGCTTGGTACACTGAACTGCTAAACTGGGAGGGGAGACCGTATGCACAACAATAGCCACATTTACATGCAGCCTAATAATCCGTTAGTAATCCGACCAATAGCTCGATCGGAATAGGATACATCCATGTAAACACCTTAATCAGAATAGTCTAGTCCGATTGAGGCCATTCGGAATACAACTTCTATCCTATTGAACGAGGTGAGTAATCCTCTAAATAATCCATTAAATAGAAGAATAATATCCGTGTAAATGCCTGAATCTAATTACATTCCAATCGGAACGCATAAGTACATTCTGTGCATATGCGGCATGTCACAGCGAAAGGTTTATACCGTTCAGCATGGCAGAGCAGAAACTGGTCTGCAGAGAAGATGAAGTTTATACTCTGATCTTTAAAAGACGGCGGTGGGACAGATGTCCAGCTTGTGTCTCAGAACACGATGTCTTCCTCTCGCCGCTTCCTTTAGAGGTACATGTGACGTTTTTCTGAGTCTGACATCAGTTTAAAGCAATTAAAAACACAAGTGTGCCAACTGGAAACGCCGACTGGACCTCATGTGATGTTCGCTGTCATGGTAACGTTTACTCTAAGTGCTACTCCACGCATTTGCAGCAATTTTGAATTGGACTGCTTGTAGCGAGCATGTAAACAAAGATTTTCCATCAGACTGTTGAATAGTGAGCATATAAACACCTCAGTCTGAATCAGTAATCTGATTGTATTAAATTGGATTGGCAAAAATCTTTGCATGTAAACATAGCCAATGACTTCACATTTGAAATCAATATTAAAATGGTTCCCATTTTACTTACAAATGTGGTATCAATTCAAAACGTTTTTGACCCAATTCCTCTGCTTGCTTCAATGATCTACGAGTAAGATTATTATAATAATTACTGGCGAATTGCACCATGTTTTTGTTATGGCCAGTGATATCTGTGCTACTTAAGGGTTAGAGACGCTAAAATTTTCATTGGCTCCAAGACTTGTAAAATCTCTGAATAACTTCTATGAATCTGTGGCAGCAACAGAGGAACAAGATGCTATACAAACATCTGATCTAAGCACAAGTCCTCCTCATGTGGGTGAGGTTTGGCAATTAAGTCGTTAATATATGTCAAGGTCTACTGCATAGATTTTACTGAATATAATGCCCTTATTCATCTTCTTTATTGGGTTACGGCTGTAAGAAGGACATAGGGATGTTGCAATCATATGGAAACAATCTCTACAAGCTCAAGAAAAGGCACACAGAGAGAGTGAATGAAGAATGCTCCATCGAGGCGACGCAGCCGTTTCATTCCATTGCCAAAAAGAGCAGAAACACCTCATCTATCACTGTCACCTTCGACTGAAAATGATAGCTATCCAAATGTAAATCAGTGAATGAAACGAACTCTTTGGAATTAAGGGAGGTTACAGAAAGACTGCAGTGCCAACCTACTGATATTTTTAACCCTAACCTTACAACGGGAAAAGAAGGTCATGGGTTAAGTTAAACCACTCATTTAAATCTGTTCTACACCAGAAGGATTTTGTAGGACCACATTCGTACAGGTAATGAGCTGAGATGTGATTTATGACACAAAGGACAAAAATACAAATGCATGCAAATGGAAAGTTATTTGCAGATGAGTGGTGGCATCACTCTGAACATCTGGTCATTTTCTAATGACCGTGAGGTCAGAATTTACAAAGGGAAGTGGCCATGCAGTCTCTGCACACCAGTGTTGCATTGATGCAAAGGAAAGAAATATGATTCTGCTTTTTCAGTGTTAACACAGAGAAGCAGTGCAGCCCACTCTTTCAGGCACATACAACTAACTTAAACATGCAACCAAGTTAAACAAGCTTGTCCAAGTAAAATGGATGCGTTTGTCCAAATTAAGGACACCAACACACCAGTTTGGCAATATTTTCCAACCAAATGAATGCAGAAAACCACTGGATGTTAGCAGTAATCATTTTCCATTATTAAGTAATAAAAAGAAGCTTGCCCAGTTGGTAATTACATGGTAATTATATAATCATCAGGAAAAAAGTAATGTATAAGGTAAGGCTCTATAACGCCCACATGTGGTACTAGGTTGTATTGCTCAATGTTATCAAATACCACCGACTTTGACGAGGGGTCATTTCATGCCAACCATAGATTAGCTCTGTTTCTGTTATTAAACTTCTGCATTGCCTTGCTGGTTCTTCCTGTCAGTTGCATAGGGCATCAACCAGCTGACAGCGGACTTCCCCTCCCCCCTGTGGCAAGAATGATGATATATATTTATACATACTCATTAGATAAGCCTTTAACATATCTCTAAAGAGAGCAGAATACTCCAGTAGGCCTAAAACTTTGAAGTACCACTATCTATCAGGAGCTGAAAAATGTGGCACTGAAAGTGAGATGAGACAACAAGATGCAGGTAACTCCATATTGTGTTGCTCATGCAAGTCATCACTTGGTCCCTCAATTCATTCAAGTGTCTTTCAAGAGTTCACAACCATCCATCTCCATTGTGTGAATCTCATATGGCCCAAACCCCCTGCAGTGCATTACATAAGAAATAAAAAGTGCAAAATGTGCAAAAATATACATCAGTTTTCTATAGACATATAATATGTTATTTGTGTGTAACTGTCATAGCTCTGAGACCCAAGCTGTGTCCAGTTTAGAGCGCATGGGGCAAACTTATCAGTCATTCTTCAGCTTATCATTAAGTGGAGGAGCTGGAGGGGCAAGTCATGTTTTGATCAGGGCCCAGTAAAGCAAACATCATGACTAATCCTTTAAATAGAGATTAATATAAATTGAAACCGTCGCAGAAGTCATTTCTGATTTGTCGAGTACAGTTCTTAACCACCAAATTACTCAAAAAGCCCTTCACTACTCTGTGTAAAACTCATTCACTGGTTCTCTACTCCTTTAAGTCTATGAAATAAAACAAACAGAAGGTAAACCAAAGTAGTCAAAATGAAATTCAGCTGAGATTAAGAACTCCTTGTGCCAAAAACACAAACCACAACGTCTGATATCAGCCTGCGACGAAGAAATATTTATTCCTTCCAGAAAGCAATGAAGCTACTGAAGCTCCATCACATTTCACTTTCTGTATGAGTGGTGTAATGTCACTTATATTCCTGGAACTGACTACAATTATTCCAAAAGAAAACTAAGATGTATGTTATTAATTGAAATGTAAACACTCAATATGTCTTGACATCGGCTAAATCTAGAAATACATGAGAGTAATTCTTAGAGGACTGTAAACATTTGTTGGTCATAAAATCTGTTTGCTTGCAGATGTAGATCTGTGTGTGGAGTTTGGAGCACAAATAGGCCCCACACACGCACTCACAGGGGGAGCATTGAATTAAATGAGCTCGGAGGCTTCATTTAGTTCTTTCTGGCCTGGCATCGTACCAATGTTGACAGACTGACTGCCATATCTGTCCCAGCATTTAACAGGGAAATAGTTTTAGTAGACAAAAATGGCTTTAAGTACACCTCTCATCCTTCACTCTCCACTCGCCAAAGGTGGCCGAGCCCAAAGAGCCGCGTGTCTCAGAATCAGGCGCTATTTGCTTGGGTAAGTAGTATTTACAAAGGATACTTTGACCCTTTAGCTCCAAGTAATCAGTACTAAGAACCTCATAAGACCTGAATATTATGAGGAAAAAAGTGAAATAAGTTTTTCTGAAGAGTTCAGATAAAGGTGATCATTCAAACTGTCACAAGAAGCATTGTGAGGAAACATCTAGAAACATCTTGTAAACGTACTGTTCACTTCCCAGTCCATATATGGAAACGAAGCTAAGTTTTGAATTGTTTTTGTGATGTCATGAAAAACAACACATCTACATACATCTCCCACAGCAGTTTAGCCCTGCCCACTGATGCTTAAGTTATAAGGAGTGTTTCAGTCCAGGCTGCTTTTTAAATGAGGCAAAAGATAGACCAGCCAATGAAAACAGAGATAAGAAATAAGATGTTGGAAAATGGTCAAGTAAAATTAATGATGTTTTTGATACGTAAAACAACACAAATTATAAGTAGATCTCTGTAAAGAAGAAGAAGAAGAAGAAGAAGAAGAAGAAGAAGAAGAAGAAGAAGAAGATGTTGACCATGGACCTTTAATGAACTTTAAAATTAAGAATGGATATTTCCCTTCTCATATAGTTTCTCATCATATGTACTAAAAAAAAGCTGTATAAAAAGTTTAGCAACAGAAACTGATTTATTAGATCTCAATCAATTCCAGATAAACCTGAGATTACATTAGCCCTGACTGAACTTGACCCTAATTCCAAATAAATGGAATAACTCTGTCCCCATTCTCCTTCCTCCACTGCTCCTTTAACGCCAGTTTTATTTTCCAGAGCATTTGAAGTCTCTTGCTCATTAAACAGAATCTGTAAAATAACAGATGAATTTTAGTAATTGCTCAAATTTTACACTCAGATGAAAGCAAGTCTCCTGAGCTGCGAGACTGAATGATGTTGGCTTGGTTATTTCGTTTGGGATGGCTCTCAGACTCAGTGAACAGTGCGATCTCTGTGGTCTATTTTCAGCAGCTCAGAAGCCGGCACTGTTGACAGTTTACTCGAGCAGCGAAGGACTGTTTTACCATTTCTGGGATGCCTCAGCTATCACACTACACAGGCATTCATAAGACCCAGAGTGTTTTTCTCCAATTTGATATTGTGGTTTTAGCTTTCGCAATAGGAACCATTCCAAAGTTTAGTGTCGACAGAAGCAGAAGGACAAACCCTGGTGTCTGAAATGGTCATCTTACCCTCTTGCTAATGCAATGAAAGTACTTTAACCGTAAAAATAAAATAAAATGTTGTGATTGTGTACATAGAAAATATGTAGCAGTATTTTTTTCTTACCTTGTTAGGTCCTGTTATTAAGCATGATTCACAATATTCACAATACCTCAAACATGTTTTCTGGTATTTGATTACATCACTGTACACCAGTGGGCAGGGAAAAATAATATTAACCAATAACATCATGTTCATGTTACACCTCCCCCTCCCACCAATAACCAAGCAAAATGCTCCGTTAGCTTGGGGACCCTCTTAGATATTTGGTTTTACTCAGAATTATGTCATACTATGGAAAGAAAATGTTCTATGATTTCTGATTCATGCTTTTCATGCTCATGATTTCAAGTGTTTTTTTCAGGACTAAATTTAGGAATTCACCTATATGGGAATAGATTTCCAATATTGTTCATGTACAAACCTGCCAATACCAATACATGAACTGTTTATAAAATGTAGGCCACAAATGCAGTAAAATGTAAAAAATCAGATGCTTTAGCTCAGTGACTCAGTGTCATCTAAACTTTCTGCTCTTCTGAAGTGCAATAAATATATCATCAAACATCAGCTCGAAATATCAGCCAAATCCAAACATCTGCCCAATTTTTATGCAAATATCAGCCAGTACTGATATGAGTCTAATATTAGCCCGAACTACAAAACACTAGAACTGTAATACGGCTAAAGAGCATGTGCTTGGAATGAGTTTTGACCAAAGAATCCCCTAAATCCATGCAAAACTCACTGTGGCAAGCTAAAAGGTCTGAAGATGTCTCTCCAGAACATCAAGGCTGTGAAATCAATGCCAGTGTGGAAGCGTGTCTCAAGCTTGGGGAATGCTGGGCTCTAATTAGAGGGCTCAATTTTAATTACTACACATTTTCAAGTGACACTAGCCTCGGCGGGCTGGTTCATGTCACATTACAGTGGAGGAGAAAAAGGAGTTGCTTTCATGCAGCAGAATGGCAGAAGTCAAATAAACAAGCCTGCTGAACATAATTTCCTCTGCGCTGCTACTGCTGCGTTTTGAAATGAAATCCATTATTTGATTACACTGGAAAAGGTAACAGGAAGACAGGGGAGTATTCCAGTCACAGTGTCCTTGTAAGGATCAATTACACCGTTTCCTTTGAAAGGGGCTGAAAACAAAGACTTCTCATGTTTTCAGAACTCACCTACCAGACAGATTACTTAACTGAGAAAGCCCGTTCCTCTTGAAAATAAAATAAAATCAGCCCTGATGACTCAAAACATCATTCCATTTTCAGCATAAACCTAATTAGCTTGTGTGTTGCATGTCACCATCTGGGCTATGTTATCGCAACCCTGTTGGGTCAGCTTATACACTGTAAAATTAGTCTCAGTCATTTTAGTGGCTATCATAATGGCTGTGACGGTATGATGCTAGTTATTACTTGTTCACATCATAACAAAAAGGCATCAAAACACAGGTCATAAACAATTAAAGTAGAAAATATCAAAGCGGCCTCATTATCGCAGGAACGGGAATTCCGAGAGCGCTTGCAGAGACTAAATGTTTTGCTTGTTCTTTGCGGTTTAATGACATTGTTTGCAAGGAGACATTATCAATGTTTTGTGAAACTGAGAGTCCCTGAGAGCTGGCCAGCGGATAAATAAAACAAGTGTTTCCCATTTTCACCTCCATGAGATAGCAGAGCAGCAGTGAAGTACAGGACCTACCCTACAGGACTAACATACCGAAACAGCAGTGGACAAGACAAAGACACCTGCTGGACCATCTGTCTGGCACACAGTGTACAGCACACACATCTTTACACACATCAGCACTCTAATCGAACCTGAGCAGAAGAAAAGCTTTGAGTAAGAACAGCCTCATACAAATACAGCTTATATGATATGAGCAGAGGTGGATACTAACCACAGCAATTAGTTAAAGTCAGTTCTATGTACTTAAAGCCCCTGTCTAGTCATTTTTAAGATTTACTTCTATTATCTATATGATTTTTTTTCTATTACCTACAGTTTTGATGTTTTTACAATGAACTGGCAGAGAAAGAATGATATTGGCCTTTCCTGCTCAGAGATTTGTGAAAGCACTGTTTTCTGACGTTTTCTTCTGTTCGATTGAATTTGGCGGGAGAAGATTTGGTGCAGGCGATGTCAGAGCTGCCAAAGCACAAGTCCGAGCTATCAGCATGTGGACATATGTATATGTATCGCGTTCTTCTCCCTCACATGCAGTGACTGCTGTCCCGGAGCTCCTTGTAGTCCCATAAAAAACACTGTTATTACACTGTTGTTTATAACATAGTTACAAACCTACTAGCCTCTAGCTACTAGTGCTAGCCCCGTTACACAATCTTACTGTAAGCGATTTTCTTCATTTATGAGAGTGTGATAGCTAGCGGTCCACTTAACTGTAGGAATGCAATAATAGCTTAGTGTTATGTGAGCTACCTCCTTAGCATCAAGGTTAAAAGTGTTTCCTTGGAATTATACTCTACAGGTATGGTGCACACAAATATGACCGTGTCGATAAAGATCACAACAGGAGCCTGTGTGACCTCAATTTCAGAAGCACGGTACAGCAGTTAGCTAGCTAGCTATAGGTTGCGGATATCACGTTGGTGCTGAGCATTCATAAATCAGATATGTCAATGTGAATTGGAAATAATGTATTTTTCCTCTGTACCGTGATGTATTTACAAGTGACACATAGAGGGATGTAGAGGGGTGGACCAACCTTAATATTATTAGTAATATTTTCCCCATCCGCGAGCGCATAAACACATTTTCAAGTTGGGTAAAAGTCACTTCAATCAAATATTATGGAGAAAATAAAACATTTTAAATGATTTGATATGATTAATAATATGAGCAGGGACATGAATAAAAAGGTAAAATATTTGTAACATTTAGATTTTTGATGGATTTTTACTTCTGTGACACTGAGTGTCTTCAAATGAAAGCGGTTTAAAAGGCACTCTTAAAAATTTGGAACTTCAACGATTATAGTATGGAATTTATATCTACACACAGACTTCTCATTTATTAAACCGATTCTTTAAAGAGCCATCCATACAAAAGTTCTTGGGGAACTAAAAGTGGTTCTTCTATGGCATCAGTCCAAAGAACCCTTTTAGGCACATTTAATTTTAGGAATGAGCAGTTTCACTCTTTTTTTTTGGAACTGAACTCTTTTGCTTCCGTTGGACGGCTTTGGTGTTTCTTACATTTCTCACTTTTGAACTTTAGAGGTTTAAAGTAGACCAAAAACAGCACAAACTTCAGTTCCTGTGCTGATAGATGCTTGATGTATTAAGAAGTTTCACTACAGTTTTACAGGAAACTCTGCACTAGAGTAGTCTTTTTTTCCCTAAAAGTTTCTTATTGATGTTTTTGGAAGCTCATTTTAATATTATTTTCATGTTCATGTAATTTTATTGTATTTCTTAAGTAAACCTTTTCACTCAAGCCTTTACATTTACACCTAGCAGACACTCCAGATAACTTACAAAATGTGAAAACAGCAGGAGACAAAGAGATACAAAGTGCCAAGAGATACTGGAAGAATCTATAACCCAAGAGACAAGAGCCAAACCCTAGCTTGGCCTAGATAAATAAATAAATCTAAGTGCAGACGTTGAGGAGCATGGTTGGGGGCTGCTCTACCCACCTCAGTGTATTATACAGCCACACCAAGCAAAATAAGAAATGAATACTGAGATAATGTGGATACAGTAATTACAGTAGGTCAAGCTCCAAGCTTTAGATGTGTACAAAATAATAATTTGATGTAGCAACCACTTACTCCAAAGAAAGATGAGACCGCACACTGTAAAAATCCTCGCTCCCCATGGAAAACTATACAGAGACTACATATTTAAACAAAACACCCCTCTAATCTATCCTCCCTTTTCTATGTGAGAGACTAATTGACTTAGGCATTCAAAAAACCCCTGATATATGTCAGTGCAAGCACCTGGACAAGAGGTGACAGCTGTGCTTCCACCACCCAAACCATTTAGACTCCAAATATCCGGCGCACGCTCCCTCGCAGAGACGCACGCATCTGGGTTCAGGGTGCTGCAGTGCAGTGTCTGAGTCTGGGCCTGGCACAGCGCTCCTAACCAGAGACCACAGGCCATGGGGATGAATAGACTTCTATTACATTAAAACCAACCCTGAGCACTGGAGCTGCCCCTTAGCATTTCTAAACTGGCTAAAAAAAATCCCCTAAAGCTAAATATATCTGGATCATCATTAACCGAGACCACCCATCATGTTCTTAGGTGGAAAGCAAAATCCGCAAAATCGCAAAGTCAACTAAATGTAATAAAAAAGGTAACCGAGCAAACAGAGTATATAAACAAAAACACGTCTGGACAGTTCTGCAGCTCAAAGTTCCTTTATTTGGTCCTGTGTTCTGATCTAGTGAAATTAAGCGTTGGATTTCTCAAGCTGAATTTTGCTTGTGCTGCGAGGTCTTCAAGTTAACAATGTTAAACTCTGCAGAAGATGTCACATAAACTCAGACCTGAAGATTTACTTCTGTACAGTACCAGTCAAAAGTTTAGAGAAACTTAAAAATTCTAGCCTACTAAACAATAAGTAATAATTACGGACACACTGATTATAATTTTTATAGCCGATTCTGATTTCCTTACAGCCAGATGCTATTGTTTGATTTTTATCAAACTTTTTCATCTTTTTTTCCCTTTTTTTTTAAACCCAAGGATCGAATAAGCTCACAAAACATAGGAGTACACTTCCAGTAGTTCATAGTAGCTACAGGTACATCAATAACATTTGCTCTTTAACAGACTAAACTGGCATTTTAAATTCATAAATAAAAATGTAGCTGCCTTTAAATAACATGAATCAAATAATATTTTTAATCTGTCTGGCTATTCAGCACAATGAGTCATGCATAGCTATGCTACAACATTTTGGTGCAGATACAGATAAACAGTGAAAATGTTAGATATGTGAAACTATTTCACAATTTCTAAGAGAGAAATTATACAACATTTATAATCTTTATTTATGTCGAGTAACAAAAGTAGGTACAACACCCAAGAACACCTCCACGTCAGGTGATACCACTGTATATCCCCCAGAATTTAGCAAAGCAACAAAAGCAGAAAGGAAAGCTTCTGCTAACATGCTGACACCATCTGCAACCACAGCTTCTGAAATGAAAAACTCACAAACGACAGGGCCAAAGTGCAAAGCATACGTGAAAAATACTGGAATTCACTCTGAATGATCAGCTGTTATCTGGTGTCACGGGTGTTAGATTTTAAGTGCACATACTGTAGCCTACATACTGTAATGCCTTTAAGTTTATGCAGAAGTTTTATTTATCAGCTCAGTCTTATCATACAGAAAGCAGATTTTATCAATAATAAATGTTTTTCTTCATTACCTGCAGTTTTTTTTCTTTACCTTTGATACATTTAGTCCAAAGCATATGCAAAATGGCAACTAAAAAAATGTATTAAATAAAATTTTGGTATGGCCAGTGTACTTGCTTACATTCGAAAATTGCAACACAGACTGGACAAAAGAAATATAATAAATTAGTCAATTATCAGTCATATCTTTGAAGCAATAATTTGCCAATTTTGATCGCATATCCCCCATAATAACACAACTCAAATCAAATAACCCCAACACACTCAAAACACAGCACATCCCACTGACTGAAAAAACAATGCTGTAAAACAGTAAAATCCAAAGAGATTAGCAAGCATTTTTACTGCTTATTTCCCCATACACCTAGTCAGGCCTGAGAAAGAGACCTGCACACTGTATAACCCCCTGAAGTTCACTTTACCAGCTGACTACTGCTAATTAATTTGATGTGTACAATGGACTCATAAATATATTCATTAGAAACACAGGCTCAGGTCATTTTCACATGCTCTAATCAAATTTACAACGGTGGCCCATGTTTAAAGAGTCATATAATGAAATTGCTGTCGTAGCAAAAAAAACAAGGCCCAGGGGATTGATAGAAAGTCTGGAAGCAGAGAAAGTCCAGCAGAATAAGTGCCTATGAAAGCAGCCCCTGCCAACTTTTGCACCTGGCGTTACAGGAACCAGCCAAGTGAACTCTGTTTCACATGCGGCATGTCAGGCAAAAAGTGAAGTCTTTTCACTGTGCTGTTTGGATTTCAGGGGGAAGCAGACGTCTACAGCAAGCTTCTACAACCAGTCAATCAAGTTCTGGGGGAGGCCACAGACTGGATTAACAGCCCTCTACCTCCACACATTACAAGAAAGGACTTCTCACATTTCCTCAAAGTTCTTTATGCATGAAGAACTTTTCGGAAGTGTGCCTGCAGGAAGTACAAACACTTAACAAGTGGGTTTGTTTGTGTGTTTAAATATAATGCTCAGATAAACAAAAATATACAGGAAGTATGTGCTTGGACCCCTAAAAATGCCAGAGGGTTCCTACATCCCTACATACAGCCTTGTGTCTGGATCATAAAAGGAATTAAAGTGAGGATACTGGCTCCTGTTAGCTCCTACTGAGTGAGCAGCAATCTCTCATGAAGAAATGTGTCTCAAAAGCACTAGGGGTCACTGTGAGGATCCCACTCACAATCACTGAACACTGCACAGAAAAATATCCAAGACTAGATGATGCTTTAATAAATGTTCTACAGTTCTACAGGAAAATCACACAATCAAAGGTTAGGAAGGGAACACTCCTACGCTCATAAACTCAATCAAAAAGAAGCTTCAAGGGAAAACAGTGAGTCAGCATCAGAATCAGTCATCATGACTGCTTGTCTCTGTACAGTAAGTCCTTCCTGAGAAAAGTGAAAAGCATGTCACAAAAAACTGATTCCATTTGTCCTATCAGAGCAGTGTGTATGAAGCAGATTATCCTTGCCTGCTCATGTACAGGCAGTGCCAGTTAAAAGTTCAGACACACCTACTTATGACAGGCTTTTGTTTATTTTAGCAATTTTCCAATAACAATGCAGAATAACAATAAAGGCATTGAAACCACAAATAAATCCAAAAGGAAAAAGGACGAAAACAGGGTAAGGATAAGTGATGAATCAGAGTCAGTATCTTCAGACAATTGCCTCAAATATGACCTGCCATGGACAGATATTTAGATTTGACTGACATTTCACACCAATTGTTGATGATGTATTTATTATAGTCTGGAAGATTGGGATGTTTAGGCAACACTGGGCTACTATTCAGAAATATCTGTAGTTTATTGATTTTACTGCATTTGTAACTTATTTCTCTATTTCTGTGTACATGAAAAATATCAGATATCGACATCGGGCGAGAAGATATGATACTGGTGCATCTCTACAAAGAAGAGCAAACACATATTTTTGATTCTGCATTTTGTAGCTCCCCCCTCAAAACTGGAGACGTTCTTGATGCACTTTTGCACAATTCTCGACTTGCATAACAGATTTCTAAAACAGAGTGCATCTCACACTTAATGTCAGT